>NW_003852429.1:11778402-11794004 GCF_000181295.1 Otolemur garnettii
GCAGGGATGAGAACGTGCCTGGCTAAGGTGGAAGCTGGGGCTTCTGCTCAGATCTCGGGGCACCACCCAGATTCTCAGTGTCCCCATGGCCGGGCCAGCTCGGCAGTATCTAGCGCCTCCACTCTGTCTGCATCAGAAACTGGATGGAGGACAAAACATCGGCAGTCAAGCCTCCCAATATCAGAAGAAAGCCTTAGGCAAGACGGCACGTGTGGAGAGTACCAGAGATCTGCCAGCGTGTGTTCTCAGAACTGCATGTGAATCTGCAGTGATCTCAAAATCACAAGCTAAATAAAAGACCTGTGTGTGCGTGAGTGTTTAGACCTATTTGCTTATGGATTATACACACAAAAATCTGTGGCCCTCCACCCTCGGCCCCTCCCTGTGTGTGTGTATGTCTAGGGTGTGTGGAGAAAGTGTTATTCACACAGTGCAGGGGAAGGAACATTCCTAGCTCAGGTTGTAGGGTGATGTAGGGCAAGACGGGCTGCCTAATAGCAGACGTTCTGCACTGAGGGGTTTCTTGGAGCCCAGGACTTTATGTTCATTGACCCATTAATCCTTATAACAATCCTGGGTGCTAAATTCTGCTATCCCATTTTAAAGATGCGGAAATTAAAGCTTAGTGAGGCTAAGACACCTGTCTAATTCACAACAGATTATAAATGGTGGCAGAGGGATTTGAACCTACCGCTAACATTGAAGTTTTCCTTCTCACAATTTTATCCACATCGCAATCTGTACGGTAACGGGAATCATATCTACTGGTCTCAAATCAGGTATTTCTGACTTAACGTGTTGCTTTAGGAGGAATCCTTGTCTCAGAAATGGTTCAGAATTCTCATGCAAAGAATTTGTTTAAGTGTTACATGTTATGAGTTAACCAAATATATAGACTAATAGGAACCTGGAATTTAAAGCTACCTGAGAGGTTAGGAGTGTGACCTCTTATTTAGTACAAAAGTATTGCTAACAGATGGTGGCTGTGAATTATTTCAGGAAAGGGAACTTATCTTTGACAAAATAGTACCTTGTATTTATGAGAAAGTATTTCCTTCTATGGAGCTAATATCTGCTTACCTTTCCTATACAAAGCAAACATTTTCCATAAAATTGCAAGGAGAGGGATGTAAGATTGTCTGCCTTGTTTACCCATGCTAAATAACTCCAGTTATTTAAAAAATCATTTGTCATTTGACATTCCTTTCAGAGCTGTGATTACACTCCTTGGACATAGTTTAGTTATTGAAAATTGCCTCATAAATTGTGGTCTCTGAAACTTGAGGCCATGATGCCTAAGTGGGGCTGACAAGACAAGGAACCTTCTTTCTGAACATGCTCAATATCCTGGTAACAGAACACAGGCCTTTCAGAGACGTGGTGGGAGACAGAAGTGTGCGTTCTGGGGGTCTGACTGGTTCGTCCACAGAACACGCGTGTTGAATGCGCTGCTGTACATGGCCAGAGAGAATGTTCCATGGGGGATTTCCAGTGGAAATTCCTGTCTTCTGTAAACCCAGAGTTATTTGTTCCACAAGATCAGAGTCCAGTGTTTCCTTCTGGTAACCGATAAAATTACTTAAATCTATGCCGGGGCTGGTTTATAGGTGAGACGGTATAGTCCCCAGCAGCTGAGAAATCGGAGGGGCCTACCTGAACAGAGAGGTCAAGGAGGTTAGATGACCTTTCTGTTTGGCATTAGGCATTATTTTTCCATATGTGTAGATTCATTTAGGGAATTTGAAAGGCACATTCAATATTTTCTTAAAACATTTAAGTTTTTCCCTCCAGAAACCTCCGTTTAAGTCATAGTAATAAACTTGCTTTGGAACTTTCCTTTTTTTCTTTTGTAAAAACCCCAAGCCCCCAAACCTTCCTTATTTAACACAGGGTGATCATTTCAGAATAGCACAGAGCCAAAGACAGCCCCATTGACCTTTAGAGCTGGCATATTTATGTCCACTTTTTATTTGAGTTGGATTTCCTAGGTCTGTTTATATTTCACCATTGAAACGTATATTGAACTACAACACAGGTGTAAAAATACTCCCCTTCTCATTTTTTTAAAAAAATATTAAGAACAAATTGGTATGTTCCAGTCTTCCTGGTTAGCAGATGAATATTATGTTAGTTTAGGAGAGCTCTACTCTTGGTATTATTCAAGAACTCTACAGGGTGGCTTGGTCTTAAAAACGGCAGAGAATTCAGCATCCAGGGCAGTTGACTATCACAGTCAGGCGGTGCCTGTTTACTGTGTGTACAGCCCTGACTCTCCCTAAGGACAGCAGAGACAGCAGAGTCCCTGGGAGCTCAGGAACCCTCACCAATGTCTTCAGCATCTGTGCTCATTGAGCCTAGCTCTTTGCAGATCCCCATCATAGATACATTTCTATCAACAATGTAGCTTTCAAGCAGAGCACAGACCTCACCCCCCACCCTCCCATTGCTGGGGAAAGCTTTTATTTTTTCAATTTTTGAAAAGATTTTTATTTTCTGACTTCAGTTCCTTTTAGACAAATTATTTCTCTTTATAAATCATCTTACCATATTATCTTGCTTGAAATGGCACACACAGATGTTAAATCTTAAATGTACTTAATTTTCTCACTGTGCAAAAAGATCATCAAATGAAAATGGCCACTTGATGAGAAGAGTTTCGAGGAGATGCACCTTCTCTGTCCTGCCCAATCCTGCACGCGTGGCATCTTGTTTTTCTAGGAGCGAGGTTGCTGCTATGTGGAATGACCTTCACATATTTTTGTTTTCCTTTCTTTTGAGACCAATTGAAAGATGAATTCTCTAGGTTTTTGTGCCTTATCATTTTGATGGTTTCCAGCTTTGTCACTGCCTTAAAAAGAGAGTTCTGTTGGAATTCTTGTTTTGTTCACTGAAAACATCCATAAAGGTACTAATCGGCTGATTTGGAATTTTAATAGACCATTAGCAACACAACCAGGCAGCTGGGATTAGATGTCAAGACATCAGTTGCACTGGGAGTTAGATCCTTAACATGTTTGGTTCAGGGCTCAGAAAGAGGAGCTTGTCTGCCCCTCACAAATGTTGTCCAGGCAGAACTGAGTTGGCGACACCGTTGTCGCCCCTTTTTAGAAAGGTGCTCAGCAGCCTGTTGTTTTGTGCTTCTTTTTTCTGTTTTCTTCAAAGCCTCTGTTTATAAAGAGAGTTCACGGGAAAAAGCCCTTCTTGAATGTAAAAGCAAAAAACAAATGCCAAAGATAATTCACATGGAATTTAAATTTGCTCATGCTCCCCGTCCTCTGGTGTGGGGAGGCAGAGTGGAGTAGGAAGTCTGTATGATCAGCTGTCAGGTGTTACGAAGAAATACTTAAGGAAAACCAAGCTCTACCCTGTTAGATGTGAAAAAAATGAATAATTCAATTTATTCGAGTTGCAAATTCAAGTCCACAAAAGCAAAAATAAAGATTCTCCTGTAAAGGCGGGTGTAATAGACATATCAATTCCTCAATAAACTATGTTTTTAGAAGACAGGGCAGGAATGTATGGTTTTTGCATGAGAACAGCATGGATGAATTGAAATGACTATTAAACATTTCCTTGTTAAAACGCTTCCTGACTTCCCTGTGTTTGCATCTGTAACATAAACACTGTTAACACACACTTTATCCTTAATTTCCTGAGATTTGTGAAAGCAAAGAGAGAGTCGGGACACAGAATAAAACCCTTGCCAGACCAGTTAGGAAGTAGTAAAACTTTTACTGTCCAGTTTTGATACAGATTAAAAACCAAATGAAATGGCTTATTGTGCAAAACCATATTTAAGCTGCTTATAACATTTTAAAAATACTTTTTCCTTTTGGAATTGAGTAAAACTCCTGCACAGTAGAGTACTTGTTAACTTCAGTGTAAAATAGAAAAATTTACCTGGTTTTGAGTATTTAAAATGCCTGAGGGGAAGCTTGGGAAAATGTGATTTTCGGGTATATTTTGCAATGGGGAAGTGGCTATTAGCATAGCTCTGTCCATGCATCTGTCCCCGTATTTGAAAGGTACGCTCTGGGTGCCAAAGGCAAAATGAATAATGTAAGGTCTGGATCCCTGAGGCCGGAGGCAGAGGAGGCAAAGGTCTGCAAGGCCCAGGTGGAGGGAGGGGCCCGCGGCGGCCAGCCTGCTGTCTCACGCTCACATGAAATATGGCTCACCTTTCTATCACGGTGAATTGTTTCTGGACCTTGAGTAACTGCACAGCTTTCTGAGCTCACGCTCTAATAAGAAAACCAAATGCACACTCTTCTTGTTAGGTTAGATCAAGTCAAGCCTGGACTTAAAATCTGGGGGTTAGGAGTGGCTGAACGTGGGGTTTTATCATTGAAATGCTTTCTGATCCTTTCTGGTGGCATTTGCGTCCCATATTCCAAAGACCCAGAAGACACACACTGGACCTTTGAGAAATTATCTCTCATGATAATGTGTTTCTGGATCTTTGTGAGTCTCCTCTGGATTGAAATATTTCTTGCTATTTTTTGACACAAAAAAGAAACCTGCCATTTGCTTCTCCCCTTTAAACAACAATAGTTCAACAGACTGACGAAATTTTCGGGAGTATTTTGAGGAACAAGTGTTTCTTTTCTGGAGTTAAAAATAGAGGTTCTAGTCTTCCTCCAAGACACGTTTTATCAACCATTGGCTAGAAACCTTAGAATGATCTTCAAGTCCACTTTCCCGCTTAACCTTCCCGTTATTCCTCCTCAAGGCTAATCATTTCTACTTCTTAAATAGTGCCTTTAAACTGGCCATCAAAGAGTCTTTCTGATTTCTTTTTTCTCCTTTTTTTCTCCTTCTACATTTTTTATACTGTACTATACAAAAAAATTTACATGTACATTTTTAATCGACAAATAACACTGTATATATTTATTGAGCCCTACATGTTTTGAAATACGTGTATTTTATGGAATGGCTAAATTGAGATAATTAACATCCACATCACCTTAAGTTCTTATCAACTGTTTTGTGGGGAGAACACTTAAAAATCTGCTCTCTCAGCATTTTCAAGGGTGTAATACATTGATATGAACTGTCCTCACCACGTTGTACAGCGGATCTTTGAACTTATTCCCCCTATTTGATAGGAATTTTGTATTTTTTGACCAACATCTTCCCCTTTGCTATGGTATGTGGGACCTGTACACAATGGAATATTACCTACCTGTAAAAGAGAAATGAAATCCTGTCATTTGCAACAACATGGGTGGAACTGGAGGACATTATGTGAAGTGAAATAAACCAGGCACAGAAAGACAAATGTTGCATGTTCTCACTCATAGGTGGGGGCTAAAAATTAAAAGAATCTCACAGAAATAGAGAGTAGAGTGATGGTTACCAGAGGCTGCGAGGGTGGTGGAGAGGGGGCTAAAGTAGGGCTGGTTCATGGGGGCAAAATTATAAGTGGATAGAACGAGTAAGGTCTAATATTTCGGAGTACGACAGAGTGACCACAGTCAATGGTAAGTTGTCGTACACTTAAGATAACTAAAGGTGGAGCTGGAATGTTCCTAATGCAAAGAGGTGATGAGTTCCTGAGGGGATGGATATTTGAATTACCCCAACTTGACCATTACATATTGTACGCCTATATCAAAACATCATGTGTGCCCATAAATATATACCACTACTATGCAAACATAATAATTAAAATGAAAAATTTTAAAATAGGCATAAATAAAACCTTATTGTATCTATCTGGAAACATTCATTCATTCAAGACTTCCAAAAGACACTCGGGAGTGAATGGGGAGCAAAAGGACACTGCTTTGCTGACCAGATTAGTTAAATCGTCCTCCCAGACGATCTGAGCAGGTGGCTGTCCTACGTGAAGCCCCTGCCCGGCGCCCTGCTGCTTGGAAGCCAGGGTGCCAAGCTGGATTCTTGGTAGAACACAGGCCTGGCCAAACTGTCATGGCCAAGGTTTCCCAGTCCCTGTAACTTCTCTTCCCTCCTCCTCCCACCCTCTCTTCCTCCTTTCTTCTCCACCCCATTCCATCTTCTTTTTGAGCCTGATGCTCAGCTATTGCCTCTCCTCAAGCCGGCCTGGCTCCCTCACTGCCCAGCACTGTTGTGCTGTCTGCTCTCTGGACCTGGCCTGCCCTGTCCTCTTTCCCATCTCAGTTCCCTGCCCACGCCACAAAGACCCTGCTCAAATGTTCCTCCTATAAACTCCCAGAGCTGGTAGCCCATCTCCCACCCCATACTCTCATGATGTAGTCTAAGATGGCTGCTTCACATTGTTTGTCTTTAATTGTTCTGATCTCTGCCCTTTTTAACTGACCTCACTCTTATGGAGGCAGAGCCTGTTTTTCATCTTTGCATCCAAGTGCGTAGCACAAGATCCGGTGCATCACAGGTGTGAATAAATGTTTGTTGATTGAATAAATGAAAGTGTACTGCTTCTCTGGTTAATGTCACCCATTTTTCATTTTGCTCTAGGGTTTCAGCAGAGTGTGTCCCTTTGGCTGAATGGAATGAACTCAGTTGCTATAAAGCCCATTCCTTTTCCAGCCTTTACGGGACCACTCAGCCGTTTACCCATTCTTTCACTTAACACACATTGTTTAGCAGTCTCTATTGTTAAGTGTTGTCCTAGTCACTGAGAATAAAAAGATGCCTAGGCCAGATACTCGTGAACTCATCTTGCAGCCCTCCTAGGAAGGGAAAGGAAGGCTAGAGAAACAGATTGGTCTCCTTACTCTATCCAGGGCAACAGTACACCTCCCGGCAGTTTTGTTTCTAGGCTAATCTTTCAATTCCAACAAAAACTTGAGTGAGTTGAGGGCAGGACCAGTTGACATATCGATCTGGTTATAAATGGTTCTAAAAGGTCCCTCTTGGCTTTGGCTAACGTCTGGGCTCAGGCATCTCTGCAAGGATGAATTATTTCTAGGTCAACCATTTCTAGGTTCTTTTCTCCCAAATGAATGCTTAAAAACTCAAAGAAGTATTTTCTAAGTAATGCAAAGATGTAAAGCAAATGGATTTTTTTTTTTTTTTGTCTCATTTCAAACCTATTGCTCTTCTTAGGAAGACAGAAGGACTCTGACTGATATCCAGATAGGATCATTTATTTGTTGTGATTTTGTTAATCAAACGAATGCCCACTCCCCTTTCTATTCCTCTCCACTCAGCCTTCAGAGAAGTGCTGGCATCTGGGTTCAGTGAGAGGGAGGAGGGAGCCGTGCGCGGTGGCAGGGCGCCAGCATTCCTTTGCCTTCTGTTGTCTTGTGAGCGGTGCCAAGTCATCTGCTGGTGACTTGTAGCAGAGCAAAGGATTATTAATTGTTCCTGATAATTCTCTCAAGGAGTTTGCGACCCCCTAACTTAAAGTAGCTATGGTAAAGGTTTTAGAAACACAAGGGCACTTAGTAGAATTAATAGTCTGCAAGGACCACAAGTATTGCCCAGGTCTCGTCCACTTGTTCTCATGCTTCTCTTTCATCTCTTGTGAAGTAGGCAGGGTGAATTTATAGAGAAGTGAAGCAAAGACACATGACGACGTCTCTTTGCAGCCACGGGGCGACCTGGGTTGCACAATAATGAGTATAAACAGTGTGCACTCCGAAGGAAAGAAGAGAAAATGCTGACGGGGCACTTGCTCTGATTGGATTTATAACATTATAGGGAGAAACTGGAAGTGAGAGGGAGAGATAGGAAGGGGTGAGGTAATGTGGGGTGAAGATGGGAGACCTATTTATGGCTGTTCCGTGGTCATAACTCAGCTGCTTTGTTTTGCCCAGTCAGTGAACTGACCTCCCTCAATATTCCTGTTTGACAGCCTGAGAGTATAAATTCCTCCCTAATCCACCTCCTAGGCTCTTCTGAGGTAGCAGGAACAGAGCAGCTCCACACAGAACCAATAAGCTCACATCCCAGAGGCGAAGGGGTCATTCCTTCTGCCTGTGCACTCCATCACTGACCTTGCCTTTCCACGGGGGCCCAGGGTACTAATTAGTGCTAATTGCTGCTGATGGTGATGAAAGGTTCTGTGACACATCTCTGCTAAGAAAAGGGCGGAGACCCCTAACTCATTCCATGTAGTGCATGCCCATGAGACGCGGCCTTTGGGATAACACAACATTATGGATGGGCCAGAAGAAATACAAGAAGATCATTACCAAGAGCACAGGCCTGTCTAATCACCATCCACTAACAGCTACTGAAAAAAAAATCACAATTAATTTTTCCAGAAAGAGGAATTTTGCTATTGCTTCTCTAGATCTTACTTTGATGTGGAACGACCCAAAAGTATTCCTAAAGTGAGAGTCAATCCAATTATTTCTAGAGTAAAAATTCACTGCTTCAGTTCTGCCCAGCAAGGCAGCTAGAGATCTCTATGCCCAGTGAAATAAATTTTTAACAGACTTGCTATAATGTGTCAAAGTTTCCTGCACAGTGTTGAGTGAGTAAGCACCGCTTTTAAGATCTTTCAATTTGATGGACGTGAAAGTATCACTGCAGAGAAGTAGCGCTTCTTATTGCAATTAGTCACATTGTTGCCAGTGGAAAATTCTTTGTAAGGGGATTGGTAACCCTGGTGTTATATTTTAAAATTAATGTTAAAAAAGCTGCTTTGTATTAGCCAAGAAAAAGTTGGAAGTTTTCTGATTTGACCATTATACTTTTGAAAAAGGCAGCTTGAAGTAGCCAGAGCTAGTTTCAACAATTGCCAGCTGCTGGTTATAGGTTATAAATAGCTTTCCCATTCGAAACAAAGCCTCATCTTTCAAATTACTACTTTCTTAAGGAAAAAAAAAATTAGAACGTCTTTCAGTGCTCACCAGCTGTTCCAGATGTTATGATTATATATCTAGGATCACATTTTGAACTAAAAATATATACGGGAGCTTGACCTCTTTAATAAAGTAATATTATGAATTATTTATTCCTTAGTTGTGTTCTAGAAGTGTTGGTAAGCGCTGTTTAAGGAGAGGGGTACATCGATGTTTATTTTTCTGTAAGACTTATCATGAGCAACTATAAATTTAACGAAATCTATTAGAGCCTAGGCCAGACTTTGTTTTACTTAAAATGAATAATAATAAACTGTCCTATTGTTCTCATATTTATAAAAACAAAGAGAAAATAAATAAATGAATTTAATAACAAATACCTTCAAAGAATTTGATTAGAGGTGGGGATTGTGGGGAATACTCTGAAAAGATGTGGGTGTTTTCTGAGTTATAGGATCAAACAGTTCTCACTCCGACCACTAGATGGCACCATGAGACTAGAACTTCAGGTGTCGACGCTGGTGGTGGCGGTGGCGACGGTGGTGGCAGGTAGTCCTGGCGGCAGCAACAGCAGTTTCAACAAGAATTGGGAACCAGGCAGGAAGAATGCCACACTGCTCAGCTTTCATTTTTTTTGCGGCATCTCCTCACACAGTTCTGGATCTCAAACATTCATCAGCCAGTGTGATATATTTTTAAAAATAGGATTAGGATGATGACATTTTCTTGCTCAAAACTGTCCAGTGGTTTCCCAGCATGTGTAGAATAAGCTCCAGACTCCTTACTCTGGTTTACAAAGCTCTCAGCCAGTGTTCTGGCAGCACATGGCTCCTTTTCTGACCCTATGTCAGACCACGCTCCCACATGCGTTCCAGTGACTCTTGCCTCCCTGTGCTTGACCAGGGGCAAAGCTCGCTCCCTGGGCACCTGTGTGTGGCTGTCTCACTTGCCTGGGGTGCTTTTATTGGTATCCTCAGTTGGCTCAGAGCTTATCCTCCATATCTCAGCTCAAATCTTTAGAGAAAGACCATCTAATCCAAAGTGCTAACCCTGCTAATTACGTTTAATTAAGTTTAATTTCCTTCCCTCCCTCCCTCCCTCCCTTTCCTTCCTTCTCTTTCTTTCTTTTCTTCTCTTTCTCCATCCCACCCCACCCTTTCTTCTCAGCTTCCCACCTACTTCCCTAACAGTGTGTATGATTTATACAGTGTCAGCTCCTCTCCACTGGAAGGCAAACTCCATGAGAGCAGGAACTTTCAAACATTCGTTCATGGCCATTTATCTCATCACCAGGATAATGGCTGTTTTTGTGTGTAGAATGAGTGGAAGGACGTTTGAGATGCTTGTAAGTTAGGCATTTATGGTACAAGTATAGTACATTTCAGGAGTAGTGCAGGAGTGTTTGGATAATTTGTTGTGGTAAAGTTTACCATGGACAAAAGTTTTTCCAATTATCATGCATTTACTGAGCATCAACTAAGTGCCAGGCATTGGGGTGGGTACTAGAGACAATTCAGAGCTGCACGCTAGTAACAAAAGTTAGGTTTTAGGGGCTGAGTTTCTATACTAAGGGACTACACATTTTATTTAATGCTTGCAACAATATTCTGAAATAAACGCTTTAATCTCGAATTCTGTTTTACAGAGCTGGTAACTAAATTTAGTTAAGTTAAATAATTTACCCAAGACAACATGACTATTACTTGTGGAACTGGGACTCAACCTTATATGAAACAGTCCATCACGAAGGAGTCAGCAAAGAAGACCAAGAATGGGATTAGACTCCCAGCATGTTTGGAAAGAGAAGAATCAGAAGAATCAGGACTACGACATGTCTAAGGCCAAAAAGTAAGTGATCAGAATGTGAACAAGACTATCAAAATAGTTCAGACATATCCAACATAGAACCAAAGAGAACTAGAAACGAAATCTCAGTAGATAAGATAAAGTCTAGCTAGAGCTATAAAGAGTGAGTGAAGAGTTGAAGAGAAAATTAGTATCTAGGCATGGTAATCTGAGTACTCTGGGAGGCCAAGGTGGGAGGATTGCTTGAGATCAGGAGTTTGAGACCAGACTGAGCAAAAGCAAGATCCCATCTCTATTTATAAAAAAAAAAAAAAAAAGAGCCAGGTATTGTGGCAGGTGCCTGTAGTCCCAATGCTCAGGATACTGAGGCAGAAGGATTGCTTGAGCCCAGGAGTTTGAGGTTGCTGTGAGCTAGGCTGATGCCAAGCTTGGGGCAACACAGTAAGAATCTAGACAGAGAGAGAATCAGTGACCTAGAAGATTGATCTCAAGAAATTATCAAGAATACGACAGCATGGGAAGACTAGGAGATGGAAATATATTAAAGGGAAATGTAGAGTTATAGAGGAAGGAATTAGAAGGCCCAACATATTCTGAGTAGAACTTGTAAGTGAAGGAAGAGAAAGAAAGGAAAGGGAAGTATTTGAAGAAATGATGGTTAAAACTTTCAAAAACATGTTAAAACTTTCAAAATCCATAAATTGATTCTATTTTATAAATCAGATTAAAACATTCAATGCATCCTGAGCTAAATAAATAAAATAAATCCACACCTGAACACATCCTGATGAAACTTCAAAACACCACAGGCAAAGAGATCTTAAAAGCAACCAGAGAAAAATATACAGCTCACCTACGAGAGAATGACCATTAAACTGATGGAAGACTCATCGCCAGTGAAAACAGACACTAGGATATAATAGAATAGTATTTTCAAAGTGCTGAGGGAAAATCATAGTTAGGAACTCCTATACTCTTCCAGCATATAACTAAAAAAAAAAATTCTATACTCAGACTATATTTCAGGAGGCAAGGTAAAATAAAGACATTTAGAGATAAACACTGAGGTAGTCTGCCACCAGAAACACTCTTTCTATTAAAAACATCGGTGATTTCTGGACAAAGAAAGTCAAAGGTGGAAGGAGTGAGAAGGAACAAGGGGCGAACGTGCAGCTCCGTGTTTCTCAGCATGGACTGCGCAGAACAGCATGGCAGTGACTCTGAGGGGCGGGAAAGTCCAGATGGCACTAACTTGCCACCCAGTTGTAATATGTACTATGGGAAGGGGATGTCCAGATGTAAGTCGCCCTGAGGTCTTCTAAGGTTAGAGATCCTGCTAATCGTCAGACTTTAAATATGTTTTCAATTATGCTGAGGTTTCAAGGTGACGCCTGTATGTGGAGTGATGACTCAGCAATCTTGGCGCTTCTGGCTTTGTGACACTAATGCCTTTGACGCTTACAGAGCTCCTATGTCCACTGCAATGCAGGGGAGAGAGCAGATCATCCAGGACATGTGTGGCCAGGCTCGGAAGTGGAGGACATTATTTGTGCCCTCGTCCTTTGCTAAGTAGGATTCCTACCTCCCCAACTTCACTACCCTATTTTTGTATAACCAGAAATGGGGACAGTGTGTCAAAATCCTAAAACACTAAGCACTAACCATATAGGAATAGGATTAAAACTTCTAAATAAGTAAGGGAGAGAAAAAGAATAAAATAAAATGTGATGAAACCCATAGAAAGCAGAAAGGAGGAAAAAAACATGGAAAAGGAATAAAAAGAAAGCATAAGATGCAGAAATAAGCAAAATAAATATAATTACACTTACTACTTATTGTCCAGAGACTATCAGAATCATTAAAAATTCTTTGCAGTCAAAAGGCAAAAAATAAAAATGCCAAGTCAGCTGTCTGCAATCTGCAGTGAGCATATCTAAAAAAATATTGAAAATTAAAGAAAAAGATGTACCTTCCAAATATGTAGCAAGTTTAACTTAAGTGGCTCATCAGTGTTGTTGGAGGGCTTCATTTATTTCTGTTCATGTGGATTTTATGCTTCTTGATTTTTGTGTATCTCAAAACTTTTGTAATGACCCACAAACTAACCAAAAGACAACTAATTATATTAATAGTAACATGGGCCTTAAGGTAAAAAGCAGTAGGCTGCGCCTCTGGCTCAGTGAATAGGGCGCTGGCCCCATATACTGAGGGTGGAGGGTTGGAACCCAGCCCATCCAAACTGCAACAACAACAACAACAAAAATAGCTGGGCATGTGGCAGGCGCCTGTAGTCCCAGCTACTTGGGAGGCTGAGGCAAGAGAATCACCTGAGCCCAAGAGCTGGAGGTTGCTGTGAGCTGTGGTGCCACAGCACTCACTGAGGGTGACAAAGTGAGACTGTCTCTAAAAAAAAAAAGGTAAAAAGCAGTGTTAAGGCTGAAGAGGATTACTACATTTTGATAAAAGAAATAATTCAGGAGGAAAATGTATTAACAATCTTAAATTTTTAATCAACTAATCATACAACTTTTTTTAAAAAAATTTTTTTGAGACAGAGTCTTACTCTGTTGCTCCGGGTAAAGTGCTGTGGTGTCATAGCTCACAGCAACCTCAAACCCTTGGACTCAAGTGATCCTTTTTTGCTTGTGCCCACCACGATGCTTGGCTAGTTCTTTCATTTTTAGTAGAGATGGGGTCTCACTCTTGCTTAGGCTGGTCTTGAACCCCTGAGCTCAGGTAATTCACCTGCCCCGGCCTCCCAGAGTGCTAGGATTAGAGGTGAGAGCCACCATGCAGTCTAATAATGCAATTTATATTTAAACTGTTTAAATTGACATAATTACAGGTATTTGGTAAAATGGAGAAACCCATCACGATAGTGGGAGACTTTTAGTACTTCTCTGTCAATCATCGGGAGAGGAAGCAAAATAAAAGTTGGTAAGCCTGGACTGGATTTGAGCAGCACAGCTGATTGACCTGCAGAGAGCCTGCTGCCCGTATGAAGAATGCAGTTAGGAGGATTCTGCCACTGCTTCTTTAAGCGATGAGGATAGACTAGCCGAAGTAGTGTGAGTGAGTTAAAAGCGAAGAGCTGGAAAAGGGAGGGATGAATGTGGGCTTTGGGGCAAGGTGATGGTGGGGGTGAAAATTATGAAAGCCAGCCAGGTGGATCCTAGTGCTATGACCGGTGAGAACAGAAAGGAGTGAGGGGGAGGTGTGGGCGGAGGGAGGATGGTGAGTTCAGAGCCCATCTTTTGAGTTTAAAGTGCATTTCCAGGAGAAAGTTGAATGTCAGGTCCCTGAACTTGTTCTATTTGAGTGCTCTCTGGTACAGCTAGCCTTCCACACATACGTGTTCAATAATAACATCGCTGATTCATCCGTGTTTAATAGATACCTGCTGCTGGCTACTTGGCCAGTCAGGTAGTATTTAGGGTGTTATGTCGGAATAGCTAAATAAAAAATGCATGATTTACTATGAATTGATTAGGGAACTTCAGTAAGTAAAGCTTTTTCTTTCAAGTTGGGTTATAGGAGTAACTATCGATTCCTTAAAAGTGATCCATATGATCAATGAGAGGATAATAATCATAGCTGTCAATCGTTAGCACTTCTGGGCTCGGCCACACCTGCTGCCTGCTGTGACTATCACAGTGATGCCAGGAGTGGGGTAGTATAGGACTTATTGTATTATTATACCCATCTTGTGGATGAGGAAATTGAAGTTCAAATCACAGAACTGGATACTCAGACCTTCGCATCTTCTGCTGGTTTTATAATTCGTACTTTCCGTGATGGCTGTAAGCTGGAGAGGTTGAAATGCAAAGGCTGCCAGGTGTGGTGTTTGCTTTTCATTCTTTTGATACTTCACTTGGGAGAATGGTCTCCAGTTCCATCCATATTGTTGCAGAAGGCATTAAGTCATCGTTCTTCATGGCTGGGTAGTACTCCATGGTGTGTATGTGTACGTGCATGTATACGTGCCACATTTTGTTAATCTACTCATGAACTGATGGGCATTCCGGTTGACGCCACATCTTTGCAATCACGAACTGTGCTGCGGTAAACGAACACCGTGCTCACTACTAAACCTGAGTGCAGTGACGAGCACACCCGTGCACAGCGGGAAATCAGCAGAGGGGAGGGGGAGTGAGCAGCCACCTAGCGCACAGTGAGCACTGTCTGGGCGACAGGCACGTTTCTAACCCCGACGTGAGCATTACAGAAGTGATCCATGTAACCAAAACATTTGTACCCCCATAATACTTTGAAATAAGCAAAGACAAAACAAACAGTGAAAACCCTGCCGCATTCTGTTTCTCTCTGGGGCTTTGCTCTCCTTCTTATCTCTTGCCCGGGCTTTGCTGTTGTAAGATCTTTATTTCTACAGATCCTGATGCCTGTGGATAGATTTACAAGTGTGCAAACATTTGTGCACATGCCTTAAAAAAATAACCGCCTTTCCTGTTTCCTGGGTGCTGTAAGGGGTGGAAGATAAACACGACAGTTCTGGGGTGCATTCTGTCCTGTGGACTGAACCCTGACCGAGAGGACCTACCTGCAGTTTTCTGGAGAATCAGTCCACAGCTTTCGTCCATTCTGAAAAGACTACAGCAACTATGAAATTAAGAACTGCAGAGAAAGGAGGGAAGAGTAGTGGGGAGAAATATTTTAACAATCTTTTCACATTTTCACTCATTTTTTTGCATTTGTTCATTTTTCTCTGGAAAGACCATGAGGTCAGTGAAAGTTACACAACTGGTGTAACGGCAAAAGTAGGGAGGAAAAGTTTCCAACATCCCGTCCTTCTCCTTTAGAAATAAATGATACGTAGGTCCCAAGTTACTGTATGGGCAACCAAAAGGAAAATACAGGCTCGGCGCCAGCCACATACACCTAAGGTGGCAGGTTCAAATCCCCAGCCCGGGCCCACCAAACAACGATGGCTGCAACCAAAAAATGGCCAGGCGTTGTGGTGGGTGCCTGTAGTCCCAGCTACTTGGGAGGCTGAGGCAGGAGACTCGCTTGAGCCCAGGA
>NW_003852429.1:11795286-11830214 GCF_000181295.1 Otolemur garnettii
CTCACTGGAGTTAGATGATATCTCAAAGTAGTTTTGATTTGCATTTCTCTGATGATTAAGGATGGTGAGCATTTTTTCATATATCTGTAGGCCATGTGCCGATCTTCTTTGGAGAAATTTCTCTTCAAATCCCTTGCCCACCCTGAGATGGGATCACTCAAAAATCTTTTCTTTTTCTTAAAAAAAAAATCTTTTCCCTCAAAGATTCCCAAAAATGCATGGAGAAAATGAATGAATGAGTGAAGAAGAAACTCACTTAAAGAACTGGTATATGAGAGATTTGATCGGGTTTATATTGAATGGGGAATCTTAACATTCTCTCTGTCAACAGTTTTGAAAAACAATTTCCACTAGCCTCCCTACCAGTCCTTCTTATGCTTTACATTTTTTTTTCTGAATAAGCCCTAAACACAGAAAACTCTTGTTAGCAATGAAGAATCCACTTGCTATCCACTCAGATTCATGCAAAAAACTTTTGTTGAGTGCCTGTTAGGTGCTTGTTACTGTTCTAGGCCCTTAGAACTCACAACCAAACCAAGAAACATCCCTCTTTTATTGGGTTAAATTCTAATGTAAGGAGAAAAAACTTAATAGGACAATAATACAATAAGTAAATGATGTATGTTAACATTTTTGTGTTTTGAAAGAGACCGAGGCAGGTGTGAGGGAGATTGGGGTGAGAGTGGTGTCCGTCAGTTTTAAATAGGGTCAGGGGTCAGCAGGAGGGACCCTGCCAAGAAGGTGACACTTGAGACGTGGGACACGTTTGTCATGACGAGTGTTCCCAGTGGAGGGCACAGGCCTGGCGCTGGCCCACAGCAGCCAGTGGGGCTGGAGCAGAGAGCACGGTGAGAGTGACAGCAAGTGAGATGAGGGCGAGGGTGGACCCTGTAGAACCTGGAAGGCATTTGGAGGACTTTGAGTGAGGAAGGAAGCCCCGAGGGTTTGAGGGTTTCAAGCAGAGGAGAGAGAGAGTCCTGCTCAGCGATTTCAAAGGGTCTGACTGGCTGCCGAGCCAGGAGTGGATGAGAGATGAGCCACAGCAGTGGCTGGGGAGGGATGGGGCAGGAGGGAGGTTGAGAGAGGAGCTCGCCGCAGACAATCCCCGCAGGCTTGGATCAGAGCTGTTCCCTGCTGTTAATGGGAAAACCCAAACTCTGTAAAATATCTTAAAGAGGTTTATTCTGAGCCAGTATGAATGACCACAGTCCAGGGAAACGCAGCGTCAAGTCTTTAGAAAGTATGCCCCAGGCGGTCAGGGTACAGGTTGGTTTATACGTTTCAGGGGGACAGGAGTTACAGGCAAAGACGGAAATCGATATATGGAAGGTATATACTTTGGTTTGGCCCCAAAAGGCAGGACATTTTGTAGACAGGGTGTTTATAGGTTATAGATGGGTTCAGAGATTCTCTAAGTTGCAACTGGTGAAAGGAATGAACCTTTGTCTAAAAATTTGGAGTTATCAGAAAGGGATACATCAGATAAGGATAAGTGGGTGAAAGTGATGTATTTAGCAGGACTGACAGCTTGCAGGCACGGCTAAACCCTTGCATAGCCTTAGGCCTTGTTTATAATTTGGTATCTTATTGCCACAAGGAGTCTGTTCTGTCAGTCTTGGAATCTCTAGTTTAATATTAACATCGGTCAATTGTTGTGTCTCAACTCCAAGAGGAGGGGAGGTATAACAAGGCCCCCTGACCCCCTTTCTCATCATGGCCGGGGACTCGGTTTCAAGGTTTTTCTGGGTCCCCCTCAGCCACATAGGAGTCCATTTAGTCAGTAGGGGGGGTCTAGGGATTTATTAATATTTTTAGTTCACAGATGAATGGGGCTTTTTGACTCATCTTGGTCAAATGTGGTCTTAAACTTAAGACTCAGGGATCTTTTGAAGTGCTTCCATAAAAGTATTAGTATGGGTAATGATTTGTAAGTTTTTAATAATGACAGTGCATGTGCTCCATTTAGACGAATATCTTGCTTTCTTTTTATTTTTGAATATGAGCCTTTGTCCTATAAAAGAGCTACTATTGATTCAACATGGGTACCATACACGGAAAGTGACGTTGGTCAGATTTTGTAAGCTCGGTGGAAGGAATGCCTCCTGGCAGAGATCAAGACGTATCATAGTTGAGTAATTTAGTAGGGGACTGTGAGGAAGTGGAGGTTCCAGGGATATATTTAAACTTCAAAAGTTCTGAACAATGTTTTATGCTACAGACTATTAAAAATGTAAGTGTTTGGGTAGAAATTTATTTAAAAAAATTTAACCGCCCCCCCCCCCCAGTGAGCTAAGTGATTTTTCATTCTAGGATAAGAAATCCTAAACAGTAAGATCCTCAGTAAATTCCAACGTGTATGGATGAGACACTTCCCAGAAAAAATAGGACATATTTTCATATAGGTAATAGTTTACAGAACACATTAACCATAAAGTAGGTATCAATGGAGACATAACTGTGTCTTCTAGTTTGAGATAAATTATTTTTGTGAATGATAACTTCATAGGGTGACATGAGAGATGTAAAGAGTTTGGATGTAAGCCTTCCAGGTTGAACATTAAGAAAGACCAAGATACTCACAGACAAATTCCCAGTCCAGACTGACCTGTTCTTCCCTATATCCGCGTCCTCTCGGAGAATCGCTTCACCCCCGCCTGGTGTACACTCAGAAGTTGTGAAAGCTTCTGTTTGCCCCACACCCCGTCAGTGCCCAGCTCCACCAAGTCCACCTATTCTTTGTTTCTTTCCACCCCCTCTTTTGTATTCCCACTCTCACTATCTGGGTCGAAGGTTTTGTCATTTCTCTTCTGGAATGTTCCCTAACCTCCTGCCTCGTTTCACTCCCTCCGTTGCCGCCCCACACGAGGCTACCTTCAGCTCTGAGAGCAGAGTGAAGATCCCCAGTTACAAGTCTGATGATGTCCATTCCCTCCCAAACCCCCTTCATGGCTTTGCTCTGCTTTGCAGATTAAATCCCAAATCTGTAAGGCGGCACTCAAAGTCTTCTGTGAGCTGGCTCTTACCCACCTTCTCTCCGTTCCCCTCTTACCACGTCCTCCCTTGAAGTCTGCGTCGGGTCAACTGCACGATGTGCACTTCTCTGCGTGTTCTCCCGCAGTGCCCGGGTCCTACTCCCCTCAACATCCCCCCTTGGAGGGCACTTCCTCCAGGAAGTCTTTCTTCTTTCTCTCTGTTTTCGGAATTAAGTGTCGTTACTGTGTGTTTCCATGGCATTTTATGTTTATTGCACTTGTCACAAGAAATGGGATTGTTACTATTGTTGAAAATGTCTTTTCAGAATCTTTTCAAGCCTCTTTAGCTGTTCTAAGTCTCCAGTATATAAAACATGCTTAATAAATGTTTCGTAAAAGAGCAAACTCAGACCTTCCCTCACACGTCCTTTTGTATGGTTATCAGGCAATCTCCAACGTCGGGACTTGGGGTGGGGTCTACTTACAGTATTTCTGTGTGGTAGGATCACATGTAAGTGGCTGACAGAACAAAGTCCCTCGGTTCTGGGTTATCTTGTATTGCATGTCATCAGCATTTCCATTTTTCTGTTTTTTGCCTCTCTGATTTTCATTTAGAACGTGAATATTTTATAAAATAGATTGTGATACACACATTTCAAATTTGTATTGCAGGAAAGCAATGAGATCAACCTGGATTTGGTCATGAAGAATTCTTGACAGCCAGCCTTCTGCATTGTTCTTCAGTGACCCAATTTAAATTACTTAGAGGCAAAGGACACTCTCATCTTATCCCTTCGCTTGTGTAAATAATTACTAAGTTTCTAGGCCTTAGGACCTAATAGCCGTGGAGGAAAGGAATTTCAAGATCTAATTCCACTGGCATGTTTCTGACTTCTCAGGTGCCGTGGTGCTGTCCTCTGGAGTGAACTGGCGCTTTCACTGGTGCAGTGGTGGAAAGCAGGCTTATCTAATCTGAGGCCTCCTTCTTTCTTCCATTGTTCTCATGCATTTCAGGGGCTCCCCACCTCAGGACTGGATGGCTGCAATCCCTCTCCCTTCCTTAGCTGACAGCATCCCTGTAGGAAAGTGAGTCCCAGCCACCATGGTCAGTGGACACAAGCAGTGCTAGAGACAGGTGAGGGCAGCAGGGCCACTTGGAAGAGAGCAGGAAGGAGCCTGTACCTCATCTGGCATTAGGCAGAATTTTGGACTTAAAAGTTCTTACACAGCTGAGAAAAAACTTCAATAGGGGCTGAACAGAGCATAGAGGACACACAGAAAAATTAGTACCTTTGATAGGAGTTTCTGTAGACTGAGGCCTTTAATCCAGGGCAATTGCGATGTAGTTTGCTGGCTCTGTTCCAGGTGAAGGATTACTGGTCTTAGGGGTATCAGTTAGGGAGAATCCAGTTAGGGAGAATCTAGTTCCCTTAAAAGGAAATGGGTCCTTACCCAGCTCTGCCTCTTTGGCAAGTGAGTAATCAGGGGAGAGCCTGGGGCCCCTCCTGTTGGTGGAGCTGGGCTTCTCTGTGGGGTGCTTGTTTTACAGGATGTGCTTGGATCAGCCTTGGGGATGAGATGGGTTGAGGGCCAGTTTTTTATTCTTCCCTTTGTTTGGATTTCCCCCACTGAGGCCAAGTCACCCCATGGAACCAAAGGGAGAAGGTTGGCCCAGGAACATACTGATACTTTCAGTTTTCTACCACTCATCCATCCATCCAAATCACTTCTGCGCTTTCAAAGAAGTCTTCCTGAAATGTGGTGTTTATGATATCAAAGGCCTGTAATGACTGCATTGTCTGTGTGGTAAACTCCAACCCACTCAGGCTGACATTCAAGAACTTTTACTGTGTGGCCATCACCTAAGTGAAATTTTGACTCAGTGAAGCAGGTGAACTCACTGCCCCCTTGCACACTCCCCAACAATTCCTGTATTTACCATTTGTCTGTGCCATTGTCACCCACTTAGAATGCCCCGTCAGCTCCTCTCCACTGATGCAAAATTTTAAAGATCAATGCTCCTCTCCTCCTGTTCCCCTCTCGACCCTCCTGAAACCAGTTGGGTTCTTGCCTTTTTTTGCATAGTGTCTGGCTGTGTTGATTTCTGGTCAAATTGAATGAATGGAAAGAAAAACATACAAACAAAAAGACTGTTGTGGAAAAACCGTGCTTTCCCGAAGTAAAGCGGTCTAGACTTCCTCCAGTGAATGCCTTTATAACAGGCATCTTTAACTCGCTCTGCTGGGTACCTGATGTCTCCCTTTCTCAACATGGCCCTGGCTCAAAGTCCACTGGGGATATTTTTGCACCCTTGACTCTGAACGGGCTTCAGGGGCGTATGTGGCAGAACATTCTCAGGACCCACATTCTCAGTGACATGCAGCTGTCAGTGTCCTTCCCAAGCCTGCAGACGTTCCTTACATAATTCTGGCCTTCCAGGTGTTTCCAGGACACTTGACTCTACACAAGAGCAGGAAAATTAGCCAGGATGAAAGTTGGAGTGATGGGGACATTAAATGCCAGAACTGCTGGCCTGAGAAGGACTCAGGACAGAGGCTGTTGGGGGTGTGGGCCAAGAAAATTTCACGGTGATGGCAAGGCCTCACAAAATTGTGAAGATACAATTTACATCTCTGGACGTGTTTGCCACGCTCACTGTACTTAGGTAGATCCCATAAAGAAATGACGGGACTTAGTAACTTTCCAATGTTAAGTAAGACAGATGGACTTTGGTGTAGTGGGGTCAGAGGCATCCAAATTGTCTGAAAAGTTCTGAAGGCATTGTATAAATGTGTGCCTTAATGCAGCAAATGTTCTGTGGATAATATCTTCCTGTAGAGTTACATCAAATGGAAATCGAGCTGCATGTTTTCTTAGCATCTTAGGCCACAGGACTCTGTGCGTTTAACTCAAAACTCTTTAAGCTATAATGGAACGCCCTTAATGGATCATTTGGCATATGTGGTGATGCTTACATGAAACAAACTTCTAAAAAATTTAAACTAAACCTTTTAGAACTTCCCACTAGGGAGCACGGCGGTGTGGAAAGGCAGTATGATTTGTGACACCGGAGGCCCTTTGTTCGGCTCTTTAGAAATCGTTCCTCTTTTCATTTTCCTCACTTCATTTTCTTCTTTTTCTTTTTCCAAAAGAATTTATTATTTCATTAAATAAAACATCTTAGGGTGCATTTTATATTTTTAGGAATCACATATAAAGGGAGCAGATGCTCAGAATTTCCATCCAGCACAAGTCAGACACAAGTTATATTTTATCGAGGGCTCCTCACCCCTTATTTTTCTAGATAAAGTCATATTTAGGCAGGGGTGACAATGTGCTCAGGCAGACATAGCTGCAGAGTGCAAATTAACTTGCATTTTAAAGAAGCGTGTAGTGTAGTATCTCAGTTGTAAACATTTTAAAGGGATTTTTATTCTAAACTTGTTAACTGCAATAATTAATTTTTAATAAACTCAGACCCTGACATATTATTGATTAATATAATTGATTTTAAAAGTTAGCATTTTATGCTGTACATGCGTATCTATGCATTTTACTATGATGAGATCTTATTTTCATTATTTTGAGTAGACGTCGGTAGGTTGCAATATAAAGTCTAAAGGAATTTAGAAAGCAAACTGTCCAGCATGATCCAGTTTTTCTGTTTGTATGAACTGCAGTTTGATGACCCTCAGGCCAGAGAGGCTTCTGCTGAGACGGAGTGCCAGCCAGGGTGCTCCTGTAAACTTCTTAATGATCTATTTAGGTGACTACAGCTGCAATTATTAGGAATATTGCTGTTCATTTTTCATTCATTTAGATATACACAGAAATTTATTTTGCATGCAATCTGGATGTATAACTCAGTAATTATGACATAGTTGCCCTGAAATATCTGAGCTATGTGAATTAAAAAATGCTCTTACTAACCTTGTGTTTCTTTCTGAAGAACTATAAAAAGGAATGATTGCTTTTCAGAAAGGCAAAGGATAATCCGAGAACTCTGAGAGGGGAAACATTCTTTTCTCTCGGCCTTTTGGGACTCATCCATCTGCTGGTTTTGTTCTCAATTGTCTACTAAAGCGAACGAACGGGCTCATATTCCATTTCTGTAGGGAGCCCACTACTTACCCCCTTTAGGACGAACCCAGAGCTTCTTCTGTAAGGCTCAGTTCAGTTAGTACTGGGGTCAAGACTGCAATTCCTCCTTAGAGCAAGTTACTGACTTAAGACTCTATAGTCAGACACCTCAGTAATCCTTTGTGTGTCTTTTTGATACAAGGAAAAAAAAAGGCCTCTTCCTTTAATCTTGGAATCCAGGGCGGGTTTTCTTGGAAAAGAGCTGGTGCTTTAATTGCTCCAACCATGATTTTATGTACCGAGCACTTAAATGCTGCCGAGTCTTTGCCAGATATGGGAAAATGCCTTACAAATAATTAACTCCTTTAATCCTCACAATGACTCTAAGATAGACACTGTGACCACTCTTATTTCACAGAGGAATAAGTCACACACCCAAGGTTACAAAGTAAGGAAAGGACAGAGCCAGATGTAAACACAGGCAAGTCTTCTGGGGAGTCCATGTTGGTGGCTGTAATTAATCTCTGCTGCTCTGGGTCAGACGTACAGGTCGCCTTCCTGGAACCTCAGCCCTATGTGTCCTGGTTGGTGTCCATTTCTGTTGGGACAGATCCTGCAGAAAAATTTAGCTCACTCAGAGAAATTCCATGAATTTATAACCTACCAATATCTTTCTCTCTTATATCTTACATTTAAAAAAAAACTTTTGCTTTCTGTGAGTACATAAAATATTTATAGGGTACATGTGATGTTTTGATATGGGCATATAATGTGAATTAATCAAATCAGGGTAACTGGAATATCCATCACCTAACGCATATAACCTTTCTTTGTGTTGGGAACATTACATTCCAATTCCACCCTTTTAGTTATTCTAAAGTCTACGCTAACTTTTGTTGATTACCCTCATTTGGTTGTGTTATCAAATATTGTTCATTCTATCTGTCTAATTATATTTTTGTACCCATTAACCATTTCCTCTTTATCTACCTGCCCTGTTAGCATCTCAGCCCCTGGGAACCCTCATTCTACTCTCAGTCTCCATGAGATCAGTTGTTTTTAATATTTAGCTCCCACATATAAGTGAGAACATGTGAGATTCGTCTTTCTGGGCTTGGCTTATTTCACTTAACATTAATGTTCTCCAGTTCCATCCATGTAGTTGCTAATGGCAGGATTCCATTCTTTTTGCAGCTAGCTAATATTCCATGGTGGATATGCACAGCAATTCCATTATCCATTCATCTGTTGATGGACACTTAGGTTGATTCCATACCTTGGCTATTGGGAATAGTTCTTCAACAAACATGGGAGTGCAGATGTCTCTTTGAGATACAGAATTCCCATCCTTTGGATATATACAGGGCAGTCGGACTGCTGGGTCATGTGGTAGTTCTATTTTTAGTTTTTTGAGAAACCCCCATTATGCTAATTTGCATTCCCACCATCAGTGTATACAAGGCTTCCCCTTCCACATCCTCACCAGCATTTGTTATCGCCTATCTTTTGGATAAAAGCCATTTCGAGTGGGGTGAGATGATATCTCCATATAGTTTTGATTTGCATTTCTCTGATGACTAATGATGTTGAGGATCTTTTTCTATATACCTGTTGGCCATTTGTATGTCTGCTTTTGAGACATGTCTAATTAGATTTGTTGCCCATTTAGAAAATTAGATTGCTTTATTTTTTTCTTATTGAATTGTTGAAGCTGTTTATATAGTCAGTTATTAATCCCTTGTCAGATAGGATAAAATTTGCCCCCTTTCTGTGGGTTGTATCTTCCCTTTGTTGATTGTTTCTTGTGCTGTGCAGAAGCCTTTTAGCATGATGTGATCTTATTTGTCTAATTTTGCTTTGGTTGCCTGTGTGTTGGGGCAATTACTTAAGAAGTCCTCATCCAATGTCCTGAAGCATTTCCCCAGTGTTTTCTTCTAGTTATTCCATAGTTTCAGATCTCAGTTTGAGTCTTTAATTCACTTTTATTTGATTTTTGTTTATGGTAAGAGATAAGGGTCTAATTTCATTCTTCTGCATATGGATACCCAGTTTTCCTAGCACCCTTTATTGAAAAGACTGTCCTTTCCCCAGTGTGTGTCCCTGGCAGCTTTGTAGAGGGTAAGTTCAGTGTGTGGTTCTACTTCTGGGTTCTCTATGATGCTCCACAGCTCCATGTGTCTGGTTTTATTCCAGTGCCATGCTGTTCTGGTTACTATAACTCTACAATTTTTTCAAAATTTTTAAGAATTGTTTTGTGTCCTAACATTATGGTCTATCCTGGAGAATGATCCATGAGCTTAGGAGATAAACACATTTCCTGCAGCTGTTAGATGACATATCTGGCAATATCTAGTAGCTCTGTTTGGTCCATAGTACAGATTGAATCCCATGTTTTATTATTCATTTTCTGTCTGGATAATTTATTCAATGCTGAAAGTGGAATGTTGAGGTCTCCACCATTATTGTATTGGGGTTTATCTCTCTCTTTAGCTCAGATAATATTTGCTTTATATATCTGCAATTAAAAAAAGAGTAACTCTTGTTTTTTTGCCCATTGATCTACTTTACATGTTTTGATTGGAAAGTTTAGTTTATTTACATTTAATGTTGTTGTTAGGACAGGACTGACCATTGTAATGTTACTTGACTTCTGGATGGTTTTTGGTCTTCTTTTTCTTCTTCCCTTTCTTTCTGTCCCTCCTTTGCGAAAAGTGGTTTTTTCTGGTAATATGCTTTAATTTCTTGCTTTTTATTTTTTGTGCATCTGTTGTAGGTTTTTTGATTTGAGGTTTCTATGAGGCTTTCACATTTTATATGTAACCAATTATTTTAATCTTATGTCAACTCTGCTTATAGTCAAAGAAATAAACAAGCAAAGAGAAATTTAATAGAAACTCTTTTCTTTATCTTTTACCCACTTTTAACTTTTTGTTGTCTCTATTCATATCTTTTTATAGTAGCTCTCAAAAAGTTATTATAGTTACTTTTCTTAGGTCTGTCTTTTAGTCTTCTTACTCTAGATATGAGTCGTTTATACATTATAATTATAGCAGTCGAATATTCTATTTGTGACACTGTTATGGGTGAGTTGTATACCTTCTGATGGTTTCTTTTTGTTCATTAACCTCTTTTTTTTCATATTGAAGAAATCCTTGTAGGACAGGTCTGATGTTGATGAAATCCCTCAGCTGCTGTTGGTCTGGCAAAGTCTTTATATCTCCTAAGTGTTTGAAGGATATTTTTGCAGGATATAATATTCTAGGGATAAGGGATTTTCCCTTCAGCACTTTCTACATGTCATACGACTTTCTTCTGGCCTGGGAGGTCTCCACTGAGAAGTCCTCTGCCAGATGTTTTAAGGCTATATTATATGTTTTTTATTTTTTCTTGCTTTCCTTAGGACCTTTTCTTTACCAATGACCTGTGGGAGCTTGATTATTAAATGTCTTGAGGTAGGCCTGTTTAGGTTAAATCTGCTTGGTGTTCTATGGAATTTTGGACCTGAATATTGATATCTTTCTCTAGGTTTGGAATGTTCTCTGTTATTATTTCTTTGAATAAATTTCCTACCCCAATCTCTCTCTCCACTTCTACTTATAACTCTTAGATTTGCCCTTTTGAAGGCATTTTTTAAATCTTGCAGTCAGGCATGCTTTATTCTATTTGTCCTTATTCTTTCTTCTCTTCTGACTGTGTATTTTCAAATAGCCTGTCTTCAGGTTCACTAATTCTTTCTTCTACTTGGTCACTTCTGCTGTTGAGAGATTCTGGGGAATTTTTTTGATTGTCAGTTGAGGCCTTACAACTTAGAATTTATGCTTGGCTTTCTTTTTTATTTTCCAATCTCTTCATTAAATTTCTCTGACAGGCTTCTGAATTCCTCTTTCTGGAACTTCTTGTCTTAAAGTTCATGGGACTTTTTCAGGATAGCTATTTTGAATTCATGGTCTGAAAGTTTGTCTATCTCCAATACCCTAGAATTAGTCACTGGTAACTTGTTTAGTTTGTTTGGTGAGGTCATGTTCTTGATGATTGTGTATGTTTTGTGTGTGTGTGTGTGTGTGTGTGCTCTTTTTGGCTAGGGCTGGGCTTGAACCTGCAACCTGCTGTATATGGGGCCGGCGCCCTACTCCTTGAACCACAGGCACCACCTGATGATTGTGTATGTTTGTCAATGTTTGAACATTGAATAGTTAGGTATTTATTTTAATCTTTGCAGTTTGGGCTTGTTTGAATCCATCCATTTTGAGCAAGTTTTCCTGATACTCAAAGGGAATTGAGTGTTGTGCTCTAAGTTTTCCTCTATTGCAGCCATATCAGCAAAGCCCAAATCCTGGTAATGCTGTGACTCTTAACAGACTCCTGGGGATACTGTCTTGGTGGACTTGGGAAAGATACAAGAGAATGCCCTGGATTACCAGGCAAATTCTCCCACTCTCTCACTCTTGCAGCTGGGTTGCTGGAGTTGGGGAAAGAGTTATATGGGCACTCACTCGTGGCCATTACCATGAGATCACACCTGAAGCCAGCCCAGTCTTACCCAAATTCTGTCTGGCTGGCTACCTGTGATGCTTATTCAAAGCTCAGTTGTTCCTTAGTCAGCAGGTGGTGAGTCAGGACTGGGTCCGTCCCTTCAGGGAAACAGGAAATATGTTTCCTTCTGGCCCAGGGCGGGTCCAGAAATTCCATCCCAGAAATAAGGCCTGGAGTCAGGTCTCATTGTACTGCAGCTGCAAAACATTGTACTAAGTTGCAAAACAATGTCCTTTGAATTTTCCCCTTTCCTTTTGCTGGGCTACCATGGCTGGAGTTTGCGTGGATTGTGTGTACCCCAAGTCCCTTGGCTTTGAACCTGCACACCTATAGGAATTGTCTAAGTATTGCAGCCTTTGTGGCTTGACCACCTTAATATACTTAGGCCAGAACCCTGGCTGTTTTTTTGTCAGCTGCAGGGACTTATGTTTCAGGGCAGAGGATTTCTCTCTGACTGGTCTGGTCTAAATGTTCCCTCCATGGGCACTGGCAGAATTTTGCCCTATGCTGGTTTCCCTTTGCCAGAGGGTCCCTGAGTTTCAGTGTCAAGTCCCACAACTGTTTCACCCTCCCTCCTTTGTGCACACAGGTTCTCTCTCCACTTGGGGTGAAGGTGCACAGCTGCTTGGGGGAGGGACTGTCATTTCTGCCCTCTTCAAGGCCTCTTTCCTTGATATAATGTTACAACCAGGGAGTATGACTGCAGGCTGACTTTTGCACCCATGTACTTATAAAGGTGCTTGCTTGTGTGGACAGCTGTTGAATTTGGTTTAGGCAGAGGGACAATTGCTGGAGGTTTCTATTCTGCTGTTTTGCTCCACCATTTTGCATCTCACAATCCAGCCACGTGGACATCTGGATGGGCTTTCTCCTACCTCTGTGCTTCTACACTTCTACAATTACTTTCCCTTTTTAGGGTCCCTTTTTCCTTTTTTTCCCCACTGGATATTCTCCTAAACACTTTTCAAGATGTAGCTCAATCATCATCTCTTCTGACCACTGCCTCCTGGCAAACTCAAGCACAAGTGTTTTTCACAACCCTCTCCCCACACTTGCTGGTTGACCATGGTCCTCTGAAGACAGATTTTAGTATGGTTTGAGTGCTTTTGTCTTGCACCTTAGAATTGGGATCTGGTTCAAAAGACACTGGAGTCTGACAATTCTGGGTGGTAAATGTGGGGCCCAGGCCTCAACTCCTCCCTGATGAAATCCTGCAGAATTTTTAATATGCTGACCACCCTCAGAGCTGGGCTTGTTATCATCATATCATTGGCACACTCCTTTTTAGGTGGGTCAGCCAATCTGCCGAAATAGCTTTCAGAAGTACCATAACAAACTGTTCTGGAACATAATCGTCAAAACACAGATCTATCACTAGAAAGATTTAATTCTGTTTAACTTTGAAAGGCATAGGTATTTATAGGAGTCTTAACAAAATGCCAAAAACAAGGTTAAAAACAACATCCCCCAAACTTATATTGAGAGAGTATTAGTTTCATATTAAATATACATATTGTATCCTTATCAATGCACAATACTAGTATTTCCATATGGGCTGAAGATACTCAAAAAGTTAATAGTTTCCTCAGCAATTTGTTTCTTGTTAGAACTTCTCCAATAACATGGAATAGTTTTGGGAAAGTGAAATTACAATATATTCTCCCACTTCTAAAAATCCACAATAGTTTTGTAGTCAACCTGGTTTTGATATTTGAAAAATAGATATATTAATTTCACATGCAAACTGAGGATAAGAAAATGTCAAAAAGCCAGTTCATAAGCCAAGGGTGTATTATGACAAAGTTTTTAATGTTTTAAAAAGTTCTTATAGTTAGTACCATTAAACATGATTAATGTGATTAACTCTTTAAAATGCTGTAAGTACCTTTTATTTCATTGGGAAGTAAAATTTCTTAATAATTTTATATAAAAAAGGAAATAGATAATTTGCATCAAATGAACTACCAGTCTGGAAAATCTTGCCCTAAGTAGAACCAGCCGTCTGAGTCATTGTCTACATCATGGACTTTTCAGGTACAGTAGAAGAAAGAGGTGCCCAGAAATGGCAAGAAGCTGGGATTCAGCATGAGGAGGTCCTCAGGGGTGTGCTTGTGTAATGTGTATTGCAGAAATTATGGAAATAACACCAAATTTTCTCTTTTCCTTCATGCACTGCCGTGTGGGACAACAGTCTGATAAAAAACTGAAGAGGACAAACAAGTGACCAACTTCAGAGTATTTTAGGTATGTCTGGATATTGTCTGAGAAGTTAGCTCGGCTGCAGAGATGTGACTTTATTCTCTACCATGTGCTGAGTGCTATTAAGCAGAGTTGTTTGATATTTTTGTCTTCTGTTGTAGTTGTTAAGTGTTTACTTATGGATTCTGATGTGTGTTGATGAGGCCACGTTTTAGAAGTAATTTGAAAAATAGAACAAACATGTTACTGTAAAATGGAGTGCAGTTACCAAGGATGATTGACTTTCAGAATCTACCTTGAATCACCTCACTAGTAAATTGAACATAAACTTTTTTGTCAACAGACAAAACGAAGCAAGAAGATAGCTACATGCCACATGTTTCTTTTCAGGAAGAAAGAAAGACTTTACGGGCAACCGGTATGGTTGAAAGGGATTCACTAAAGTTCTTGAAAATGAAATTTGCTAAAGAGACTTTGTAAATATTCCTCTTCTGTGTGATAAAGGCTTTCTGTGCAAATTCATAAATACTATTGAGGAAGGTTTAAATCTATTTGCTAGCCCTTGTAAATTAGAAATTTTGCACATTTTCTAAGTGCAGCCGTGCAAGAAACCACCACCAATCTCAATCAGAATTTATTCTTTCCAGCTCCTACCTGGAAGGCTTTTTCTTCCCAGTGTAGGAATTAATTAAGCAAACAGGACCAACGTTGGTACTTTCTACGGATTATAAGAACAAAGGCCTTTGCAGTAGGGCTTTCATAGGCTCATAAGTAGACAGTCCTCATAAATCTGCATTACCAATCCTTTGATTCTCCCTCAGAAGCTTCACCCTATTCCGACTGGTACTCATCACCCCAGCAGGCTTGCTACTTGCAAATTTCTCTATTGCTGTTTTCATTTCCTCTTTAGTAATAGAGGCAATCAGTTTCTCATTATCCAGAAGATCCAGTTTTGGCATTTTAATTTTAGCCAGAATATTCATAATCTCTGTTATCAGCTGTGAACTCTGATGCAAATATCAGTTTGAAGAACAACAACAAAAAAAAAGTAGAAAACTTTGTATCATTGCTATCTAATGATCAGGTACAAAATCCATTGAGTCAGAGCTGTGATCTTTCTGGGCTTGATTTTTATTCCTACATTAGTTATTCTTGACCTTGCCACACTTATTTATAAAATTTAATAGAGATTTAGTAAGAAAATTACTGTATATAAAACGGTAATCTTTAAAATTCATTAAACTTCTACTTGGGGATAGGACCACATTAGGTATTATTTAGGGTCACAGAGAACAGGTTTGGAAACTAGCAGAAAAAAATTAGCACCCTTCAGCAAGGGTGGTATCGTACAGACAGACGCAAGGCAGCATAGCTGAGCTCAGCTATAAGCATCAGTCTCTAGTAATTTTGTGCCAATATCCCTGCCCCCAACCTTAATCACTAGCCTTAGGTGTTTTGAAAGATTAGAAGTTAGAATTGTCATTTATGAGAAGGGATAAGAAATATGAAAAACAAACAAAAAAAAACTAGTGAAAAAAATTCAAGGGCTTTATAATTAATATTATTAGACTAATTTTTTAAATAAAAATGAAGTAGTGACTTTATTGTGATAAAATATATGTCTTTTTCATAATATATATATTTTTTATAGAAATGGGGTCTTGCTGTATTGCCAAAGCTGGTATCAAATTCCCGGGCTCAAGTGATCCTTCCACCTCAGCACCCCCCACAAAGTGCTGGGATCGCAGGCGTAAACCACAGTACCCAGCCTTCAGTTTTTTCAAAAGAACTTTGGAAAACAATCTATGAATGTAGCCTTTGATAGTCACTTGGTATTTGGTGATCAGGATCCAATTTTAAAATTACTTTTTAACAGCAATTTGTGTGAACACATTTGGGATTTCTGTATGATTTGAGGTAGTTTATAATTTCACCTGTTTTTGCAATTTGATTCTTAAATGATTAATTTTTCATTTTTCAGACTTGCAGTCTTGATAGTGTATCTGTCTACTTAGGGGGAGAATTTTGTAGACTCTGAGGGCTATGAGGACACTTTAACACGTGGCAGTCTAGTGGGGAAATGGCCTTTGGGCTTGAGGACAGGGCACTGGATTCTCGGTGTTCCCCTTGTGGTCTGTGACTCTTTGATGAGTTAGAAAGGGAGTGATGGGACACTGCAGTTAGCAGGGAGGGAAGACCATTTCTCCTGCTCCCTTGATGGCTGCAGCTGCTTCCTCCAGGTAAGTGTTGGGGTAGAACAGAAACACAAGGACGTATATTTTATGTGAAAGGAGAGAGACAATCATCGGTCGGGTTGTCTTCTAGTATCTGCCTATGACTAAGGCTCAAGTTCTTTTTGAATTCTGCAGAGCCAGGAAGAGCACAGTCATTTGAAAAGGAGGTTCTGAAGGGGGTGGGAGGTAGTGAGACATGTGGGGACCCCAGTGGTTGTGACCAGAGGTGGTGTGGTGAGTTGTAGAATGGAAGCATTTGGCATGTATAACATTAATGGGGTACTCACCAAGCTGTAGGCACTGCTGTAGGCACACAGGACGATGTGAACAGGATGTGGCCCTCACACGTCCAGACGCTTCTCCTGCGTGGAACATAATCGATCAAATGTGGGTGATGCTAAAAGAGAGTCAGAAAAGGCTCCCAGAATGGAGAGCTTCTGAGATGAGTTTGCAGAGCGAGGGGCTCAGTCAGTGGGGAAACACAGGGACGGGACGGTGACACTAGCATTCCTTTTGGAGCTTCATGCTCCGGCATGAGTCTGGAGAAGCCGGGATGTGTCTGTGCAGGTGCAGTGGCAAACTGGTGCTGCCCTAGGACAAAGTGGGTGGGGGGAGGGTGGGGAAGGAGAGTGGACACGTGTGAAGACAGAGTGTGAAGAACCTTCCCTTAGCGCAGGTAAATGAGCCTCCTGTCAAATGCAGGAGGATGGCCAGAGAGGTGAATTCTGGTGACCTCAGAGGATGGACTGTCGCTGGAGAGAGGCTGGGGGCAAAAAGAATTACAAAGGTGTGAGGGTGACTGATACTGAGGTCCTGAGCTCAGACAGTGGTGTCCAGTTGAGACGTCAGATTTTGAGATAAGATTCGGAAGCGACAGGGGATTAGAAAATTTGGCCAAAAAAAGAAAAAAAGAAAAAGAAAAAAAAAAAAAGAAGAGAGAGAGACTGACTCTGAGGTCTTGCGTGTTGGGGTATGGGAGATGGTGTGTCATGAACAAAAGGGAACTCAGGCAGGGAGCTGGTTGAATTAGTGTAGAGATGAGATTCCAATTTGTGGAGCCCACACTCCCTCTCAACACAGGGAGAGAAGCGCTGATAATCACTAGGCCTGACAGAGTCTCAGAAGACTGGTCCTTCCCCCATAGAAATATATTTTTTTAAGAACAGTTTTAGATTTACAGAAAATTGCAAAGATAGTACAGCAATTTTACATATACTGTGCGCCCAATTATATTACTAACATCTGAAATTAGAATGACACCTCTGTCACAATTAATGAATTGATATCAATATACTATTTTAACTGAAGTCTAGTTTATTCAGACTTTCTTGGTTTCTGCCTAATGTAATGTCCTTTTTCTGTGCCAAGATCTCATCTAGGACTTCATCAGGTTCCTCCTCATGCCTCCTCATTGAGTTGTGACAATTTCTCTGATTTTCCTTGTTTTTGACAACCTTGGCAGTCTTGAGGAAGATGGGCCAAGCCCTCATCCCTCAATTAGACCTCATCTAACGTTTTCCTGGTGGTTGGACTGGAGTAATAGGTTTTTGGGAGGAAGATTACAGAGGTGATGTGCGATTCTCGTCACATCCTCTCAAGATACTGTTAGCATGACTTATAACTACTGATGCTGACTGTGATCATCTGGCTGAGGAAATGTTTGTCAGGTTTATCCACTGAAAAATCACCCTTTAACAAAATCCTTTTGTATACTGTATTCTTCAGAAATAAGTCATTATGCATGGACCACAGCTAAGGGGAAATATCTAAGTAAATTATCTGTAATTTTGCACACGAGGATTGTTTCTTCTCCCCTATCCACTAGCTTACTCAGTTATTTATGTCAGTATAGACACAGACGTATTTAATTGACACTTTGGGTAATGATATGATGCTACTTTATTCTGTTGCTGGGTCCCTTGAGCTCTAGCCGTGGGGAGCTCTTTTCACTTGGTGCCTGTGCCAGCTAGAGGTGTCTTCGAGCACACACAGGTTGTGGCACCACAGCCTGTGCCATGAGAAGCTCTGAAGAAGGTCTGTCTGGGGGAGGCCAGGGTAATATAGAAGAAGAGGTCAGAGGTTAGGAGGCCCAGAACTGTGTTTAGCAACTTAAAGATCCTCTTCCTTTTAAGCAGGAGAGTGATGTCACAAATAGTGTGTTGGAAGGTTTCTGTGGAAGCTCCATGAATTGCATAGTTTCATTGATTCCTTCATTTGTTCATTTATCAAGCTTTTATAACCCCCCACCCCCCATTCTATTACCTGTCTGGGAGTAGGGGTGGAGCATGATAGAGAAAGGACTGACATGAGTGTCTGCCCAGCATGTGGTGCTTTTTATACCCAATTCCATTTCATTCTCATGGCAACCCAATGAACAATATATTGTTTTCAACTCTTCTTTTTCTCTTACTCTCTTTTCTCTCCTTTTTCTCTTTTCCTCTTTCCTTCTTTCCTCCTTCCCTCCCTCCCTCTCTTTCTTTCTTCTTTCTTTCTGCCTTCACTGCTGGTGGAATTGCAAACTAATACAGCCTCTATGGAGGGAACTATGGAGAATCCTCAAAGAGCTAAAAGTAGACCTTTCAAATGATCCTGCAATCCCATTACCAGGTTTCTACTGAGAAGAAAAAAGTCATTTTATGGTAAGGACATTTACACTAGAATGTTCATTACAGCTCAATCCACAAATATCAAGATGTGGACTCAATCCAAATGCCCACCAAATCACATGTTCAACATTTTATAGCTAAGAAAACAGCATGTTTGTTCTGGGGGCAGCCAGCTGCCATGTAGGGAGTGCACCTACCCGAGACTGCCATGCTGTGAGGAAGCCCAAGCTAACACTGCGGAGACACCTGCATGGCCCCCAGTTGTGTAGCTGTCTTAGCCCTGGATCAGAAATGTAAATGAGGAAACCTGGCAATTTCATTCTTGCCAGCATCTGACTGCAATCGCATGAGATACCCTGAGCAAGAACCGCCCAACTGGTCCCAGTCAACACTTAGAATCATGAGAGAGAATTAATTGTTGCTTTAACCCAGAGTTGTGGAATAGTTTGCAACAGTACAGAACTGGAACACCAGCAAGCAAGGGCATTTTTATCTCTGCACTGCCTTCCTTCTGGTAGTGACTAGTGTTCTGATAAGGATTCTAGACTGAGGCAAAGAACATGGGAGCATAGTATATTAATCTATTGAGGATGCTATTGGGGCTTTGCTAGACCTGGGTGCTTGTGAGTAAAGCAAAGCAAAGCTGGACCTGGGTGCCATATTAACAGAGTATTAGACTAGAATAGAATTTGCATTAGCGCAATGAAGAGGGGAAAGATGGTGCGTTTGTTACTAGACACTGTTGAATGGCAATTGGTTTCTCACTTGCTAGCTGTCTAAACAAGGGCCAGTTCCTTAACTCTGATTCTCTCTTTTTTTAAATCTTTAAAGTTGCAAAGATCTGCTGATAATGATAGGTCCGGGGGGGGGGGTAACAGTCGGGATGCAAGAAATGTGTTCCTGCAGTTTTATGAACATATGTCTATTATAGGACCTACTGTATTGCATTTGAATTGTTTACTTTCAATTCAGTGAAAATTATATTATATTATATATTTTTGTATTCTGGCTGATTAGTACACAGACTAAGATTCAAATAGCTGTTGAATGAAAGAAGGAATTGATGGATCCATGAGTAAAACTACATCACAGAGGAATGAAAGAAGGGTAAAAATAACTAACGCAACGGTGATTTCCTATTTAGTTAGGGGTTCAGAAGTGATATTATTTAAAAAGGGGAAACCAAGGCAGAAAAATTCTAAGAATGATTGGAAGTACTTGTTAGTGACAAATGTAATACTAGGTGGAGAAAGATGTCTGACCAAGAAAAAATGTTTCAGTGGAGTGCTAATAAGGTCTTTGAGAAAGAAATGAGTGCTGAAGGCTGGAGGCAGCAGGGGGTTGTCAGGGTCGAATGGAGACTGGTGTATCCATAAGCACAGAACACGCACTTTATCCTCTGAGAAGTGTAGTGCAGGGCAGGACGTATTAGCATAATATTTAAAGAACTCATTTTTCTACTTACTCAATTATCAAATATCTATGCAGTATCTAATATTCTAGCAACTGTGCTTAGTGTGGGAACATGGCTATCCAAACACGTATAATGTTCCTTCTATATCAAGTTTATGTTTGAAAGGACAGACAGCTGTGGAGAAGACTGTCAGCCAAACACATGTGTAAAAACTAATTGACACACATTTTGTGAAGAGAAAGTACAGAGGCTGCTCTCTTCCACCGATGTCCATTCTGTCCATTTTTAACACTAGAATCCCTGAGTTTTGGCTGGAGATTCGATCAAACGTCTGTCGTCTCTTGGAGCTTTTCTAAGAGACTGAGTTATGGCCCATGATATCTGAACAGAATCATTTCTAAACCAATTCCTGTGTGTACCCTAAAAAGGAATCCTATGTATTCCCTTGGTCCTTTCCCCCTTCCTGTTAGTTGGAAGATGATGAAAAGGGAAACAGCAGCCTTTCCAGGAAGGAAGCCAGCTATGGGGACAGCAGAAAGTCCCGCACGCTCTTGGACTGATGGATTATAATGTGGCAGGGGAATAAATTTCCATCTTCCATAAACATTATATCTGTGGGTCTCTTTGTTATTGCTGCTTAATCCATATCTTAACTAACATAGGAAACTGAAAAGGGGTGCATCAGTTTGCTCAGGCTGTCAGATGATAGATTGAGTGGTTTAAGCAACAGAAATTTATCTTCTCACAATTCTGGGGGTTCTAAGTCTGAAATCAGGATGCCAGCATGGTTACATTCTGGTAAATGCTCTCTTTCTGGCTTATAGACGCCACCTCTTGCTGTGTTCTCACATGGTGGGGGAGAGACAGAGAGACTGAGAGAGTGAGAGGGAGAGAGAGAATGGATATGAGAGCTCCCTGGCTTCCCTTTCACTTGATTTGAGCCACAGACTGAGACACTGTAGGCTGCTTCCTATAAAGGCCCCACTCTCATGGCCTCCCTAACCCTCCTTCTAACCCTAATCACCTCCCAAAGGCCTCTTTTCCAAATAGCATCACATTGGGGTTTAGGGCATCAATATATGACATTTGGGGGACAAAATTCAGCCCATATTAGAGGGCAAGAGAGAGACCCAGTTTAAATGGGAGCAGAGGGGCAGGGAAGTCTCCCCTGAGGAAGTATCTCTGAAGTTGAATGATGAAATATTTGAAAGAAGAGGACAGAGAGAAGAGCAGGGATGAAAGCTCTGAAATGAAAGAGAACTTGATATTTTGAAGACTAGAAACTATGAGTGTGAGGGAAAGTAAGGGAGGAATGCTCAGGGAAAATCTAAGTGAGATGGAAAGCAGAGGAAGGGATTTAAGTGATGGGGTTCCAGTCCCGACTTGCATTTTCAAGATCCTCTATGTCTACTGGAGGGACTGGAAGGAGAGGGAGTGGGTGGGAGAGATCACCCAGCTTCTGCAACTAGCCCTAGACGTGGCTAGAGCTGCGAAGTGGAGATGGATCTGAACTAAGGTAGAATCTCAAGTCTTTCTAATATAGAGAGTGTTAGGGAGAGGAAAGGTGCCCTGACCATGATCCCCCACTTTTGAGAGGACGTGACTAGAGGAAGAAAGGAATCGACAGAGTAAGACCCAGCATTCGGTTTCTCTGGAAAGCGTTAGGACTCTTAAAGAGCCAGAAATCCAGTACTCAAATCCCACCATTGTCAATTATCAGTGGTGAGACCCTGAGAATGTTACAGTTTCATAGACAAAGAAAATAGAGTTTAAGGATTAAGAAATATGAAGTCCATGTTTTCAACTGAAGATTCACGGAGAGAATGTGATCTAGTTGAAACCAGGGAGAGTGAAGACAGATACCCAGTTATCTCACTTCCTTATTGGGCAACTTTGAGAAAGTCATTAAATTATTAGCACCTCCATTTCCCCATGTGAAAAAAGTATCAGAGGACTTTTTGTATGGATTAAAAATGATAATTCTGTTGTGAGCTCATGCTCCCCCCAGTTCCCCCACCCTCTCCCATTTCCCCACCCTATGGGCCTTCCCAGCCAGGTTCCCATGCTCTCCAGAATTCAAAGAGGCACAGAAAGTCCCAAGTTTCACAAAACCCCCAAGTTCTCAGTAGATGAACAATGGTGGAAAACTCACGGAGGCTTGATTAATTACTGTTGTATAACCATAACCATTGTGATTTAAGATGTATCCATTGATCAATTATTGTTATATAATCATAACCATTGTGATATGAGACATATCCATTGACAACCAAGCTGTAACCCTGCCAATGGCAACTTTCCTCGTCCTCCCCTCGCTTAAGCTATGCAGAGAAAAAAAGGTATAAAAGACAAAAAACCCTGCACTTTGGGGCTGCTTGTCTCAGAACAATGGCCCCCTGCACAGGTGTGAATAAATCACCAATTAATAGCATCTGAGTGGGTCCGAGTTTATTTTTTCATAACCCCAAGTTTATTTCAATTCCTCTCCTCTTCTCTTCTCTTCTCTTCTCTTCTCTTCTCTTCTCTTCTCTTCTCTTCTCTTCTCTTCTCTTCTCTTCTCTTCTCTTCTCTTCTCTCCTCTCCTCTCCTCTCCTCTCCTCTCCTCTCCTCTCCTCTCCTCTCCTCTTCTCTTCTCCCCTCCCCTCCCCTCCCTTCCCTTCTTCTTCTCTCTCTCTTTTTAAAAAATTAAGACAGTCTCACTCTGTCACCCTGGGTGGAGTGCTGTGGCATCATAGCTCACAGCAACCTTAAATTCTTGGGCTTAAGTCATCCTCCTGCCTCAGCTTCCCAAGTAGCTAGACTACAGGTGCCCACCATAATGGCTGGTTGTTTTCTATTTTTAGTAGAGACGGGGTATTGCTTTTGCTTAGGCAGGTCTTGAGCTAGGGTGATCCACCCATCTCAGCCTCCTATAATGCTAGGATTACCGGTGTGAATCCTGTAATTCTAGTTGGGCATTACTATGCCCTGCCACAAAAATGATCATCTCTGTGGGACACAGCAAGGTGTCTGGCATAGTAAGAGGTAAATAAATACATGCTCTTTTCACGTTGCAGAGTTGGTTTTTAATTGTCACTTACACTGGGTGTTCAGTATGTGTGGAGATCAGATGGTTTGATTCCATGTTTATGTTCCAAAACTGGAAAAGACGGAGTGATGAGAGACAAACGTGGGCTGTTTTGCCTCTGCCTGGACCACGGCAGCCATGTAAGGACTCCCTGGGTCTGAATGCTCAGATGGGAGGTAGGTCCCTGGGGGATGCTAGACTTGGATGCTCTCACTCTTTGGTCAACATGTTCTATTTTGCAACTTTTCAGAAAGTCAGACTGACCTTCTGCAGAAGTTATCAAGCACGAACAGATATGGACACAACTTCAACAGATGTCATCACTGTTTAGAGTTTTCATTTATGATTTTTCATCCAGCTTCCTGGAATCTGGGGGCATTTGCTCAAAGTAATGTAGGGAAGTGGCCTAAAGTAAGAACACTACCTTGGTAACAAAATGACTGAATAGTCCACCGGGGCACCTATTTAGAGGTGAGATTTGGCCAGAGGACTAGGATTAGCACTCAGGAAAATGCCCAAGGTGTATCATGGATATTTGATGAAAGGCCTTGGCTGCTCCTAAGGTTTTAAAATTCATCCAGTGACCTGGAAACACTGAAGGATGGTTTTGAAAGAGTTTTTTGCTTTTTATTTTCCTGTCCATCTTAGAGTGTGTTAGGTTGTGCAGAATGGATTCCTTCTGTGGAATTGTCCACAGGCCATGTCCTTCCTAGTGTGATGGGAGGGAAGTGGCCACAGACCCTGAGGCATTTATTTGGACCTTGGTGAGAGCCTCTCCCCTGCTGCTTTGACAAGATGTGGGAATGGGATGCAGTTTAGACTTGTCGAAAATTCAACACAGGGGTACGGTGGGAATTTGCCTCCTTAATAGTATAATTTGATCCTATTGGGAAACAAAGATTTTTGCTTTTTACAGCGTTTGTCTCTGTCAGATCATTATAGTGCGCTCCTTCTGGTCCTCCTCACGCATCATTCCTGCACCTGTGAAGGTGGGCTTGAGTTTTCTGCATGCCACATGCCACTTCGCTTCTGGTGCTGGGTGTCAGCAGTGCTCCAGCAGAAAGCTTGACATTCCACCGTCATGTCTACGTGTGGTTACATGACGAGAGAGATCCAACCAGCAGGAAATGGTTTGTTACTCGTTAATTTTTTTTTAAAAAAAGCAAGGATAGCTGAACAAATCTCAAGAAATGAGAACAAAACTAAATTACACCAAAGGGAAAATCTATTCTTTTATCCTTTGGACTTATTTCTTTGTACAATTGGATCATACATAGGTTAAAATAATAACAAAACTTGGAATTCATTTGATTGTGCAGCAGGTAATTACAAAATTGCCTTGTTTAATTATGTGGCATTTAGAGAAGGGCATTTCTAACCTTTGTTGTTTGTGCCAAAAGGGAGGAGACACAGCCCTTCAGAATACGTATTGTAATTCTAACTGCATCTAAAGTTGATTTAGAAGCAATTCGCTTTTCAAGGCATGCTCTAATTTGTGTACTTTGTTTTCAGTCGGTAGAAATTGCTGAAGTAAATTGGTGTGTGGTAACAAAAGTAAAATAAGAACAAAGGCTGTTAATAATCTGCCCCACAGTCCCATTTCCTACGTCCAGCTCTGCCTAACGCACACACCGCAAAGCAAGTTCTAAAACACGAGGCAAGGCCCCATATAATCAAGTGGCTCATTAGAGATGATCAGAAGGTTTCAAAGTACACTCTAGAAATCAGAACTAAAGTGCTGCATTTAAGAAGATCAAAGTGGACACCATGTCCGGAAGATCCTTTGCATATATTATCCTCCCGTGCGATTATCAGAGATTTTCACGACGTTTGCTGTAAGTCCGCGCACGTGCTAATGATAGATTACACAGTTAAGCCACCACGTTTATTCATGTGACATGATTATTGGGTGACTTGTGTGCAAGGCAGTGGAAAACCCAATACTGCCTAGAGGGCCCTTTTCAATTCTTTCGTCTTTGACATGCTACTGCGAAAAGTAGCACTTTCCAAAGGGAAGTCATCGCACCTTGTTATGTTATGTCTTGGGGCCAGGATAACTTAAAATAATTCTTAATAATAGAACTAGATCATATATTATAACTATTAAGGGTTTTAAAACATGTGAATTTAATGAAATTTAAACATTTATCGAACACCTCCTGTGTAAGGTACAGGACTAGAACGAATGGGTTGTGCAAAGAGAAATAAAACCTGATCTTTGTCCTTGAGGAGGCTTTGGTGTAATGGAGGAAATAACAAACACAGATCTATGATATTATAATGGCTATGAGGAAGTGAGAGATGTGAGGCTACGTGAGCACAGAGGCGAAGGGAACTGTATAGCTCAGGAGCGTCAGCAAAGTCTTCTTGTGCAGACAGTTTGAATCAGACCTCGAGTTTTCAACGCAAGTTGAGGCAGATTCTTTTAGGGGTGTGGAGAGGTGGGAACACTTATGCACTGTTGTGAGACTGCCAACTAGTACAGGATTTTGGAAAGAAGTATGGAGAATGCTTAAAGAGCTAAAGTAGACCTTCCGTTTGATTCCACAATCCCATCATACTAGGTATCTACCCAGAAGAAAAAAAATTATTCATCATGAGGACATTTGTTCGCAAATGTTTATAGCGGCTCAATTCACAATTGTAAAGATCTGGCATCAACCCAAGTGCCCATCAACCCGTGGATGGATCAATAAACTGTGTTATATGCATATCATGGAATACTATTCAGCCATAAAAGATGGCGACTTTGTGTCTTTTGTATTTACCTGGATGGATTTGGAGAACATTCTTCTAAGTGAAGAGTCTCAAGAAGGGAAAAATAAGGATCCCATGTACTCAATACTATATTGAAACTAGTAGATCAGCAATTACAGGCCCACATGAGAGAAAACACAATTAAATTCAAGAAAAGAGGAAGGGGGAAGGAGGGAGGGTTTTGTAAGTTCCTACCTAATGGGATACATGGGTATTTGGTACACCATGTCCAGAAGGACACAACTATACCTTGGACTTTACCTTACAAACGCAAACAATGTAACCTAATCCCATATTCCCTCATCTTTATCCAAAATTTATAAAAATTAAAAAAAATCAGGTAGACGGGGGAAAAGCCTTTTCTGTGGATGATGGACAAAGGCTGGGGTGGGGCAGTGCGCTGTGTGTTTAAGGATGAGTAGGTGTGTCAGGGTAGCTGTGCGGCGTGGTGCCTGAGAGGAGGAAGAGGGATGAAGTGGGGTATTTAAATGACCTGAGAGTGAAGACCCGCATTTATAGTCCATCCACTTATTAGCCATATACATTTGGATGTCATTTATCTTTCAGAACCTTAGTTTTCTCATGTCTAAAAGAATGTAGCTAATTTCTGGCTGCATGGTTAGGATAAGCTAGTTTACACTGCAGTAGTGAAAAACCCTGAAATCTCTGTGACTTAAAAAAGCAACAATGGACCTGTAATCCTAGCACTCTGGGAGGCAGAGGTGGGTGGATAGCTTGAGCTCAGGAGTTCCAGACTAGCCTGGGCAAGTGCAAAACCTAGTTTGTACTAAAACAGTGATTCTCAACCTTCCTAATGCCACGATATATTTATTGTCATTGTTAAAAAGCGGTTGTGACCCACAGGTTGAGAACCGCTGTACTAAAAGTAGAAAAACTAGCTGGGCCTAGGGGTGGGCATCTATAGTCCCAGCTACTCTGGAGACTGAGGCAAGAGGATTGCTTAAGCCCAAGCATTTGAGGTGGCTGTGAGTTATGGTGAGGCCATGGCACTCTACCTAGGGCAACAGAATGAGACTCTGTCTCAAAACAAAACAAACAAAAAATAACAATGGAATGTTTCCAATTTGGTTTAAAGGGGGGGAGCAGATTGGGTGGGAGCCTGGCTGCAGGATACTTTTGGGGACTCTATCTTGGGGTGACTTTGTCCTTTCACAGGTCTCACCTCTGCCATAGGAGAGGAAGGGAGAGGGTGAGAGTAGAAGATCTACAGGCCAAGCCTAGAAATAAAGTTAAGTCTGCCCACATTCCATTAGGCCAGAACCAGTCACATGGCTCCACCCCAGATGTTGGGGCTTCTGGGAGAGTCTTTTGTGAGTCCAAAGAGAAAATGAAATGTGTTGGGGAACACAGAACAGTGCCCTTGAGTCCACAGTGTTATTAATAGGTGTGATTCAGGCGCTAAGTGTGACATAATCTATGTGGGAGGGCCAAGGCAGAGTAAATCACTCTTTCCATGTGAGTTATTTAGGACTGGATAGATAGGGGACAACACATCTAGGTCCTTACATTGTTGTCAGTTAGACAATTTATGATTTACTCCATAGATTATGGGGTGCTATTAAAAGCTTTTGAAGAGGGGAGTAACTTGAACAAATTCATGCTTCAGTAAGATTGGACAGTTGTCTATAGAGTCTTCTGTGCTCATTGAGGACTTACAGAGCCTGGGCTGGCATTGCAGTGGGGGTTATGGAGAGGCGGGTGGGCAGAAAGCGGCATTGTACGGTGACCGGTGACGGAGTGGTTTCATTCATCTGTATATCATGCTGTGTTCTGCAGAAGCTGTACTTTCACACGTGGTAAATAAATGTTGCTGAACCACTTAATGAATGGGTACGGCAGTGAATTTCATTTTGTGGAACAGTTAATTTTGCATATGACTGTCTCCCTGAGGGTGGGAATCATTTTTTTCCCTCATCATGAAAGGCCATAAAGTGGGGCTCCTATGCACGAATAATTCAGGGCTCTTTGTGGCAGTGAGTTCTCATTTATGCGAATCGGGGATGGGGACTTTGCAGCTGAAGACTATCCTGGTGACACTAAGACTAACCAATAAATGGAAGAAAACCCATAAATGTTGGGAGGAAGACAGAAGAGAGAGAAGAGTCTCACTCTGTTGCCCTAGGTAGAGTGCCATGGCCTAATATTACTTTGTTAAAGGATTTACAAATCCAAAGGATTATATGAAATAAACAGTACTTCATATAAGAAGCTCAGAGTCCAAATGAGTACCTTAAAACTCTGTCCATGATTTTACTAAAGGAAAACTATAATGGTAAATTTGTTTGCTTTTCAACTTAAATGTAAAACCTATGTAAGCAGAATATTATCTGTGCTGTATTATCACATTTAACTCTATGTAATCCTCAGGATTTTAGTCATTCAGTAATTGCTTATGATAAACCATTTAAACATTTCTTTTGCATTTTTGTTGTTATTGTAATGAACTTGTTTACCCATCTGGATTCACTGGATTGGTGAAATTCATAGAGAATTTCATAGAAATCAGTGAATGTGCTTACGTGTATTGGGCGACACACTTATCAAATCAACTACAAGGTAAAAAAAATTATTTATCAATCGAATGTGCTCTACATGATGACCTTGTGCTAGGGGTGAGCGATTCAATGATAAGTTTATAGTCTGGTGCAGATTTTGAATTTTCTCAAAGCAGCTGAGAGTCAACAGATCGAATATCTGCCATTCAACAGGTTGAAGCCAATGATGGCAAAATCTTCCAAAAATTTCTGGCCAATAGAGCTTTTCATTGTAGGAAATATACCTTTTCCCTTCAATGTTGAGGAAATGGTATTTACTTTTTATTTTACTGTGTGCTTGTCACAATGGTTAAGCTGTTGAAGCTATGAAGCAGCCAACCATCAAAAGGTTATCAGTCTTGCCGTCTGTGGCTTCCTCTTTCTTTATGCTTTAGAATTAAAAAGAATTGTACAGGTGTTTCCAAAGTATATATGATATGCATATAAACACATGTAATATATATATTATTCCTTATATATAGTTCCACATTAAAACAGTATGTGTGCTATGTTGTATTCTCATAGAACACAGTAAAACCTGGAGGGCGTTCTTTACACCCATATATATTCAATATTACATAAATTAATCTTACAACAGGTTAGTCCAGTAGAGATTAGGTGTTTGATTTAAATGTTCCTGTGTAATACATGGAAGGGCTTATTATTCTGCAGGTCATTAGAGCAGAGACTGTATGCACACAAGCCTTTATAGAATTTCATTATCATTAGGCCATAAAGGTCTAGGGCCACACAATCCTAACTACACATATTTTCAAAGCAAATTCAGCCAAAGATTAATTTTATTCAATTACACTTTTATTTGTTGCCTTATGGTGTTTTAGTGATTTTAAAATGAATCAGACCCTACTCAAGTCAAGATGAGCAGACCAGTGATGCTGGGGAGTGTGGCTGCTTAGATTAGCTGGGGCTGACTGTATGCGAAGTTTGCCATTTGGTGATTCAAAATGTTTAGTGATTTGTTAAAGGATCCAGAAGAACTTCAGTAAAAATGAGTATTGAACTTTGCTTGCTATTAAACTAATTTAATTGTGCAAGGAAAGTCTGTTTTTCTTGGCATACAGGTTAATACTACACTACAAAGAAAATGACAAAGTTTTTCTTTGACACCAATTTGGGAAGCACTACATTAGCTAATTCAAAGACTGTGGTTAAGACTGTTAAAAGTTTTAACTGAAAATGGACCCTAAGTCTGACTTGAGGACAATGATTCAGTTTCCTGTCTGCTGAGTCCCCTGTGACCACCTGCTGTCCTGCCCTACTTGAGTTCTCCTAGATGTGCTCTAGGTGAGGCCTCCAGGCCCTCTATATGCATTTCTATTTGTCTTCTAGAATGTCTTTTGGCCTAACTTGCACACAGTCGGCATGTTGTAGCTTGGGTGGGTGTTAGAACCCCTGACACAGTTCTTCCACTTCTCTAAATGTCAAGGACCATGAGTGTTCTGAGATTTTCAAGCTGACACTTTAGCCTTCCACAGGTTCATGGAGCTTTGCTGGGTCAAAGACAGAGGACTTTGTTACTCCCTGCATAGCAAGCGGCATGTGCTCCATGCCCACATCGGTCCCCCTTGCCCCCCAAGTCCAGCAATGCAGAGGGGTCTGGGATGCTGCGCATGTGTTTGAGGAACCCCGAGCTTAGGAAACTCCAATATTTGGTAATAAATGAATCTGCAAGCAAACCTCCCTAAGTTTTGCCAAGGAGGGAGACAATATCTTTACTATACAGCAAACATTTCTGCTTTGTACTCTGGAAGAAGACGTTATTTCTGTCTTTCACATTTTCCCTGCACAAATATTCCTGAAAAGAGAGAAAGGCTATCTGTGTCTCTGCTCAGGTATGCAAAATGAGAAAGACCCCTGGAGCATGGTCTTCTGAGACTGAAATTCTACTCGCCAAGGTGGTGCTGTTCTACATTCTGACTGTAGTCTTGCTTGGGCTGCACTGAATGCTGCTTCTCTGGTTGGAATGGGCCTTTCTTTCTGTATTGATAGCACCCAACTGACTGTCAGACAGTGTAAGTGTTTGGCAAAGTTTTGGAGATACAAGGTGGTATACTTTAAATATTTTCTGTCCCTATGACCCTGGGAGAGGGGAGAGACCAGTGGAATGAGCAGGCTTTCACTGAAAGTCTCTAATGGCTTTGGTTACTCAGGGAGGACATTCTCCTTTAACATTACACCAGCGCTGGTGCTGGTGGAGATCGCAGGGCTCAGCAGCCTGCAGCTGTTAAGACAGGGCGGGGACTACACAACGGAAGGGCTGTCAGCTGCACAGACAGTGGGTTGCGACGGTACTATGTCAGGGGCGGGACAGGGCCTGGTAGGTAGCCAAGACCAAACAGCAGACAGGGATCCTGGGCCAGTCATCTGGGTAGGATTTTAAAAGATGCTTAGGAATTTTCTGGTCACAAAAATAGGTGGAGGAAGAGGAAACTGTATGGGGGAATGAACAGACATAAAAAGATTTTCTATGCTTCAGGCAACTCCGAGTAAATGAATGAGTAAATACATAAGAGAATGAATGGCTTAATAAATAAATAAATATTAATTTTGAAGGAAGAGTTGGCGTGTAGGGGGCAGGCAGGATTAGAGGATCAGATCAGACAAGAAACTAGCTGGACCGTAGGAGTGAAGTGCTCTTGACACGGCTTCTCCAAGGCCCAGCAACCACCCGTCATGGTTCCATGAAGAGAAGATTACAGAAATTGGGAATGTGTGTTTAGAAACTTTCATAGCAATTTGAAAGACTACGCCTATTACATTTAACAATTTTAAAATTTTGGACTTGTATATTTTATATGTCTGTTTTCTTGTATTCAGTTTTTACCAGTAATTCATTTTTATTGTGTTTTACGAAAGTATGTTCAGTTAGTGAGACTCGATCAGAAAGCAAACTGGTCTTCGGTTGAAACAGTTTGAGAAGACAGATTTGGGGAGGGATTTCAGGGGGAAGTGGTATTCTGGGTTTGCACTGATTTCTCTAGTTGTAGGGGTGGGGGAGGAGATGCATGAAAAGAGATGGAGCAGGAGGCCCAAATGGTCCCTCTCTGCAGGGATGGAGAAAATGTGCTGGGAACTAGACTGTTCCCGTGACTCTCTGTGCTCCTTCAGGCGGAATCAGCTGATGTAGGCAGACACTGTGGACCTTTATTACCTGGAGGGAGCTCTGTGCACTTGGAAAGAAACATCGGCGAGTGTGTGTGTGTGTGTTAGGGTGATGGCACTGCTACCTGAGAGTGATGGTGACTGAGGTAGCAGCAAGCAGAGATAGAGAGAAAAGGAAGGACTCAAAGGGCAATGATAACAGCTAACCCCGTCAAAGCACTTGTTAGGTGCCAGGCACAGTCTACGTCTTTCCATACAATTCATCTGGTCTTCTAATAGCCCTGCAAGGCAGTGATTTTCAGCTGGTGGGCTGTTCCTACCAGAATTTCCTCTTCCCTCCTGGCTGGCTTGCCAAATCTGATACCAGAGTTTTAGGTTCTTGGTCTCAGTGATTTGAAGAATAAATCCATGGACCACAGATCAGTGGTAAGACAGAATTTATTTACAGAAAAGAATGCGAAAACACCCATGTTCCTGGTAGGGAGAGAAAAGCCAAATTGAGAGAGAAAAGCTCTCTCTGTTTCTCTCAGTCTCTCTCTGGTCTAGGGGTATATATAGGCACATGGGTTCCTTCTATATGAGGCCAGGAAATGAATGGACACAGTCCCTTCCCCTGGGGCAAGGTGAGTGCATGTACTAATGAATGGACACAGTCCCTTCCGCTGGGGCAGGCGAATGAATGTACTAATGAATGGACACAGTCTCTTCTGCTGGGGCAAGGTGAATGAGTGTATTAATGAATGGACACTAATGAATGGACACAGTCCCTTCCGCTGGGGAAGGTGAATGAATGTACTATTGAATGGACACAGTCCCTTCCGCTGGGGAAGGTGAATGAATGTACTAATGAATGGACACAGTCCCGTCTGCTGGGGAAGGTGAATGAATGTACTAATGAATGGACATAGTCCATTCTCAGAATTGAGGCCTAGGAAACTTATATGAAATTGACCTAGGAGACACCTAGGCTTAGGAAATGGGGTTCTGTATTTAGTTGTAAGTGTAAAGGGAAGGAGACACCAAGGCGCAGGTGTCTCCCCCGCCCCCGCCTATGCTCCAGCCCACTGGTTCCTCTGCTGGCTGCCAACGCACCAACACCTCTGAGGCGGAGACTGTGGGTCCTCCAGCCCAGCTTGGCTGGGGCACCACCTGTCCTGTATCTCTGTGAGAAGTTCTTAGGTGTGTTGCAAAAAATTTTAAAGATCATTAATTAAATTATTTTCAAAAGAAGTTCAAAGTGCAGTAAGCTTATCCTTTTTATTTTTTGGATCCAATATAATGTAAGTGTGGCATGGAACTTTAACTATAGGTTCAAGTTTCTGTGAGATAAAAAAGGTTGAAAAACACCGCTGTAAGGTAGAGCTGTTATTACCACTCCCATTTTATAGCTAAGGAGATGGAAACAGAGAGGTTGAGTAACTCATCCAATGTCACTCAGCTAGTAAGTGGTGGTAATGAACCCTGAATCCAGGTAATTCAGCCCTGGAGTACCGTGTTAGATCACAAGACAAAGTCAATGAGGCTTCACGATGAGTGATGAGTGAAGTGGAGAGAACGGTGAGGAAGAATCTCAGGGGTGGGTCCTGACCCACCTGGCTGTCGGTGTTGACTGTTCCTTCACAGAAGATACAAGGAGCAGCACAGCTTTGGCAAGAGACCTCAAAGCTGATGAGTTCCTCTCTGGATGCTCAATGTTTGTTGAATTAAATTGGAAATTTGGAATTAATTAAATTTGATAATTGAAAAGTATTTTAAAAATTAAAAAAATATCGAGGCTACGATATGCAGGAACTTTGCTAAGTGTTTCAATGTAATTCTTCCCCAGCACCCACCCAGAGTGTGCATTTTGGTCAGCTGATTATTGTTGCCAGCCTTCTCCACTATAATTATTTTGTCCCTTGTAAATAATAAGTATTTTCTGGGGGAGGAATTTTGAAATAATGTAAGTAACCCATTCCTTATGGAATTTTTAGTTTTTCATCTATTACTTTTTATCAGTATGAACTCATTTTTTCTTTTAATAACCCTTTAATGGGTTATAATCTATTATTATAATTATTTTGATGTTCAAATTATTCTTGATTTGACTGATAACAGTTTGTTCAAGTTGGCTTGTGCTTTTTGATATCATTTTTTGAAAACATCGTTGCTCTTGAAATTTCCGAGCTCCCATTCTATAATCAGCTATCCTTTGAAGAAGCCTATTTCCTTTTAGTGGAGTATGTTATTTAGAACCAGGATCTGAGTGCTGACTGAGAGTGCTCACTGCTGCTGGGATGTTACTTCTGGAAGGCCCTATCAATGGACAGAGCTAGGGAATGCAGGCAGGTACACACTCATGTAAATATATATAATGTATACACAGACATACGCATTTGTCTCAGTCTGTGTTGTTTATAAAGGCATACCTCACGCTGGGAAATTTACAAAGAAAAGAAGTTCATCTCCTGTTCCCCTAGTGACTCCAGAGAGATCCCGCCTTTCATCTGGGCCCTTTCCTATTTCTCCCTCACTCCACCCCCAATAAACAGAGGTCAAAACGAACACTGGTTTGCCAGCGAGGGATTGAAAGCTAAGCTATTTTGGTAGGTGGTTCTAGAAGATAATCTTTGGATTTCAGGAAATGTGGTATTTTGGTAAATATTTCCTGAGGTATACATATACCACATTTTATTAATCCCCTCAGGAACTAATCAAACAACACTCATATGCATATATGGAAGTAAAATTCAATGGAAATCAAGCAGGCGAGGGGGCGGGGAGGGGTAAAATCACACCTATCGGGTATAATGCACAATATCTGGTACACTTATCACTTTGATGTAAATTGTTCAAATGCAACTCATATAGCTAAAGCATTTGTATCCCTGTAGTATTCTGAAATAAAAATTCTTGAGGTCAATAGTTTTCAGAAATGAAGGTGGGGAAATTGTATTGATCAGGGAAGTAGGAAGTTTTTTTTTTCCTTTCAAGTTTTTGGTGTGGTGCTATGTTAATCATCTCTTTGGCTTTTGCCCTATTTCATGCCTAAATAGATATTTCCTTATTGACTTTGCTGGTATAATTTATATGAACATTTCTGGATTGCGATATGACTGCCTGTACCCAACACCTTTATTATCGCACATTTAGCAATGCTAGAGGATTGGGTTGAGGGTTGAAAACGGCACCCCTATCTCCTTATCTGATCAAGGAACACGTGCAAGGACTGCATGGGGAGGCTATGCTGGGAATGAGGCAGTTTGCAGGGTTCTTTGTGCTCTTTTAGGAAAATCAGCTGATTCAAGCAGGTAGTGTAGGCCTTTGTTACCTGGAGGGAGCTCTGTGTACTAGAAAAGAAAGAGCAGAGGAATGTGAGTGTATGTGTGTGAAGGGGAGAGAGAGAGAG
>NW_003852429.1:11830467-11835093 GCF_000181295.1 Otolemur garnettii
GAGAGGGGGAGAGAGAGAGGGAGAGAGAGAGAGAGAGGGAGAGGGAGGGGGAGAGAGGGAGGGAGGGAGAGAGAGAGAGAGAGGGAGAGAGGGAGAGAGGTGTAGCTGCTGGTGTCTTCTACCAGTGGAGTTTACTCATCAGCACTTTACTGTACTCATCATGTTCTCATGGTCATTCTCAAACTTCTTTCCATTTTAATTTTGCTCCCCTTATCTAACCTTCAATTAAGAACCGCAGAAAAGTTTGTGACAGTGTTTAGTCAAAGTCTAAATCTTGAAACGCATCCCACATTTCTGCAGATACCTACTGCTTAGATTTCAGTGATTCCATTTAGGAATTTTTGGAGCAGAGATTGAAATTCACGGTGTATGTAGTCACGGGGCATCTGCGTCGGCCTGCGGTCCCCTCAGTGTCTTCTAACTGCGGTTGCTTTTCTGTAATGGTAACTCACAGAAAACCAGTAACACCCCCAGTAAAGGAGTTAAAGACATTTCATTTTCCTCTAGGACCCTCAGGTTCTGCTGATTCTCTTCCCTGGGCTGAGGGGATGCTACCGCTGACGCTGTGACTGCATAGCACGCCGTGCGTGTTGAACGTGGTGACTGCACGGAGCAGTGGGATGAGCGTGGGGACTGCACAGCGCGCCGTGCGTGATGAGCGCGGTGACTGACCGGCGCGCCGTGCGTGTTGAAAGTGCAGGCTGCACAGCACGCTGTGCATGGTGAGCGCGGTGACTACACAGCTCGTCGTGTGTGTTGGGCGTAGGGGCTGCACAGTGCGCCGTGTGTGATGAGCGTGGTGACTACACAGCTCATCGTGCGTGTTGAACGTGCAAGCTGCACAGCACTCTGTGCGTGATGAGCGTGGGGGCTGCACAGCTCGCCATGCGTGTTGAGTGTGGGGGTGCACAGCGGGCCATGTGATGAGCGCGGTGACTGCCTGGAGAGCTGTGTGCCACGTACTCACCCCACCTGCGGTCGTGGAGGACCGCTGGTCTTGTAGCTCCTTCTGCAACCCATCTGGGAGCCATCTGCCATCTAACTGTTTTTATCAAACCTGGATGTGACCAAAGGAGGGATGTCCTCATTAAGAAAGCCCAGTGAATGATAAAATCCAGCTTGCAATGTTTGAGGATGCCATACATTTCCAAGGCTGAGTTCATAGGGAGATGTCCTTCTTTTGTATTAAAGTTGGGACTGGTGGGTGAGCAAATTAAAACCACCCAGAGAGACTGTGCAGGGGTTCGTTACCAGTACAACGTCATAGGTAAGGTAACTCCCTCCACCTACAGCCAGGAAAAAAGAAGAGCATTAACCGAACAAAAAAGGAGCTATATTTTTCTAAAAGGTTTTGAGAATAAATAAAGCATAATTTACTGCTTACTTTTCTCTGTTTTTAACTGGGGGTAGAGCAATGTTTCTCAGACCTTAATGGACACATAAGTATTTGAGGATCTTGTTAAATGACACCTTTTTACCCCAGTAAATCTGAGTTGAGGACCACGATTCTGCATTTCCAACAAGTTCCTGAGTGATACTGGTGCCCTGGACCACGCCTGTGGAAGCAGGAGCAGCTGGTGCTGGCTGTTTCCAAGTGTGAGCCCTAGACCCACAGCAGCAGTAACAGTGTGGCTTAGAAACTTGTCAGAAATGCAAATTTTGTAATTCCAGCCCATGCTGACTGTGTAGATGGAATGGCCTCTCAAAGATGTCACCCTCTAATCCCTGGATTCAGAATATATCACATGCAAAAGGCTCTTTGCAGATCATTAAGGTTTGTGGGCTTTTAGGATAAGCAGATTATTCTTAATCAGAGTAAATTCTTAAAAGTGGAGAACTTACCCTGGCTGGAGCCAGGAGTGTTGAGGAAATTGAAAGTGTGGGAGGAACTGCCCTTGTTGGGGTTAGAGACTAGCCGTTAATGGGCAGCCTTCAAGGGAAGAGGAACCTCAGTCCTGTAACCACAAGGAACTGAATTCAGGCAGCAGCCTGGATGGACTTGAGAGCAGATTCTTCCCTGGAGCCTTCAGGTTCACTGATGCCTGAATTTCAACCTCATGAGACACTAGGTAGGGCACACCTGAGCTGAGCTGTACCTTGACTTTTGAACTTCAGAACTGTGAGATAACAATTTTGGGGGCTTTTTAAAAAAAGCCACTAACTTTGTGGCAATTAGTTACAGCAGCAATAGGAAACCAATATGCTGACTGAATCAGAAACTCTGGCATAGGGCTCAGAAGTCTGCTTTCCCAAGTTCTCCAGGTCATTCCGACATATTCTGTAGGAAGATTGCATAACACAGAGTCAGACATAAATGAGGTTCTGCTGCTTGGTAGCTGTTGCCGCAGTGAGCTCTCTTCTTAACATCCCCAATCTCCCATTTTCTCATTTGTAGAATTGGGTTAATAAGACAAAGGGTTGACACAAACCTTTGATTAGAATTTCTGGTAGGATATTTAATAGTTCTTCCTATAGCAGGGCCTCAAATGTTATCTTCTTTCCTTGCTTCCATATTTTTCTTCCATGGACACATTAAATGCTAACAGTACTGATGATTCAGATGTCAGCTTTCTGAGGATCAGGGCTTAGAACCTGACCTTGATCATCACCGTGTAAATACAAGCTGGAGAGGAAAAGCAGACTCACAGGAAGGAGACGCAGGTCTAATTCATAAGTAATTGCCTCACTCCGCTTAATTGCTACTTTTCAGAGAGAGAACAATGAGTATGTGTCCCTTGTTTTTAGAAAAAAATTCAACCCTATCCAAATCTGGATACAGAACATTTGGTTTGAAATGTGACCTTTAAATCATAGCAAGAGTGTAAGTTGGAAGTTGGTTCTTTATATCATGTGTTCTTTGGAGCAAACTCAAGTTTATACTCTGTACATTATCAGGAATGCAATGTACTAATTCTAATTTGCTAGTCTACTGGAGTGCTGTAATGCTCATTAATTTTTAAAATTTCCAGTGCATTTTCTTTCATTTGTGTCCACCTCTGAGCTGAAAATATTTACCAATTCTTTCTTCTTTATCCACTCTGCATGGTGAGCTGCTTCCTCAGACTATTATATATTCTTCTCCTCTGCAGTCTCCACAGCCTTTTCTCTCTGACCATCAATCACTGTGTGATGAAATTTGTTGATCAGGTTTATTTTGCAAATGATGCAGTTTGTGAAGTCCCAGGTTCATAGTCATTTTCTATTGCTGTCTAGATGAGACTAAAACTCTCAATCAATCAACACTTCTAGATTAATTTTTCCCTCTCTGTGAAGTAAAAAAAAAAAAAAAGTAAATTAAGAGTTAAATTAGGCTTCCTGGCTTATGTATTTATTAATCAATCAACCTTCCACATAATACTAAATTAATGTTTATGGTACAATATCCGCATGCCGATTTCTGTGTCTGGCAGCTCTAAAATAGTGCTGTGCTGAAGCAAGATTGTATCTGCTGTGGACATTTTTATAATGAGCTGCTGCCCTAGAAACATTGAAACACATTTAAAAAGTGACCTGAATAATCTCTCAGAGAAAATGAAATGGGTGAAAGATCACAAGTAAGAAGTAAAAAGATATTTAAATAGCATCAAGATGGCATCTATTCTTCACCATGCAGCTCTTGCCTTCACTGACATACAGCTGCGTCTGGGTAATGTGGAGATGGGCAGGGGAGGGTGGGTCTGTAACTTACACTTGCTCTTCCTTGAAATGCACCTGTAGCCCTCGTCTCCGATGTTCAGGCCAGATTTTTTCTTATCGTTTTACTGAGTGTTCTTACCATCCAGAATGATGCTAAATATCCTTTCATGTCTAGAAAGGTTTGATTTTTTTTGCTAACAAGGGGGTATAAAATGGAGTTTAGTTACCCAGAGTGTGGTCTTTGGACCAGAATCATTGACATCACCTGAAAGCTTGTGAAAACTGTTGAAACTCAGATTCTAGAACTTCTAAACCAGAATCTGCATTGTAGCAAAAATCTAGGCAATTTGTGTAATCATTAAAAGCATGAGAATGGCAGGAGTAAAGAAAAAAAAGGCTGGTAGGTGGGGACATGGAGACCTTGGAGAATGTAGAAACAGAGGTGGTGAGAGGCAGAGTTGAACAGAGATGTGCATCTCACCTGCTCGCTGCCAGATGGAGAAGGCATGGAGAAGCATTACTTTTTCTCTCGCCTTTTTTATCCCAGCTCTCAGTAGAAAGGCTGAGGAGACTCGAGGATAGTTTATAATTATGCACTAACGTGGCTTGCATTCTCTAAATTAGTGTCTTCCGATTTTTAGCATGACCTTGACTGAAAAGCAGTATGAGGTAATAGAAAACCTAGGGTAGTGGAAAACTCTGATAGTGTTATTGTGTTGATTGTTTATTTGTGTTCATGTCAATAGTTTACGTGTAAAACAGGCAAAATCACATTGTCCGTCACAGATGGCTGGAATGCATAGGAAGCTCCAGTTCACTGTCCAGAGCAAAGCAGGTGTCTGCAGAGAGTGTCTTCCCTTCTTTTTCCTGACTGATAATTCCATGGTCCAGCCATCTACCCATCCCATTTTTACAACCATTTTGATATAAGTACATGTGTATAAATCCATCTAACCTATTCATCAATCTTTTTTCTTTCTTCCTACTTTT
>NW_003852429.1:11835353-11842617 GCF_000181295.1 Otolemur garnettii
CCTTCCTTCCTTTCGTTCTCTCTCTCTCTTTCTTCTTTTTATTTATTTATTTTTTTAAGACAGATTCTCACTCTGTCACCCTGGGTAGAGTGCCATGTGTCACAGCTCACAGCAACCTCAAACTGTAGGGCTTGAGCAATCCTCTTGCCCCAGTATCTCCAGCAGCTGGGACTATAGGTGTGCAGCACCATGTCTGGCTAGTTTTTCTATTTTTAAGAGAGATGGGGTCTTACTCTTGCTTAGGCTGCTCTTGAACTCCTGAACTCAAGCAATCCACCTGCCTTGGCCTTGGAGAGTGCTAGGATTATGGGTGTGAGCCACTGTGCCTGGCCAGTGACCCCCCTCTTTCTTCTCTGCTGGAGGATGACTGTCATTTCCCAGGGCTCACTATATTTCTTGCAACACATAATCAGGCCCTGGATCTGGGTTAGATGAGGCCGTGCCTTTTTCTGCTCCCAGGTCCTACAAGCTGTCGTAACATGTGGAGTACTTCCCTAATACTGGCTAGGAAGGCAGGACTCAGGTTAAGCTTTTGCTGGAATTTAGGTTCTGAGGACAACTTTGATAGTGTGGGACTCTCAGTTCCCCCCTTTTGTGCTCTGGGTGTTTGGGGAGGAAGGAGGGAAGCACGTCATGCTTTGTGATGTGTTTTCACGGGGTTGCTTTTGAGCCCAGATGTCTTCAGGTAGTTGGTATCCAGGATCCTGCTATTGAGAGAATGAGATTTTGATACTGAAACTGATCCTTCAATATGAACTGGAATTATTCCCCGCAGAGCCAAACTGCTCATTTATCTTGTCTGTGACAAAAAACCTGCTCTAACATATGGTTTCACCTTTTACAGGAGAAAAAAAGAGTCATTTTAATTGCTGGTTAAGACTGCTGGGTTACTTTAATTTGCAGGATTTTTATTAACTGTGATCTATTTCATTTAAAGCAGCAATAAATGAGATTTGGTGCTAGCCTCCCAATTACTAAACTTCACAGGCACGGTTAGAAGACTCCAAGTCACCTTTCTGAGACTCTGAGCCATTTACATTTAGGGGTTTTGTGGACTTGAAGTGTCAGCAGAGTTCTCACAGAGTAGGTTCTGCATAAATGTTTGAAAAATTGAAAAAGGGAAATGTGCATAAACCCGTCTCCCACTCCTGGTAAGAAGTGGGATCATTCTTGATCTCACCAATTAAGGGTAAGATATAATTTCCCTCCATTAAATCTGTTAAATTGAAACATATGTAGCAACAGTTGCTTAAAATATCTGCTTCAGGCATTGAAAGCTATAGGTTTGCTTATTGTGAGTTAATCTTGCCAATTTCTTCACTTTTACTTAGAGGAAGGCAACCAGGAGCTGGAACTGCTTCAAATAGCACATCTATTGTGAAATTGAGACGGAGAGACAGTTTTTAGTTTGTGGGATGCAATTCCCATTAAACTGTCTTAGCAAAGAGGCAGCACATTTTGATGGAAAGAATGTAATACTCGAATCTGTGAGACCTGTGTTCTTGTCCCAGTTCCACTCATCACTGAATTGTGACCTTGAGCAAGTCACTTATCTCTCCATATCTCAATGGTTTCACCTGTGAAATGTGAGGCTGGAAGTGGAAATATTTTTTAGGTTCCATCGAATTTTCTTTTTGTATCACAGTGAGGAGTCAGAACCTGAAATCTCATTTTGGTTTTATCTGTAACTTGTTTCACCCTGGGCAGATATCTGAAGTCTCTAAACTATAGTTTTGGGAGGGATATTCCAGTGTGTTAGCCCTGAAATAATTAGTTGAACATGTTAAAAACAAAACTCTGGGACTCCTACATGTGATGTGTCTGCGTACTTGTCGGTTACTGTAAGAGACAGAACCCAGCAGGCCTCCTTTTGATGACCCGGAGACAGGAGTTGAATGTCAGACGTTGAACTGACATGTTTTGATGTTCATGAGCCCTCAGGGTCACAGAGGTGCCTCAGTCTGGTAACCTCAATCAAGGACACAGGATTGGTGCAGTGTTTTGTTCCTTTGGTCTTGTTCCTTGATGTCATTTGTCATGTTTTATGCTGTTTGTTACCAGGAAAGTACAGGTAACTAAACTTCAGATCAATAACCTTAAATTTATACATCACACCAAACCCATGGCCTCTGACTCCAGGGTGATTCCATTTTTTTATCCTTTAGAGTAAAGTGTAAAAAATTCTTGGCAACAGTTTTCTTTGCAATTTACAGGACTTATAAACTCACTCATTAGGTTGATGGCAATGACTTGAATGTCTGGAGTTGCCAGAAATCTAACTAATTACATCTAAGAAGAAGTTGGGAGGGGTTGTTATATGTGAGTGTTCAGGAATACATTATGTTCAAAGCTTCTTTTTAATCGCAGCTTCTTTTTAATCCCATACAATACTTAGCACAGCATACTATGTGTACAGACAACAAAGTTTGTTAAAATGCTGTCTGAACGCAACGGTGTGGGTTGTAGATCCTGGTTCACGTATGCTTCTGGTCACACACACATTTATACATGTATCTCCTGAGATTCCTCAGGCCTCCCTAGGTTGTGAGTACAAAGGGAGCCATTTAACAGGAATGACACAAATTTCACTTGTCCCAAGATGCTCACATAGGACTTCAGATACTTCAGAGTTCCCCAGGTGTGCTACATGTGTGACTATTACTGACAGATGCTAACATGATCCCTCGGCCTCCTCTCTTGTAACATGGGAAGCTCTGAGGTCCAGAGGTGATGGGAGCTGAGCAACATTTTATTGTACAAAGAATGGCACTGGCTCTCACTCTGTCTTGCTCTTTCCTCATCTTTATTATTATCATTTGTAGAGAGAAGAGGTTTAAATGAAATTGCTGTTATGGTTTCCTTGTCATCTCTCCCCTACATACTCTCTCTGCCTCCATCCCTCTCCCTCCCTTTTCCTAACTCTCCCTCCCTCCCTCCCTCTCTCTCCCCCTTCTTCCTTCTTCTCATTTTTTCTCCCTCTCCGTCTCTCTCCCTCCCTTCCTCTCTCTCCCTCCTCCGTCTCTCTCCCACCCTCACTCTTCTCCCCTCCCCCTCCTCCCTCTCCCCTTTTCTCCCTCTCTCCCTCTTTCTCCTTCTCTCCCCCCTCTTCCTTCTCCTCATTTTTCTCCCTCTCCTTCTCTCTCCCTCCCTCCCCCTCCTCCTCCCTTTCTCTTCTCCCCTTCCCTTTCTCCCTCTCCCCTTTTCTCCCTCTCTCCCTCTCTCTCCTTCTCTCCCCCCTCTTCCTTCTCCTCATTTTTCTCCCTCTCCTTCTCTCTCCCTCCCTCCCCCCTCCTCCTCCCTTTCTCTTCTCCCCTTCCCTTTCTCCCTCTCCCTTTTCCTCCCTCTCTCTCCTTCTCTCCCCCCTCTTCCTTCTCCTCATTTTTTCTCCCTCTCCGTTTCTCTCCCTCCCTCCCTCTCTCTCCCTCCTCCGTCTCTCTCCCACCCTCACTCTTCTCCCCTCCCCTTCCTCCCTCTCCCCTTTTCTCCCTCTCTCCCTCTCTCTCCTTCTCTCCCCTCCTTCCTTCTTCTCATTTTTCTCCCTCTCCTTCTCTCTCCCTCCCCCCTCCTCCTCCCTTTCTCTTCTCCCCTCCCCTTCCTCCCTCTCCCTTTTCCTCCCTCTCTCCCTCTCTCTCCTTCTCTCCCCCCTCTTCCTTCTTCTCACTTTTTCTCCCTCTCCTTCTTCTCTCTCCCTCCCTCTGTTCCCTGCACCCTTTCTTTCTCACTCTCCATCTCTCTCCCTCTGAAATGTTTGAAACCAGTGATAGATTTCAATTGTGCATCAGTGTTTTCTTTCCTCTGAGCACAAGGTTAATAGCAGATTGAGTAAATATTCACTCATATCTCCATATACACACCAGTTGCCAATAAAGCAGATTTATTTCATTCCACTTGGGATATGGTTGAAAGATAAAAAACTAATTCCTGTTGCTTTATATTCCTCAATAGCTATTGAGAAAGGATCTCTGCTATGTTTCTGTTTTGCAGAATAGACCTTGTAGAATTTCAAATGTAAAACCAGCATGTTAGTGGGAAAGATGGACATGAGCGTGTGAGCATGTGTGTGTTGATTGCCACAGCTGTCATCGCTTTGCAAAGATGATCTTAAAAGGTGCAGATAAATTCAAGGCATTGTCCGTGATGCACTTAGGCACTTAGCCTTGACCCATACACCCAACAACCTTCTCAGATCCAATAAACAGTAGCTCTGTGACTATTTTATTACATGCTGTGATGCTTACAGTCATAAGTGGTTACCCTGAACTTTGGTACCTTTTTGGTTTTTTTAAATTATGAATCAATGAATTCGAAGTGACATATCTGGAGGAAACCTGCTTTAACCTGCTCCCAAATGGTTACCTTTGTACAGTGTCCTGAACAAAAGTAAAATGTATTCCACAAAGTGGAGAGAAGAAAAAAGGAGAGAAGGATAAAATTCAGAGGAATCCTACTGGAGATAAACATTTTTAAAAGTTTTTATTAAAAACTAGGTTTCTGGGTGGTGCCTGTGGCTCAAAGGAGTAGAGTCCCAGCCCCATATGCTGGAGGTGGCGGGTTCAAAACCAGCCTCAGCCAAAAAACTGCAAAAACAAAACAAAACAAAACACCTAGATTTTTCTGATGGTAGGTAGCTCCATAAAAATATCACCCAAAATATTTGATTTTTATGGTGTTTTATCAGTCAGCCAGCCAGTCAATCAGGTAATCAATAACTGTGTATGTTTGAACACCTATTTCATCATTATATTTTGTTAATTAATGGAGAAATTAGTTATTTATTCCCTGCCTTACTTGCATTAATAAGGCATTAGCTAGGTTTTGCTAACACTGTAAGGCACAGATACTATTTTCAGGATATTACTAGTTTATGGAAGGAGACAAAAAAGTAAGTGTGTGATTTAAACATCATGTAACAAGTGTAGTCATAGAAGTACTCTCAGGAGGTGAGATTCATTCAGTCATTCATTCATCTACTCTGCTCATTCATTCAACATTTGCTTACATCTGGATAGTGAGCAAAGGTGAGAAATACCGTTACACAAGACAAAACTAGCCACTGCCCTCGGGGAACTTATATTTTCATGAGTGAGAAAGGCATTGAATAAACAAGCATTAAATGCAAATGCATTAAATGCAAAAATGCACTAAATTAACAAATACATTTAATTAAATCAATAAAGTAAACCTCACCAGATTGTGATATGTATATATGGACTAAGAAGGAGAGCAGGAGAATTCAGAAGAAGGTAAAGCCAAGGTCCCCAGAGGCACTTGGCAGTACTCGGACAACTAAATACATCACTTTGCTTTGAGCTGCTGAGTCTTCCTAGGCGAGGTGATGTACATAATTACGAGGGGCTGCTGACATCTGCAAGCATGCTCAGCCTGTTAAACTCACTGGGCTCGACTGCACACAATGGGACTGTGTGGTAGGGAAGCACCAGGTGGGCACCAGCCTGGGCTTGGGCACTAACAACCTCTGACATCATTTCACATCTCTGGTCTCAGCTTTCTCTCTTGTAGATGGAGAGGGTTGGAATGGGTAATCCCTAGAACTATAACATTCTATGTTCCCACAGGAAAATGATTTCCCACCTTGTCACAGAAGGGCTAATTTCTACATCAAGACAAAATACACGCCTGTTCCCAGTCAGACCTCGGGCTCATGCAGTGTAACTTGTAAAGGAGTTGAGCCGACGAGCTCCTGTGTACATGCTCAGACTCTGTGAGCATAGGATTTGGAAGCAGGTGTAGTTCACCAGAGGCAGCCCTGCTCCCGGAACCACATGTCTTACCAGCTCCTGGGTCTGCCTACCTTTTAAAGGTTTGATGCAAGAATCACCTGTGTACTTTATACACTTAGGTATTTACCAAAATTGGAAAAAGTGACAATGGACCTCCCAGGATGGGAATAGAAAGAAGCAAAAGACATGGTGGACGGAGGCTCTGGGTGGTAGTGGGCACTGGGCCACAAAGCTGGATATACTTGGGTTCTGGCCTAGGCTTGGCCACTGTCCAGCGTTGATTCATTGGGCAGGACACTAAATCTCACATCCTTACCATCCTCAGGTAGGTAAGAGGTAGAAGTTGCCCTGAATTAGTGGCATTCTAACTTCATATTTAGCATCTGATACTCTTTCCAATCAAAGGAAGCCTGGAATCCCAGCTCGCCTAACAGGTAAAAGTGGAGTCACCTGGTCGAAGAAGAACTGGGACCCACAGCCACCCTGCGTGAGGAGACCCTGCGTGAGGAGCCCCACAGCCACCCTGCGTGAGGAGACCCTGCGTGAGGAGCCCCACAGGTACACTGTGTGAGGAGACCCTGCGTGAGGAGCCCCACAGCCACCCTGCGTGAGGAGACCCTGCGTGAGGAGCCCCGCAGCCACGCTGCGTGAGGAGCCCCACAGGTACACTGTGTGAGGAGCCCCTGCGTGAGGAGACTCTGCGTGAGGAGCCCCTGCGTGAGGAGCCCCACAGGTACACTGCGTGAGGAGCCCCTGAGTGAGGAGCCCCACAGGTACACTGCGTGAGGAGCCCCTGCGTGAGGAGCCCCGCAGCCACGCTGAGTGAGGAGCCCCACAGGTACACTGCGTGAGGAGACCCTGCGTGAGGAGACTCTGCGTGAGGAGACCCTGCGTGAGGAGCCCCACAGCCACCCTGCGTGAGGAGACCCACAGCCGCCCTGAGTGAGGAGCCCCGCAGCCACGCTGCGTGAGGAGACCCTGCGTGAGGAGCCCCGCAGCCGCACTGCGTGAGGAGACCCTGCGTGAGGAGACCCACAGCCACGCTGCGTGAGGAGACCCTGCGTGAGGAGACCCACAGCCGCCCTGAGTGAGAAGCCCCACAGGTATGCTGCGTGAGGAGACCCTGCGTGAGGAGCCCCACAGCCACCCTGCGTGAGGAGACCCACAGCCGTGCTGCGTGAGGAGCCCCACAGGTACGCTGCGTGAGGAGACCCTGCGTGAGGAGCCCCACAGGTACACTGCGTGAGGAGACCCTGCGTGAGGAGACCCTGCGTGAGGAGCCCCGCAGCCGCGCTGAGTGAGGAGCCCCACAGGTACACTGCGTGAGGAGACCCTGCGTGAGGAGCCCCACAGGTACACTGCGTGAGGAGACCCTGCGTGAGGAGACCCACAGCCACGCTGAGTGAGGAGACTCTGCGTGAGGAGACCCGCAGCCGCCCTGCGTGAGGAGACTCACAGCCACGCTGCGTGAGGAGCCCCCCAGCCGCGCTGCGTGAGGAGACTCTGCGTGAGGAGCCCCCCAG
>NW_003852429.1:11842658-11876383 GCF_000181295.1 Otolemur garnettii
CTGCGTGAGGAGCCCCCCAGCCGCGCTGCGTGAGGAGACTCTGCGTGAGGAGCCCCCCAGCCGCGCTGCGTGAGGAGACTCTGCGTGAGGAGCCCCGCAGCCGCGCTGCGTGAGGAGACTCTGCGTGAGGAGCCCCACAGGCACACTGAGTGAGGAGACCCCAGCCACGCTGAGCGAGGAGCCCACAGCCGCGCTGCGTGAGCCTCCTCATTTCTAAGGAAGCTCTGAAGCGAGAATCCAGGACTTCCAGAAATTCAGTTTGGAAGCGCCTAGTCTGAAGTGCACCTGTGTCGCGTTGATGAAGATCTGGGGATGTCGCCATGCACGGTACTTTGGAATCTCATTATTCCAACACACACACTGATTTTCCCCTTGCTTGTCTTGTTACATAAAGGGACATCGGGGAATGGAGCAGCCTTTCTCTCTCCCGTGATTTCAGAGCTTGGGTGACTTTTGCATGTTGAGGAGGGTGACTGCAGCTTCCGTATTCCAGCCCCTCTGCTTTAAGTGAACGCTGGCTGGGGTTTAGGCCAGTTTGGAAGGTTAATTAGAGCCTGCAATGGCGACTTAATCCTGCACTGGGTAGAGGCGCTGGACAGACTGTGGAGCACTTGACTTATGCAAATATGACCTTACACAGATTGGTCTGTGAAGCCCATAATAACATTTTCGAGTTGGACATTTTCACTGTGGGTGGAAATATGAAGTTCTGTGGTGTGTGGCTGATTTCTGCGGGCAGGGCCTCCAGGGAGGGCCTTTAGACTTGACTCTCGCGTTATTCTGTTTTCGGTGGATCTTTGCTGTGGCTGCACGTGCTGTTCGGGCATCACTGGTGTTGTCACCCCTTTTCCTGCATTCCAGCTGTGATTGATGAACAAGGTAATCACAGTGGGGTACACTGAAAGAACAGAAATGAAAGTTTAAAGGTGTTTAAAAGTGCCGAGATCTTTTTATTCCATGTGTGTGAGTTCATTTGGTTAGCTCGGCACTGAAAAGTGTTTTGAACCAAAGCATATGCTTAAAAGAGCATTAATGTTAGTGGAAGGCTTGAGAGTCTGGGTCCCAGGGCTACCCAGATGGGATTTGGATTTTCTCTCTTCTTGATCTTGGTCAAATTACTTACGTCTCCCACCTCGGTGTCTATTCTGTAAAATGGGATGATGATACCAGCACCTCACAAGATTGTTTCTGAAGATTAAATGAGATAATGCTTGTAAAGTGCCTGGCTGTTAGCCTGGAACGTACACCGTTACACCACTCAAATTATCTTTCATCCTCACATTCTTGGTAACATTTCCATTTCATAAATAGCTCCTGCTTTGATATTGCTCTGGTTTTTTTGAGTAGTTACAAAAGCAGTGTCTAAATGAAAAAGTTAGCGATAATGCTGGTGAAGAAGGAAATTGAAAAAACGTATGTTGTGTGTTCAAATGACGATTCACACAAAGAAATCCAAATGGAGAGGGGATGTTTGTTATGCACTGCTGGGGTGGTGCGAGAGATTTGAAACTGGTACCAGTGTGCAAAATGGAACCATGAGAGACTGAGAAGGTTAGTGTGGCCATAAAAACAGCAAAAATATTCTAAAATGTAATGAATAATTATAAGAAAAACATGTCTGGCACATAACAACATCCTATTGTGGATAAAATTGGGCTGTTTTAGGGAATGATATCAGTAAGGATGACTGAAGGCAGGGAAAAAAAAACTGTCTTAAAGTCCACAAAAGCTAATCATGCATTTTTTTCGTTTCTTGTATTTAAAAAATTTTTTAAATTATTAAAAAAATTTGGATTAACATAAAGGAACACACAATTAGGCTACATTGCTTGCATTTGGAAGGTAAAGTCAGCGATGCAATTTTTTTCTTAAGGCTGGACGTGTCTGCTGGAGCTAATACTGGTGCTGCTTCATCATCTAGAACATGCGTGTGTACTCGAAAGCCTTAGCAAGGCTGCATGCATGCATGTATTTGAGACAAACGTGCCTTGTAGGACACCGGGAGCAGCATGGGTATGAAAAGTGGGTCCTAAGGAGGAGACCCAGGACTGGGCAGGAAGACCACACTTCCGTGTTCAGAGACCTTCTGCAGCAGGGTAACCACCAGTCCCTCTTTCCATTATGTGAGTTTTCACTTTTACCTTCTTGCCTTTCAGATGCTTCCAGCTTCTCCCACATTGACTGCTTACATTCCTCTTTGGCTTATATTTACTTGGAGTACAACTGATCCTTGAGAGAGACCTTACTCAGTTAGGCTTGATAAATTGAGAACTTCGTTTATTTGCATCGTAACCAATAACCATCTTTGTCTAGAAGTTGGGCCAGTAAGACCTCTGAGGTTGCTGGTTGACACCTCCCAGGCTGTTCTTTGGTCTCAGAAACCTATCAGCCACAATTTACCTTTTTTGTTTTTTAAATTACAGTAGGACCTCTGGAAGTTGAGCGCCCAAGAGACTAGAGCAAACTGGTCAACATACCCAGGTGGTCAACGTAAGGACCTAGACCCACCATACTGATGTGTACATGTGGTGCATGTCTGGCCTATGAAAATTAGGTAAAGTTAAGGAGGTGGTCAGCATAGGGAGGGTGCCAACTATGGAGGGTCTACTATATTTATTTTATTGGGTAAGAATATTTAGCATGAGCTCTACCTTCTTCACAAATATTTTAAGTGTGTAATACAGTCTGTTACCTGTGGGTACAGTGTTGTGTGACAGTGCTCTAGAACTCCTCCTCTTTGTGCTTGTCTAGCAGCAGTGCTCGACTGTTCACCTGCTGAAACTTTACACCTGGGAACAGCAGCTCCCCATTTCCCCTCCCTGCGGTTTCTGGCAACGGCCCTTCTACTTTCTATTTCTGTGACTTTGACTATTTTAGATTCTTCATATAAATGGATTCCTGTGGCATTTGTCCTTCTGTATCCACAGTGAACTTTGTACCTGCTGCTGCTGACTCAGATGCCCTGGGATTTCAATCTTTCAGCCTAGCACAGCGCCTGCATCTCTGAGTAATCCAACACATACCCTTGATACAGGGAAGAAAAGAACGGTGGCCGAATGTACATCTTCACCAATAAAACCAATGCACGCCTAAATACTGAAGAGTGAACAGTAGTACGTTGTGGGACGTGACTGTAACAGCAGCAGCATTTGTTTGTCAAGAGTTCCCTGCGCGCCAGCTGTGGTGCTAAGCTTCACACTCACTGCACCCTCACAGCTATCCCAGGAGGTAGCTACTGTGGTCTTCATTTTACAGATGAGTAGCAGTATTTTAAAGTTTGCAGAATAGCCAGGAAGATAACAATACCTTGATAGCTGAGCTCATGCCTTGGAGATTAAGGAATGATTTGATAACTGTGACTCGACTTCTTTCCTGGTCTCCCTCTGATGGGAATGTTAGCAGAACACCACAGCCACAACCTGGGCACGACCTCCTCTCAGAATGGGGGTCAGTCTGGTCATTCACTTCTGGCCTCACCATTCTGGGTGACACGAGCATTTCAGTTACTCTGATATTTCGAAGCATTAAGCCCCTAGACAGGTGTTTCTCAAAATGAATTTTCTTTTACTGAGACACATTCCTGGTTCTTAAGCATGTTTCTTTGTATAGGTTCAACCACTTCAATCTGATTTACTGCTGAGCTTGGCTGAATAAACTATTCTCTTAGAGTCAAAATTTTTCTTTCTGTTTCTGAAACAATATCCTTGAGTGCCCTGTGCGACAAAAATAGAAGAAATGCTTAGAGGGAGGGTGATGGGACTATTCTAGAGTAGTGTCAGTGGAAATGTCTCTCTCCATCATGTGCTGCCTCTCTTTATAGATATATGTGTGTGTGTGTGAGCACCAATCCCATTAGTAATAAAAATCGACCTCAAAACAGTTGTGGTCAGAGCAACTCTAAGAAACAATTCTTCCAGAAATACCACTGCTTGTCAAAGACGGACTCCACAGACAGGGCAGTAGTTTACTCCTAAGGGATTTGAATTTACCTCACATTCTCTAGCGGTATATAAACAGAAAGTCCCTTTCTTTCTACTTTTAAATCAACAGTTCTTATTCAGTTAATTCAAAAAATCCAGTTCAAGTTTGTTTGCTGTTGTTAATTTCATGAAGTTCTTAGTAGTTTGTAAAAATTGCTCTGAACTACAAGCCTGTGAAGATAATTCGCAAACAGATGTCCTAGGAAGGTTGAGAGACGTCAGGTTCAGCCTCTGTTGGCTCGGGCACAGGCACACCTTTTAATTACACTGAGCTTAACGATAGTTCAACATTTCAAGGTTTATCTCAATGGTGCGTTACCTTGAGCGGTGTCATCACGCTCAGGCAATCGCTGACCTTGAAGGGAATGGAGTGAATCATGGGGAGCAATTCAGCAACTGGCCGTGTCACTAAATAACTGGGGGGAGAGAGAACAGGAGAGAGGTCACGGTTTAAACATGTGACGCTAATGGTTTTGCAGCAGCAATCCTCAGCTTTATGCTCCTCCTTGGAGGTGAGTGGGCACACACTCAGCCACCCAGATACTTATTTTCAGCTCCTGCTGGTTTGTATTTTGAGACTCCATCTCAGGCTATATCTTTTATTGTGTGACCCCAAGTGCATTGTATGGAGATGTAACCTGACAGCCTTGTGCATTGTGCATAGTAGACAGAAAATGAGTTGTTGAATGGACTTAGCCCTCTTTCCTTTTCCTTTCTTTTGGCAGTGTCCCACTCTTGTGCCATGGGCAGAGTGTAGTAGCACCACCATAGCTCACTGCAACTCCCCAGCTCCTGGGCCCAAGTGATCCTCCTGCCTCAGCCTCCAGGGAAGGCAACATGCCTGGCTAATTAAAAAAAAGCAAATTTTTTTTTTTTTTTTTTTGAGACAGGGTCTTGTTACATTGCTCAGGCTGGTCTCAAACTCTTGACCTCAAGTGATCCTCCTGCCTTGGCCTCCTCAAGTGCTAAGATTGCAGGCATATGCCACGGTGCCCCACCAAGGCTTAATTTCATGGGAATTAGGCTTCAAGATGAGTGTGCTAGTTGTATCACAGCTCAGGAACTGAACTGTTTAAAAACTCCTATTGCATTTTTCTCTGTTTTCCTTTTATTAAAATCCCTTTAAAAAAACCTTTCCTTTCTTACTTTCTTTAGGGTGAGGAAATAATCCTCAACACAGAAGAATTGTCTTGCATTTTTTTAAGACACAAAATTTTTTAAGCCACAAAAATTTTCAAGCCCTTTTCTGGTACTAAAAAGTACTCCTTGTTATTACAACAAGGCTTACAAAGCACATCCTTAAAAAAATGTATAAAGTCCCACATGTTTGGAAAGTGCACCCCTAGGATGTGCTGAGGGGAGCGGGCAGCAGGGCAGAGGTGGAGGCCTGGTGCCTCGCGCCGAAGGTGGGGTCTCTTTCAGGCCTCCTGCCGTACTGTCCCGTCTCTGTTCCTCTGTTCACCGAAGGTGCCTGTGAAAGCTCACTCCATGCCAGCCTTACCTCTCTAACAGGGCATCCGTGAATAGAGAGTGGGAAGAATTCCTGCCAGGGAAGCTCCGGAATGTGAAGTGGTGTATGAATATGTAACAGCAGCCATTATCAGTTGATCCCCCTGTCTTTGGAAAGAATCATTTCATTCACTGTGGAGAGAATGAGGGGCAATTTGAAATGGCCTGAGGTAAGTGGCATTTCATATATTGCCAATCAAATTAACCTTGAACCTTTCTCTGCTACTTAGAATTCTTGTTCCTTTTTTCCTTGTTCCATCATTGAAAATTAAGATGATGTGTATAAAACCACTTTTCTCTCTGCAGTATGGCACTTTATCTTCCCTTCCCTCCCTGGGGAGGACGGAGAGGCACAGTTCTGCGCATCAATCAAACTGACGGAGAGAGGCTTGGAGTGGGGGAAGTGAGACCCTGGCACTGAGGGCAGGAGGCAGGGTGGGTGCCGGCTTCGAGGAAGGCACTGCTTCTCCACACTCCCCTTCCCTCCAACACTTGGTTTGCAAAGGCAGCTGGATCTGAGGTGGGAAGCGTGATCCTCAGATCACAGCTGCCAAACGTGAACTTAGGACATTTTACAGGAGTGTGGGTCTGGGAGTCCTCCAGCCCCTGATTCACGCACACAGAATTCATAGCTTTGATAGAGAGCGAGTCTCTTTGGAGCTCCTGGCTGATTTTCTCTACCCGAGGAGAAGGCGGCCATTGTGTAAATGCGTACAGTTGTAGGCTATTCAGTCTCTGCCTTTCGTAAATGAGTATCTAGTAAATATGCATTTTTATTAAAATCACAGGTGCTCTTACATGCACACAAGTGCTGCCAAAGTTATACATTTTCCTTTCTTAGTTTAATCTCCCCAGAGATAATCGGCACATCAGAAATCTACCTGGATAAGCCACGCTTTATTTTGCCTCTAAGTAGCCATTCTGCTGGTTTGAGTTGCTGTTCTGTTCTAATCCTACTTTGCATCTTCTGAGCTCCATAACTTTATTTATGCCATTCCCAGGTGGATCCCCTGTCCTTCCTGCTCACCTAATCTGCCATTATGTAACCTTATTATGGACCCTCAAGGCGCTTTCAATGCTCCCCACTGCCAAATTTTGGTTTCATCATCTCTGCCTGATGGAAGTGGTCTGGTCTTCTCTTGAGCCTTCATAGCAGTTGGTAGCTGCTTCCTGGTACTCTCTGTACCGTACTTTGCAGCACCACCATATGGTCCTTAGCTTCCTTAGTTCTTCTAGATTTTAAAGTCTATGCAGGCAAGAGTCAACCTTGGTATTTGTGTGTTTCTCATCCCATAACAGAAAATTTAAGAACATTTACAAAAGTTTGCAGGAAGTCAAATAAATCAAAAAATAAATGAGGAAAATGAGGCTAATGATATCCTTTAAGGCAGGACGAGTGGCCTTTCAGCAGAGGGGTGGGGCGTTGTGACCCCAGCTGCAGGTGTCCCTGGGTCTCTGTGGGCAGAGCAGAGTGGGGCCGCCGCCAGCAGCCAGCATTGTCTTAAGTACACGGCACGCAGGTGGGGTCTTTCATCGCTGTTCATCTGTATTTAATCCAATTTATAGCAAGTGCTGAGCACATCGATATAATACACATTAAATGATATACTTTTGTCTCAGGAGCTGTGCCCAGTGAGGCAGAATGAAGTGGGATTAGGAAGAGAAAATGAGCAAGTGAGTCTTGATTTTTGGCACTGGAGGAAGTGTGCGCTGACTGGCAAATAAGAGCTGATTCCTATTTGGGGGATGGTCTGGGAAAATGTATAAAGACAGTACCAAAAAGATATGGACGTGGGTTGTGTGTGAGAGAGAGACAGAGGGTGTGAGTGTCTCGGCTGGTTCGAGTGCCTCAAGGTGAACGTTGCTGAGAGCCGCACACTCGCTGGTTACTGTCACCCAGAGTGAGGACTGTTAGAGTGAAGGAGATGGGTGGCAGAGTTTTCTTTAAGATCACAGTTATTTATTATGTCATTGTTTTTTTCTTTCTAAATAATAATCCATTAAAAATTAGGATGGCCGAACAATTTGGTGTCCACTCTGGCACGTGTCCGAGAGTGAAGGAGAACTCTGTCATGATTCAGGTCAGCAGGCATGAGCCAGGACTGACCCCGGCAGGCACTCCTCCTCCGGACAGTGACTGTTACCTCTGGAGGAAGCAATCAAAAGACCAATAAAATGACTGTTTTTTTTTTCTATACTAAAAATATTTTAGATATATTTTTAATTGCTTCCTGAAAAGTCAGTTTTTTGTAAACACAGTCTCTGAGGAACACAGCTGCTCAGTGTCTGTTAGTTCCTGCATCAGGGGGACTTTCCTCCTGTGTTTTCCAGAGACCCACAGGAATGGGACTTCCCTTCCTGAGTTCCTGCAGATATCCTTGGCAGCCTTTTCTCCTTCTTGGCTTTGCTCACACTGATGGCTCTGAGGTTGTTCTCCTGAAGTCCCAGGTCTTCACGTCCTATTTCAGGGTCATCGTGTTGTGGTGAGTGCTGCTTTAGTCTGTGACTGACTGTACGTTGGTGACCTCCTTCTGCCAGTGAAAATTCAACAGGGTTTGAGTTCATGCTGATTAAGCTAACCGAGGTGCTGTGTATAGGAGAGCCTAGCTCCACTTCTGACAAGAACAAGTAGTAACCAAAGTGCTTTACTGTCCGTTACTTTGGTTTGGATAGAACGTGGTGCAGTTAAGAGAGGCAATTTGAACAGTGGGTACGTCCAATGGAAAAAAAATAAAGTTTTCCCCATTCTTCCTAAAGCTTCATACACACTGACAAAGAGAAATATAGAGTTGTTTATCTAGAAAATCCAGGCTGAAAACTTTTATTACTGAGGACTAAAATTATACTGTCGAATGACCTATATTGATGGTGAACATTGATTAAATTCCCTGAATTATTGCCTAAATCTTTATTTCATTTACCAGTGTAGAAAATAATGCAGAGGTGCTCTATAATCTAATGCTTGACAGGATGAATAACATGACTCAAAGGGTTTCCTGTCCCTTAAAACATTGCCCCTATTTTCGGAGCAGAGGGAACAGTCATGGTGAAACTCTAAGGCCGTACTTTAGAAACAAAAAATGTGAGATTTCAAAAAAAAAAACCTTAATGACATTTTGAACAGAAAAGTGTTATCTTCTAATGTGGGAGCAAGTTGGGGACTCAGGGCTGGGACTCAGGGCTAGGACTCAGGCCCTCACTGTCCTTTGTTGTTATTGTTGCTTAGGAGAGGGAGGTCAGCTGATTGTCTTATATGTCAAGAATGCATGACAGTTTACACATAAATAAAAGTTTACAGTACATAATAACCTGTAACTGGGCACTGATTTATTGTGAAAACAATTATCCCCGTACAAAATGTCTCCATGGGTTTATTAGGGTAGTTGCCGATCAAGGATCAAATCTGGTTGCATAAGAGGTAGGTTCGGTTTGTCTGCAGGGCTGTGACTGCCTGAGTCTGAGCTTTGCTGAGTACCAACCTTGGTGGATAATAGACATTTTAGAAGTATGTCAGAAGCAGCAGAGAGAAGAGCTTGGACAGCATTTCCTGGCAGCGGGAGCACTTCCCTTTACGTAATTCCATCTGGGGAGTTCCAACCAAGCATAATGATTTTTGTGCTGTCGTTTTTAAAAACCGAATGCTCTGAACATTTCATGCTCAATTCATAATCAGTTTTCACATTTCCCATTTCTCAGAGGAAACGAGAAGCCCAGACTTTAGATACAAATAATCAAAAATGGTTATTCAGTTTTCATATGCCACGGTTGATGGTTCGTTAGAATCAAACAAAGCACGCTGGAGGGGGACGCGGTGAGGAGCGTGGAGAAGGTCTGGGGGAGGATGCCGGCTCGTGAATGCGGTGGAAGAGAAACACTTGTGCCTTCCATTGGAAGAGGAATTGGCAGGGACTTGGTTATTTAGTGAGGGACATAGTCATCGCTTCATTCCCACGCCCCTAATTTCAGTTCTCTATTAGTTTTGGACAAGGACTGACACCAACATGGATCTTTTCGTTCCTTTTACCTAATTTGCTTGGCAAATTTGGGCACATTAATCATTACACCCTGAGTAGTTTTCTCCTTTTATAAAAGTTAGGAGGGAATTACATGCCTTTTATGTTGCTTCTTACTTCTTCCGCTGCACAGAACTCCTTATTAAAATCACAGTAAACACACACGGAAAGGAAAAGCCATTTTAATTTAGTATTTGATGCTCATTCTCTCAACAGCATGTATTACATTTTTAATGCAGGTACGTCCTCTGGTGATATAATATGTAGAAAAATTGGGGACCATTTCCCTGAGGAGCTTAACTTCTAATAAGGGAGAAAATTGTGCAAAGTCATGTATGTCGCTAGAACAGAGGGATGACATTCTCCAGCAGAGACGGGGATTAACCCTGTGTGATTTGAGGCAGTATTTCTATCCATGTGGGCTACAGGTAATTTGTAGAGAATGAGGCATTTAAACTGAGTTAAAATGTAATTAGAATTAGACATTTGGAAATGTGTGAGTTATGTGATAGTTACTTGTGAGTTACTAGTTATAGTAATCTACTGATGCCTAACAAATTACTCGCAGAACATAGTGACTTAAACAACAGGTATTATTTTGCATAGTTTCTGTATGCCGAAAATTTGGGAGCAGAACTGGGCATGCCGGCTCATGCCTGTAATCCCAGCACTCTGGGAGGCTGAGGCAGTGGGATGACTTGAACTCAGGAGTTTGAGACCAGCCTGAGCAAGAGTGAGACCCTATCTTTACTAAAAATAGAAAACTAGCTGAGCGTTTGGTGGGAGCCTGCAGTCTCAGCTACTGAGGAGGCTGAGGCAAGACTCACTTAAGCCCAGGGCTCTGAGGTTGTGTGAGTTATGATGCCATAGCACTCTAAGGTGGGGTACAGAGTGAGATTCTATCTCAAAACAAACAAAAGGAAAAACAAAAAACAAAACCTTGGGCATAGCTTAGTTGGGGGTTCTGCTCACGGTGCTCATGACGTTGTAATCACACGTTGGCTAAGACTGCAGTCTCCCGAAGGCATGATGGGCCTGGAGGATCTCCTTCCAAATGGCCGGCTCTCATGACTCTCATGGCTGTTGGCAGGAGGACTCTGTTGCTTGCCATGTGGGGCTGTCCACAGGCTTGCCTGGGGGTCCTCACGATGTGATGGCTGGCTTCTCCCAGAGGCAGCCATGTGAGACAGGGTGTGGGGACAGCAGTGGAGAGGAGGTAGCACCTGTTGATGAACTAGTTTGAGGGTACGTGTATCACTTCCACTTCATCCTGTTCCTTAGAAGTGAGCCACTGAGGTCCATCCCACATTCAAGAGGTAGGCAATCAGATTCCATCTCTCAAAAGGAAAGATGCTAAAGAATTTGGGCATGTATTTCTGAAACCCTCACAAAGGGGTCAGGGAAAGTGGGGAAGGAGCATTCAACTTACGGGAGGGAACTGGACCTAGCAAAGGTTGGCACCTGGACACACGTGGGGGTCCTCTGCTCATCCAGCCTGAGAGTTTCAGACTCAGATAACAGCGGGCGTCTATACACAGGGTGGGAATTACGCAAGGCTTCTGACTGGTCACAGGGGTAGGCACAGTTATGCTTTGGGCACTACTCCAGCAGCAGTAGGACCCCAGGTCTGGGAGTGTGGAGAGAGTGCAGGTGGCCCCTGTGGTCGTCTAGGGGAAGGGACTTGGGAAGGGAATGTTTGGAAATGGTTTCAAAGCAAACATTGCTCACTTCTTTCCAACTCTACACAGTACAAATAGCTACAAAGATTAATACATTTTTATGTGTCTGACCCAACTGTTAATGGAATCTGCCTGTGTGTTAGATGCTGCCCTCACTTAGCTTTCACGAGGCTGGTGAATTGAGCTGTGAGCTTGATGCCTGACAGGAGTTCTTTCTGTGCTGATGGAGTGCAGTTTGTCCCGAGGATGGCAATGTCGCAGCATGCCCACAGGGTGCACTCCTAATTGAGTCTGTCTCTTAACTCTAGGGAGAACCTGTTGTTATTGTAGAATCAAACCATCCCCAATTGGAATTGATCATGGCAGAATTGCTGCCTTTTTCTTAGTTCCCAACGTCTTCATTACCGATGATGCCATTATTCCTCCATCAGCACTCACAGCGTTCATTTACTCACCTTGTATCTTCACATCCTCCCATTTACAATGTCGGGACTGTGTGGGCTTCTGGAAGGTGTCCAGCCCATCGTGTGGGCAACACAGGGCACAGGGGCCAGGAGCATGGCCCATCTGGGTCAGAACCGCAAACTCAGATTCCTCAACTTACCCACTGTTCTGTAGGAACCCCGAGAACTCCAGGCTATACGATGTTACTCTCTTTCTGAATTTATATGAATTCATAAGTCTCCCAAGAGTTTAGCATTTAATCATTTTCCTAACTGTGGGTTAAATGTGTGTATGTATTAGTTCATTTTTCATTGGTGTGAAAGGAATCACAAACTCACAGGATGCATGGACTGACATTTTGTGTATTCTTTTAATTGAGAGTGGAGGATTTGTGCCCACTACACTGAGGGCACTTGCTAAATTCCCCATTGAAGAATACCGTTTAGATGAGATGGGTCCCCTTTATTATGTCTTCTCATCCTCCCCACAGTACTTAATTCTTCCTCTTTGTACCTCTAAGCCCCCACTGCAGCTTAAAGCAAGGGTTGGAATCTATAAGCTCTGCTCCAGTCCAGCCTCTTTCTTTTGGCATATTTTTTGACCCTAAAACTATGTAAAAACCAGGTGAAAACTTGGTGACCTTTCATTTCTTCAATGTCCATTTACATGTGGATTAATCATGTGATATTTTGCAAACATCTATGATTTTTAATATACTTGGTTGTTTCTCTGTATTATTAATGTGGCTTATAGAGGATGCCAAGGGCCAGATGACCCTGAGCAAGATGATTTACAGCTGTGGGGTGGACCCTCGGGCCATTTGTCCACAGGTGCTCCTTGTGGAAGAGCCCAAGCCTTGAGCACCTAGTCTTTTGTTAATTACTCCCCTCACCTGTGCTGTATAGTTTCAATAAAAGGCCAGTGCGGAGGTTGCTCGGGGCTACCTTGCAAAGAAGGGCTAGCCTGCTGCCTACAAGCTTGTACTTCTAATCCGCGTCACGCCTGGTTCCTTCCTGCCGTGATGGAGACCAGAGGGCCACAGTGGCTCAGCAGTTTGGCTGGTTCTTAGGCTGTGCACTAAGGTTTAGTGTAAAATTTTTTTTGTTGTTGTTGCTGGTTACCATTAATGAAGTATTCTGAAATTCTCAGAATATTTTCAAATTCCTAGAATATCAGCAGGAACAAATTGGAAGTGGAGGGATTATGACAGACACATCTTTTTGCCCAGGTAATTTCACAGGTAAGTTGTACGGTTTTGAGGACACCACTAATAACAATTACATTCTGAGAGGATCAGAGAACCTTCTAAGATAACTCTTTCATTCTGTGTATGAGAAGAATTGTATTGTGGAAATGTGGAGTGGTTTCTCAAGATTGCACACCTGAGTCCAAGCACATCATCCACGACTTAAGCCAAGTTTTCTGGGTCTTGTTCTCCATCCAATAAAAACACATTAAAAACCCCCCAACCTCGCAAAAGAATTCCTCCACTGCTCTTCTCCCTAAATCCAATGACTCAACACCAAACATGACCAAGAAATTTGTACTTGCTGGTTTTCCCCCTTCCCTCCCTCCTCCTTTCCCTCCCTCCCTCCCTCCTTCCCTTCCTCTCTCTCCCCCTCCTTCTCAGCTTCCTTCTCTGCCTCTTTCCTTTCTTCCCTCCCTCCTTCCTTCCTTGCCATCTTTTAGGTCATGGACTTCCATACAAGTGGTAGAATAGCATCTTCTTGCACCTTCACATCCTGTTTCTTACTGTTCCTACTTCAAGTAGCAAATATCAATGATCATTGATGACGTACTCTTACTTGCCAGAAAGCATCTGCACTAATACAGAGTGGACACAAGCACCCAAATTACCAGAGACATGGGAATTTCTTTTGGGTGTGTACATATAAAATATATATTCAAAATGTCAGTGTTTTGGAGTGTATTAAAGCCATAGAAATGTTGTTTTTAAAAATGGTTAATTCTAGAGGCAGTGGAAAAATATTTATAGGGAATTTCAGGGTGTTCTGAAGGAGAAGGAGGAAGAGGAGGAAGAGAAGAAAAAGGAAGTTGATGAAGGGGGGGATGCATGCTGCCAAGGTGACAGGCAGGCATTTTTCTATTTCTAGAGGCACAGGTGGAAGGGTATGTAGTATTGTTAGGGTTAGTTATAAATAGGAAAATGTGTGCTCTCCCATCATGGACTATATGGAGATCAAGGTGGTGTAAAAATGGAGTGGGCATATCTGAGGAGGCTGCAGCAGGTTGGTTGTTATACTCAGAGGAGTGAAATACTGGATGATAGTTGAGGATGAAAATTCCTGAAATGGAAACTAATAAATTTCACCATTATTATTTGAGGAGGAGCAATTAGATGCTCTGGGGGTGGGAATCTTTGCAGGCTAGAGAGATAGATGAGTTAGACAGTATCAACGGCAGGCAAAAAAGATTGTCCTGATGGTCTGAAGGAGATACACCATGGACTTGAAGCAGGAAAAATAGAAGGCTTGTTGTTGTTTCTTTTTTTAAAAAAAATTTTTTTTTTTGCTAAAGTCATTGTCTCAATATGGTTTGACAATGTATGCCAAGGCCTACTAGTCACGAATTCACATCTCTCATCCCTAAAAGAGTGCCTGGCACATGGCAGGTACTCAATAAATATTCATAGAATACATAGACTAGGTATTTGTGGTAGCATGGGGGGGCAACGAAATCTGATAATATTATAAGGAGGGGAGAGCAAAATTTTCAAATAAGTACAAAGTCGAAGGAGAATCTTTATTTGAAGGTTGCCAAGATGATGGATTTAACCATGTTTCCGCAGGAGCTGGTCATGCTGGGGGACGAGGGGATTAGAGCCTGAATAGAAAACATCTGGGGGTTTGAGACGCAAAGTACCCTCAAGCTGTAATGTTTCCCTGTAGTGTTCTGGAACCCAGTTAGATACGTGGACATTTTTATGCTGTGGCCTAGTGTTAGAGTCAAAGACCTTGAGGTCTTCTGAAGGTCCGTTTCCTGTGATGCGGTAACCTCTAGCACAGTGTTCACATTCCAAGAAATGCTTAATATTTAACGTGCTGGTGATTTCCTTAATCACCTTTCAATATCAGAATCCCGTGCTTTATCAGATAAGCCTGTTCGTGTACAGCAGGTGATACTGTTTAATCCAATCACAAAGCATCCATCTCGGGTGATGTTGTCTGCAGTGCTGATTCAGGTTCTTTCACCAAATTCAAATATCTTGTCCTTACCCAGGTGAGAGTTGGAAACAGATAACAGCATGAATATTGGTTTACGATCTCATCCTGAAATTCTGAGCTTCAGTCTCTGACAGGGTGGATGCGGGCCATGATCTATGGTTGGTTATATAACATGATGGTGTGACTGTTTGGAGGTATTTTAAGCCTCCTTTAAAAATGTATGAAATACTCTGCTTTAAAAAAGTGTTCTAAGTAATGTTCAAAACAGAAATTACTGCTCTATTGTTGAGTCTTAGCTTATTACTAAATATGTCCCCTGGGGTGGGGGTAGAGGAAGGGTCAGGAATGCAAGAGAACTCAACTTCTGTTATTCACATTGTTTAATTAAAAAAAATGATGCTTTAAAAATTTTCAAGTCCATTTTTATGCAACTACACATATATAGAAGCATTAAAATGCTGTTGTTCAATTGTGTATGCCAACATTTTATGGATAAAGACTTTGAAAAAGAGTCTCTTCCTTTCCTTAAGACACAGAGGTTCTGGGACTTGTCTGTTAATTTTTGCTCTATTTTATGTAGACTCTATAGATTCCTTTGATCAGAAAGTCAAATTCTTGCTAGAACTGATTTGGTCACTGGGATGTCATGTATCACTTATTTAGTCTTGGGATGCGTCGGTTCCCATGACATAGGAGACTGGAACAACCCCTGGCTTTGTGGGAATAGGAAAGGTGGGAATAGGAAAAATAAGATCATTGTTATCGCTATTTAGGGAGGTTTTGAATTGACTGCTGACTTAGTTACATGAGGCAAGATCCATTTTGCATTGGCAGCAAATGATGTCCTCCTGCGTTTTGCTGGGATTGCTCTGCCGTTGGGGGGAATTACGAGGGTGGCCCTGCACGTTTGCTTGAGTTCCTACCCGTCTCATCTCATCTCACTTATGTTGACGGAGTGGCTGCAGTGAGCACGGTGAGATCTCTCTACTTGAAAGATCTGTGCTTCTTAAATTACACTAAGGAAGGATTTGAGATCACTGACCAGTTTTTGTTTATAAATAAAAAAAATATATAGCTGATGCATATGAAATGACAATCACAATAATTAGCATATCTCACTGCCATTATGTGTGTATCATGGGGCAGTTGGCAGGGCCCTAGTGTGTCTATATCGCTCCACGTTAAGGGTCAGGATCACAATAAGCAGGATTACTCTGACCCACACCGTGCTGGAGGCAGGTGTCTGGTAGAGCCCCTTAGTGGGGGCTTTGTTGGATCTGGGCTCTAATTCTTTTTTTAGGCCCAGCCTAAGAGAGACAATCAGAGTTTACATTTTAAAGGGGTACCTGGACTTACCTGAGAAATAGCCTCCAATCTTCCAAAGTAGAAGGTCACCGTTAATCCAGCCATTAATGTGGGGCTGAGGAAGGTCAGGCAGTTTAGTCTCTCCAGGCCTGAACAGGCTGGGAAGAGGATGACTCAGCGTGATGTTGACTTGGTCCGTGGCAGCTTCCCTGGCCTGCAGAAGCCCTTAGAGTTCAGGTATTGGAAGTCAAAACACAGTGGAGTAGAATACTTTCGAGAAAACTATATTATCAAGCCTGTTTGTTCTCAGCTGGATTTATATAGGGTGGCCATGAAGTTTGTGTGCAATTTAAAATAGAATGCAATTTAAAATTGCACACGAACTTTATGGACACTGTGTATTTCTGAGTCAGAGGTAGAACTGAATCAATGTCCAGAGATGGGAAGAATACATATAATATTGGGGAGATATTGGGGGAAATGTTCACCACCAGTGATTCATTTTGACATATTCAATATTTAAATATTTTTATAATGCAAAGTCTCAAAAAGTTGCCCCCAAATTAAGAGTTTCGAAATTTAGCAGGTGTCTTGATCTGCTCACCTGTCTGAGTTATCTCTGCCTGTATTTGCCTGTGACTAAGATTCTTTACAAACCTGTGGAGATGAAAGTTAAATTTCAGCGAAGAAATAAAAATGCAGGTACAAATTCCTTCCCAGAGAAATGCAAACTGTGTCTGGTGTAATGCAAGTGACTATTGTCCCTGTAGATAGTGGATATGGCCAGTTTTGCATTATTCATAAATTCATTTCAGCATTTCTTATTTCACTAAATATATATGTATATATATCTGGTTTCTTAAATTTCAGCGTCATGAATTCTTTTTTCTGGATAAAAGTCTTCAGTCATATGTATGATTTTCAGGTATTCTCTCCCGTCTGTGGCTTGTCATTTCATGTTCTTTAATTGTGGTGAACTCTATTTTATTATTTGGTTGGTTTCATATCTGAGAACTCTTTGCCTAATCAAAGACTAAGTAGGTCTGCGATCCATGTAGAGTTAATTTTTGTGTGTGGCATGAGGTAATAGTCTAAATTTATCATGTAGCACTCAGCACTGTTTGTTGAAAAGACTATTCTTGAATAGCCAGGGGACCTTTGTCAGAAATCAATTGACTATCCATGTAAGGTCTATTTCTGCACTCTCTTCTCTGTCCCATTGATCTATCTGCATAGCCCTACTCCAGATACATTTTTATATTAATCTTTCACTAGAACACGGTTATTACCAACTAGGAACTGTTTCTAAGATTTGTGACCCTGTCCATCCTGCATAGAATAGGCACTAGAGCTTTTGTATTTAAGCTTTCCTTGCTCATATATCCACTCTCTCTAACAGTTTCTTAATTCCCCCATTAAACATGCGCATCCATACCAGTTTAAAAGAGAAAAAGAAATTCAATGTTTTATTCTTGGAAAACATTCTGATTCAGTTTCTGTGCCTTGACAAGGGATTGATTTAGCAGTTGGAGGCTGCCCTGGCCAGTTTAAACAACCAATTCCTGGGAGGTCTTAGGTGATTGATGATTAAGATTAAAACCTCTTGACCTTTATGTTGAGATAAAAATACATTGTTAGATCAAAAAAAAAAATTGTTCATACTTTTTCATTGTATGTGTGTTTCCTTAAAGAAGTAGTTCCTTTAAGGCAAATTTCCAGATTTTGGAATCCAAGGAAGAGAAATATTCCATTATATCAAAGTGATAAGAATAAATATTTTTTTCTGGCTTAAGGGAATCAGCATATTTTACATAGTATAAAGAGTAAAGAGATATCTATGGAGTATTTTAAAAAGCATAAAGCAATTGACATTATACATCTTAATTGCCTTATACATGAAATGTAATATATGGCCATAAGGTAATGAAATTGATGAAACAAACATTGTAGTCTCTTGGTACTTATTTTCAATTGCTTTCTAGAACAATACACATTCTTTTAGGTGGAGTGAGTTTTAGTTGATACCAGTAAGGCTTGCTGTTATCTCATCCACTTTGTGTAACCATCCTTCTCATTAATTCATTCAACTAAAACTCACTGAGTTGAGGCTATGTTTCGGGTACCCTTCAGAAGGCTGAGAACACAATTGTAGATACAACCAAGACTCTGCACTCATAGAACTCACATCCTAGCGGGAAAGACAGATAACAGTGATAATTATGTGTCAAAGAGTAACACTGGCTTTGAGGATATCCAAAGTGAGATAAGTCACAGGATGTGATGAAGCCTGATACTGTAGGGAGGGCGCCCGGGAGAGGACTTTTAAAGGAGGCTGTGAGTGGAGGCTTAGATGGATTGGGGGTGTGTGAATATTTGAGAGAAGAATACTATAGTTAGAGTAAGCAGATAGTGGGATATAACAGAGAATTTCCAGAGGGTGGTAGGCCATGTACATCTTCCTAAGTCATGACCAAGAGTGTGAATTAAAAAAAACAAGAGTGTGACTTTATTTGAAGAGTGATAGAAAGGCACAGAGGGTTTGGTGGATAAAGAGTGATCTCATCTTATTTGTACTTTCAGGGTTTTTTTTCCTGAGAACTCTGTATTACACTGACTGAAGGTGGACGGGAGTGGAAGCGAGAAGTCTGGTTAGGAGGCTCCCTCACGGCCTGGGTGAGACAGGTTGGGGTCTTGGACCAGGATGGTAGGGGCCGAAGTGATAAGAAACGGTTGGATTTTGGTGCTGCTTTGTCTGCTTTCAGGCTGCGATTACAAAAATACCATATGCCGAGTGGCTTATAAGCAACAGAAGTTTACTTGTCACAGTTCTGGGGGCTGTATCTCACAGTGCGGTATCAAATCACGGGCAACCGTGTGTCTGGCCAGGGTCCACTTCCCCACACACAGTGGTCTTCTCACTGTAACCTCCCATGTCAGGGGGAGGGGACATCTCTTTAGCCTCTTTTATACAGACACTAATCTCATTGGTGAAGGCTTCTCCCCCATAACCTGCTCATCTCCCAAAGTCCCCCTTTTTCTAATCTTATCACCATGAAGGCCAAAGGATTCTCTAGGATTTCAACACATGAATTTGGGCGAACCAACATTCAGACCATAGCAGATCTTGAAGGTAAAGCCAAAGGATTTTCTGGGGAATTAGATCTGGAATATGAGGAAAAGATAGAAAGTATTCCACCTGAGCAAATATGGGGGTATTTACTAAGGAAGGCTGGAGAAGCATATTTGGAGGCAACAGTGAAGAGGTAAGGAACTTTGTTTAGAGTGTATACAGTTGGAAATCTTTATCATCTGCTGATGAAAAACAGCAAGTCCAGTAATGTTTTTGAGAGGAGTCAATGTTTTGTCTATAGAACTCTTGTAGAATTACTCAAAGGTAGAATTCTATTCTCAACAAGTTATCCTGGACACACCCAACATGTAGTTTATCCTATTTTATGTAGTACATATTTTATCCTCTTAAATTACAAGTTCATTTGTCTATTAGACATACCTTTTGTCAGCTTTTCCTCAGGCTTTGATTTTGTACATTTTGCATTAACCTGCATTAACTGCGTAACTGTAAACCCCAAAGTCATATTCAAAGAGTCTAAAAAATCCTGACTGAAAATGTAAACACTTTTCATTTGTGTCAAAAAAGAATGCTTTCTAGAGCCTTTTAAATTAGTTTCTTAAAAAGCATACACTATTTTTTTCATATTTTAAAAACTGTGGTAAGATACACATGACATAATATTGATCACTTTAACCATTCATAAGTGTGTCATTTAGTAACATGAAATACTTTCACAGCATTGTGTAATGAACACCACTGTCTAATCCAAAATTTTTGTCATCCTTACCCAAAACTCTTGTAGCCATTAAACAATCTCTCTCTTCCCCCTTCGTCAGCCCTTGTTAACCTCTATTCTACTTTTAAAAAATTTTATTGTTTTTTTAAAATTTATTTATAATTGACCCATAATAATCACACATGTTTATCAAGTACAGTGTGAGCTGTCAATGCATGTACAGATTGTATAATGATCAGAATCGGGGTGGTTAGTGTGTCAATTACCTCAAACCTTTATTATTTCTTATGATGATAACTTTTAAGACTCTCTTTTCTAGATTTCTGGAAATATGCAACATTGTGATAAGCTATAATCACTCTACTATGTAATAGAACACCAGAGTTTATTCCTCCTATCCAACTGTAATTTTGTACGTGCTTTCCAACTTGTCCGTATTATTCCCTCCTCCTCCTCTCCCTGGCCTCTACTAACCTCCATTCTACTCTCTACTTCCATGAGGTCAACTTTTATAGATGCCATATGGGGTAATTGTCTATCTGTGTTTGGTTTGCTTCACTTAATATAATGTCCTCCAGGTTCCTTTATGTTGCCACAAATGACAGGATTTCATTCCTTTTTATACCTAAATAGCATTTTTGGGGTACCACAGTTGCTTTATCAGTGGGCAGTTAGGTTGATTCCATCTCTTGATTGTTGTGAATATTACCTTTTCTATGTACTGATTTCAGTTCCTTTGAATATGAACCCATGAGTGGAATTTCTGGATCATACCTCAATTTTTTGAGGAACCATCATCATACTGTTTGCCATAATGGCTGTACTAATTTACATTCCCACCAACAGTGTACGAGAGTTCACTTTTTTCTACATTCATACCAGTATTTGTTATTTTGGGGGCTTTTTTTTTTTTTAGTAATATGAATGTATACTCCTTTTGAGTATATTGAATAATGTCTATTCTCTTTTAGAAGACAGAAGGTTTTGCATAATGTTAAGTTTTTACTACCTTTAAACCGAGAGTGCCCTGAAAAGGTAGATAACCGTCAGAAGGGCCACAGTTCAACTTTCTGAAACCAAAGTTACTACACTAGGCGGGTACACATTCCCCAATCTTTAATTGGTCCTCAAGAAAAATGTAACAAATCTTTAATTCACTAAAATGTTCACTTCATAGCTTATTTAGGAAGGTGAACAGGATTGCTGCTAAGGAGGATGTCGTGTTTTTCTTTGAGCAAAGTGAGTTATAGTTACATCTCCTTCTAAAGTTTACGAGAATGAAATGTCGGCAGCATGAGCAGAGGAGTAGAACTCTGGGGTCTTGGATGTTCATCTGTTTTCATGCTTCACAAAAATACTTTCGGGGGACTCTTGATCCTGCCCACAGCTTTACCTCAGCTTGTCAACTTTACTCCTCATGACTGTTAAGGCTCATAGGTTTGCGCCTAATGAACAAAACAGCAGGTCTTCATATGTTTATCAAGCAACATTATTTAGAAATTCAGTTGAGGGGGTTTGAAGAACGTGCAGTCTGTCTGCTCCTAAATATTCTAAAATCTGCCAGGTTAGGTCACATCAGCAGGGAACTGCATGCCCAAACCTCCTAGCGCAGGGTCTCTGAAGGACTGCCTGCCTGTTGTGCTGATATGATGACTTTAGCCTGTACTGATGGGCAGTGTAAAGGTAGCCACTGGAAACTTACAGTGTAAGGATGTAGTTGAAAATCCTGTTTAATATAACACAAAATCTTTTCAATGTCCCCTATGTTTTCTCCAGCTCCCCACAGCCAAAGTTGTGCCCTAATTTCTCATGAGATGAAATAGATCCCCAGGCTACAATCTGCCTTCATCTCAATCTGCAATTCTCTAATTCTATTAATTAACAAATTATTTGTCCTCAGAGAGTCTCTCTTTTGTTATTTATTAAGATGAATTCCCCCTCCCATTTTACTGCTGTACTGTGTATGTGTATGTGGGGGTGGGGGGAGAGTAAAGAGAGAATTTGTTTCTTTTCCTTACTTTTAAGATTAATGCAAGAATATATTGTATTTTCTCAGTTATCATTAAATATGTCTTGGGTAAATTGATAAGTGAAACTGTTTTGGTTGTCATTGCTGTTTAAACTTTTACTTCTTTGATTAATTAACTGAGGTTAATTTTTTTTCAAATATTTATAAACGATGACATGTCCTCCTCTGTGAATGTGTCACGATTGTGGGCCATTTATCTACTGGGATCTTAATGTCTTAACACATCACACAACCTCATCATATGTCAAGGACATTATTTTTGTGTGACACAATTATATATATTTTTCATTTTGTTGCTTATCTGATAGGTTTCTATTTTGAGAAATAGAATGTTTGTATTTTCATGCAGTCAAATCTATTTATCTTTTTCCTTTGTGATTTCCTCCAGTGTTTTAAGGCTAGTTATCTTTATATGCAATTTTTAAAAAAGTTTCTCCTTGAGGGTTTGGATATGGTGGTATAATTTTTGCTAGGCTTGTTCCATAAAAAGGCATAGTAAAAAGCTTAAGGCACAAAAAGCACAAATATTTGTTGATATATTGATAAATTATACTTGATCCACTTATGGACTTTATATTTCCCTCAAAGTTACACGGGAAATTTTTAATGGAAACAAATAATATTCATTTGCATCAGCCTTTCCTTTTGGACGTTTACCAAAAATTTAAATAAAGTCATGCTTTTGGACAGCATTAGCAGAAAACTGCCAGCTTATCAATATTCTTGGTTGAATAAGGGAGAACTTTTTATCATATCTTTCAATTTTCCTGGCCTACCAAAAATCACATCTCACTTGTGTTGAGGCTCTTGAGTCCAGGTTTACCCCATGAAGAGTCTGGCAGAGAAATAGGAAAGGATTAAATTGTAATATGATCTCACATCTAGTGAATCTATTTCTATCAATTTTTTTATGCATGACTATGAGATCGTTGAGCCAGTTAGAACTGCATTTGGAGTCCTAGAAGACTAACTCCCAGAGAGGAGAGACAAGCTAAAGTTAGATGGAAGTTTCAAGTCTTCACAAAATTGTGATTCGCTGAGGGAGTCAGGGAGGGAAGGAACCATTCGCTAAGGAGACAGCAGTAGAGAAGGCAAAAATGTATTTTGCCATGAAAAACAATCAATCACAGCATTGTTCTTTTTCCTCACTTTAGCATACCAGCGAAATGCAAAGAAATGGCAGTTTTACAGTAATTACAGTCACTGCTTCTTACCTGGTCTTCATAAAGCATGTAGGCAGGGTAAGCCTACATATATATTTTGATAAATGTAAATATATGGCAAAATCACATACCACCTCCGGCAGCTACTAATTAGTTGGACGTAATAACCTCTACGTTTGAGAAGTGCACCTGTTGCAAGCCTAGAGAAGTTCTTATGGTGTCCCTCTTTTCCTTGGCTTCTCAGTGACATATGACCTGCACCTCCAGCCAGAGCCCTGCCCTCCCCACTCTGGGCCATGGCTGCAGTGTGTGCAGAAGGGCAGCCAGGGGCAGCCTGTGCCCCCAGGCGTGCTAGTGCCCTATGTGCCCTACTTTGTGAACTTGGTTTTCATACTCTTCCTAGTTTTGAATGGCGTCTTGCTTCCAGGGCCACCCTAACTGGGCTTTGGCTTTTAGTTTCCCTCTGTCGCCTCAGGGACACTGCTGACTCTCTCTCACTGGAGCATCAGCAAACCTGACAGAGAAGGGAGGCAGAGTTTTCTCAGCGCCTATGGTTGTCTTGGCACCTCTGCGGGATTCCCAGCTGCGACTGGGGGCTGGCTGCACACTGTTCAAGGGCCGAGGAGCTATTTTGGGTTTTCCAGCAGGGGCCAGTTGCCCCTCTACTCTGCTCTAGTGTCCAGACTGTGCTCCCCCTGGGCAAGTGCAACCAGATGGACAATCACAGAGGCACCTTCCATGCAGCTGTGTTTTAACTTGTGTGCACAGTCAAGCAGCCCAAACCAGTAGGCGGACACCTTCCCGGAGATGGCCTCTGTAGTGAATTGAATGGTGTCCCCCAGAAACATGTCGGAGATAGGGTCTCTGCCGGTGGGACCACTTTGGGTTGAAGTCGTACTGGCTTAGGGTTAGCACCAAGTCCCACGTGGCCAGTGGTCTTCCGAGAAGAGGGACTTTTGGACAAGGAGCCACACACAGTGGGGATGCTGTGTGCCGTGGAGCAGACTAAAGTGCTGCTCCCCCAGGCCAGTCAACACCAGCGATTGCTGCAACCCCAGAAACTGGGAGACACAGGGAAGTGTTCTCCCCTCCAGCACTCGGAGGAGCTTGATTGTGCCAACAACTTGATTTCAGACTTCTAGCCTCCGGAAGTGTGAAGAATAGATTTCTGTGGTTTAAAGCCACCCAGTTCATGGTAATTTATATAATGGGAAATTAATAGAGATTCCCTCAGCAGATGTTATTCTGGAAAACTATGATTATTCAGTTTAGCCGTAGATAACAAAAGCCATCCATGTGGTTGGCACAAACGGCTACCTTCAGGGGCACATAGCAGCCCCTGGGGATGGGCAGAATGCTGGCACAACCTGCAGGGGTCGGGGGCCAAGTGATCGTGATCTGCTCCATGACGGTGGCCTATTTCAAGCTATTGGATATTTATGGCCATGTGGAATCCTGTTGGCCTCATCTTAGGGCCAATTCGGCAAGTTGCCTCATGCACCACCTGCACCCAGCTGAAGGGCGGAGCGAGGAGCCGTGGGGCTTCTAAGCACCTCGGGAAGGAGTTAATCTGGTTTATCTCTGGCCTGTCCTTTTATACGCATAGCTGAAGACCAGTCTATTTATTTATTTTTCCTCTGTGGTTTTTCTCTTCTCCCTCCTCATATCCTGGTAGAGAGCTGGCCTCTCTTTGTTTTCTTACCCCAGGAAAACTTTGTAGCAGCATAAAAAGCAGAAGTTTGTCTACAAAACTTCCTGGTGTTTTGTTTCCAAAGGCCAAAGTCCCAAGGGGAAGGAATGGATTGCAGAAAGCAGCGCAGTGTCTTGGAAGAAACTGGAGCCAAGAAGAATTTTTCTCAGAGTAAAGAGGTTCTCTGAAGCTGGTGGGTGAGCAGGGTGAGAAGAACAGCAGGAGCCTCCACTGTCCCTCTGAGGAGGCCACATCCTCGCTCAGAGGGACAGTGGGGGCTCCTGCTGCTCTTCCCTCTCCTCCTTCCTTCACAGCTGCTCAGGCTGTGTCTGGCAGCACTTCTCTGCCGTGCAGAATGGAGATCCCTAATGCCCACCTGAGATAGTTGATGGGCTTCCCTCTGAGCAGCCCTGGAGCGAGGATGTGGCCTCCTCAGAGGGAAGCTGCATGGTGCATCCCAGCAGGGAGGACTCAGAAACAAGCTTCTCCAATATGCCCTTGCCCCACACTAGCACAGGGGCTGCAGAGAATTATGCAGAGATGCAGGGAGCATCTGAGCTGGAACCAGTATGGCAGATTGACCAGTGGCCAGAGAGATGCCATAACATCTTGGCACTGAGCCATGGCATCGCCTTCTCCTGGCGGGGGGAGCCTGAGATTGACCGAGGTTTCCTGCTAGCATGAGGAAGGCAGGTTCACAATTGCAGCTGAATCAATTTATAGAAAATGAAGAGATGCGGCTTTTTCCCCCCTGCACGTTTGAGTTTGCAGATTGACCTTCACACACCTATTTTCTTCTTCTGGACACTGACACTGTTAGGTGGAGAGTTAGAATTCTGACTCTGCTAGAAAAAAAGAATATAATGGGTGCTCTGCCTTGGAGCTGCCTGGAGCAAGTGTCCCACCTGGGAAGAAGGACAAGGGGGCACCCCCGTCTTAATGCTGCCTAACCTTAATCTTGTCCTGAGTGGAATGGGTACTTGTCAATCTCTGCTCTGGTTAAACCTTTTAACCCTCCTACGTGTCCACCACAAACTGACATTTTAGTTGTACCTCCCCACCTAGGATGCTGCCTTGGTCTTATACCTCACTCTTCCTCTCACTTCCCAGTGGCGCTGGCATTCTGGGGGGCGTCTAGTGCCCAGGTGAAATATGGGTGTCTTAGAAGGATCCCAAGGTCCATAGAGGGAAGGTCTAAATACAAAGCGGCCGGTCATCAGATCGAGTCAGGTTCTCTGCTCAGCACATCTCCTCCTGCGTGTGCTGGAAGTTTCACCACATTCCCCAGGACTCTACAAAGTGAGAGAGGAGAATAGCCCTGCTGGCCTGAGGTTCCAGTGGCCCACCTGTTGTTGACTCTCTTGCTCTACCTGATGCACCAAGACCTTGTCGTTTACCTCCTTTCTAGTGACTGGCTCAGTGAGAAAGAACAAGTGAGGGCACAGGAGGTGCCAGACTCCCAGCAGGGCAGCAGGGACAGCCGGGGCACTTCTCACTGAAGGGACGAGGGACCCTCGAGGCTCTCCCCTGAGTGGCTCACAGCAACCCCACGGCTGCGACTGTGGAGTGGGATGTGGGGGACTGGCGGTATTTGAACCAACACCCACTAAGGGAATGTCTCTTACTCCAGGCTTCACTGAAGATGGCACGCAGGCGATTTTTTTTTATGTCCTGAATGCATATGATTGCTGTGTCTGTACCACTACACTTCGGATCTGATTCACTCATTCACTTCTTATAAATACAGGGTGGCCATAAAGTGCCTGTGCAATCACACACTATTTAAAATTGCACAGGAGCTTTACGGCCACCCTGTATTTCACCCTTTATGTGCCAGGTATGTTTGACATCATGAGGAAGCATGAGTTAAAAATAAAAATTGTTTTCGTAATTCCTCCCTTATGGATTTGATGTATTTGAGCGATTCCTTACTTTCTGAGGCCACTTATCAGGATTCGTTCTTTCCTTGCACTTCCATAAAGACAGGGCCAGCTTCCAAGAGCCCATCTTGGGCAAGAGGCCCAGATCTTCCAGAGGAACTGCTTGACAAGATCCTCAAGCTCTTTTGGATAAACAGTACTTGCAGGTATCCATGAGTCATGTTTTTTTACTATGGTCTTGGAGTGAATCTAAGTTCTAAATTATGCTACATAATTTATTTTTCTGGCAGAGATTTCCTTTAGAGAAGACAGGACTTACAGGAGGATCCTTGCTGAAAAGCTAACAAAGGCTTCCTTCTCTCGACGCCCGAGAGCCAAAAACATTAATTCTGTTCTTCTCAGCACGGCGGCTGCCTTACCACTTAGATGATTTATGTAAAAGCCTTTTGTTGTTTCTCATAATATCATAGAACTTTAAACCCAAAAAAGGAAAAGGGAAAGAATAACAAGGACACTTCTTGGTGAGGCAGCGGGAACACCCGCCTCTCTCCTCAACCTTCACCCCAAATGAGATTTTTCTTTTTTTAATAAAGGGTATGTGCTTTCCCAGCCTTTCACCAGAAAAAAAAAAAAAAAAAAAAAGAAAATATGAGTGTTCCCTTGGGTACTCTTTTCTGTTAGGAAAGCAAATAACTGAAGGAGCCCTCTGATTTGAGAGAAGATTTTGTAAATATTTCTCAGAAAGACCTGCCTTACTGAGGTGAAGGGAGAGGCACAGTGTGAGATGCTGAGGGGATGGCGAGCATTGTCTGGTACGGTGTTGTTGCAGAAACCTCCGTCTCATCTCAGGCTGTGTCTGGCAGCGCTTCTCTGCCGTGCAGAATGGAGATCCCTAATGCCCACCTGAGATAGTTGATGGGCTTTTCTATGTCCGTTTTCCATCATCCCTAGAATCTAAGTCCTTCCTGATAAGTACATTTTACTTTCACTCAACAATTATTTATTGAGCAACTACTAGATCTGAGCTTAGTGCATTTGTGAATTTCCAAGGCAAGGCTTTTTTCTCATTATAGTTTATGGGCAGATATAAGAGAATGTCAAAATAGTGCAGATGTTTAACATTGAATTACCAAGTCTGCGATAAGAGGGTTGTTAAGTATCAAATGGACACTTTGTTCAATGACCTGCCAAAAACCCTGGGTGAAGTATATGAATAGACTTAAGTGCTGATATACATTGATGAAATAATATTGTATTGAATTTAGACAAAACCATTAATCATGGAATAGACTCCATATTTTCCGGAGGAGTCAGTTATGAATGTACATTGGGCAACATCTCTCTAGTAGAGGCTGTGGTTGACATTTTCTAATGCACCTGTTATAAGGTGTGTGAAGTGCCTGCAAGGTCACGAGAGTACTTCTCTCTAACAAGTGCGTGATGACCATGTCATTTGTGGGTGGCTGCCTGGAGGGAGTCTGCTTTAAGACAAGTGTCAAGATCAAGTTTAAATATTGCTTAACAATCCATTTGTTGATTTGTTCATATCTGTTCTTCAGTTGTCTGAGATCATCTTCACAAGGAGAAGTTATGGAATTACAGATCCTGGAAATGAAGAGAATGCAGGTCTTGGCAGCATTTCTAGGCCTTGCGATCATCTGAGATTGCATGAGGGACATTTGTTTAGCTTTTTTTGTCCACTGTGGACTGGTCTTAGAAGACCTTGGGTCTGAAGACCTCTAATCCACTGGGGTTTATTCCTCATTCTCTTTGTAATGCTGATTAAAGTTGCCAGTCTGCAGAAAGTCTTGAAGGGGGAGAGCCAGGAGAAGAATTTGGGTGTGGATTCTCACGCTCATTTATGCCTCCTCACTTATTGCTGTTCTTGGAGATAAGCTGCAGGATGACAGGAAGCATCTTGTCTCTGCCTTTCCTTGCAACATGATGAACTAAAGCCATTCTTGCTATATGAGTCATGTGGGCCAATGCTCTTTAGTCGAAAAGATGATAGCTTGATAAGCAGCAAGTTATTTCAATTTGGACTTCCTGTTTCATATTTACGATCATGTGAGCAAATTGAATCAACTTGTTTTCTTTCCTAAGAAGGAGTATATGATACCAAGTGCTTACGGGATAAAATGTGTAAGAAGCAACTTATGTGATGGAATCAAAATTTAGGGGCAAGACCCACGGCACTTCCCTCTCCTCCTTCCTACCACTGCCCTGCTCAGGCCTCTTGAGAGTGATGAGGAAGTGGGAGGGGCAAGTGGCCGGAGTAGACGTGAGCCGACCGATGGGAAAGACCAGTGTCAGCAACTGCTTGACAGCAAGGACGCGCCTCATCCAGTTGAAGGTCTCACTGACATTCTGGAGTTTCAAAGTCCGTGTCTCTAATTACAGGACCTGTAACTGCAGAAAAATGGCACATGGTTATATATACGGAGACAGAGATGGTGTGGTGGGAAAAATCTTGAATAAGGAAACAGAAGGTCTAAGTTTTAATCCCACTTTTGCCATTTACTGAGCGTGCATGGTCGAGAAGGTCACTTCACCCTCATGAGCCCGTTTTCTTCCCTGTGAAATGGTCACCCCTGTCGTATGACGTCGGAAGCCTTTAATGTGTGCGCAGTACTTCGTAAAATAGAACGTCCTCCAAGGCTTAGGTATTCTTGTTTTCAACAGCAGCAGAGTAATGGTAAAACCTGAACTAGAGCGTCTTGGAGGCAGTTTTGTCTTAATGAAAAATGGGAGCATCTGTTCTCTTGGCTGCTGTTTTGTTTAGACCAAACGCTAACACCAGCATTCACTTCCTGAGAAGTTTGTCTCTACTTGTCAGCCTTGTGCAAAGCATTGAAAATTGAGTCATACGAGTGATGTGCGGTGAGCTCAAGAACGGGCTTTCAAGGCAGCCATGGTAAAACCAGAAATATTCCTGGGATCAGGACCAGACAAAAAGATGCAGATGAAAACCAGTATGAGTAAGATGGAGCAGTTAAGAAAGATGCTCAGTTTTGGACTAATATGTCCAAAATAATGTTGAGAATCTACTCTGTGAAAGCAAGTCCCGGAGCTGCCCACAGGCACGTGTCATTCTGAGGCCTGGGTTGGATTAATCCCGGAGTGGCTGGCGTTAGTGTTCAGTTTTGGTAAACTGGAGGATATGTTGTTTCCAACAGTGGGTTTCACAACTGCAATCTTGACACAGTGACCTAGTTTAAGAACAAGAAACATTGCTGTGACATCAGATGTCTCAGCTATATTTCATCAGATGTCTCAGCTATATTTCATGCTTGGTAGGACCACCCTGGTCCCCTCAGCTGAGATTCACTTTTTAGTGGAAATTATATTAAGAATAAGATAATAATGAAAGTCCCATTTTTCCACGTATGATTGGTCTTGGCACATCAATCTGATAGAGTCCAGGGTCAGTGTAAGAATACATTTTCATAACGCCAGATTCAGTTTGTATAACCCTGGTAAAATGCCTACGTACCAAGCTTAATCCTTTACAAATGCCAGCACATCCTTTATTGGGGTGGTTTTCCACCATTCTGTCTTTTCTACTCCCCTAGAATAATCTATCAATAAGAACATACCATGGCCTTAGAAGGGAATGAAAGTCAAATATTTTGCATTTGACTTAAGATGCCTGACTAATTTAATAACTTTCTTCTTTTAACACATGGAGCTAATTGCTCATCTCCTTGGGACAAAGTTTGTTTGTTTTTCTTAGCTGGTTTCTGTGTTTGGACTTAGTATTTTGTCACCAGCCGCACCCCCTCTCCCACTATTAAGCAGACGTGGCAAGCCTCCAAGAAATGTATTTCCCACAAATACACAGCTGAGAACGCTAAAAATCGGGTAGGTCTGGTTTCTGTTTGGGTCACCTCTGAATGTCTCGTGTAAAACCTCTCGGTTGAGTGGACAGTGATAATTCAGAAAAATCAGTCGAGAACCCGGGGACTACTGTCCAGCCTTCGCCACTTCTGCTCTTGCCTGTGATAGTGTAAGGTTTGCTCCCAGAGTACACCAAAGAACGGGGACCAGGTTGAGGACAGTTTGCAGTGTCTTGAATCCTTTGGTGAAAGCTCAGGAGGATACACTCACATTCAGCTGAGTAAATTCCTCTGCTTCAGCATGTTCAGACGGCACGAGAACCAGATGGATGCACATGCTGCCTGCTCGCTACCATCTGATGGAGCAGCCACAATTCCGCAGTCTGAGCTGTGACACCACCGAGCGTCACAGCCCTTCCTTTTGCTCAGCAGACCACACCAGACCTTTTCCTGATCCACAAGAACGAAATCTGTCCTTTGTGAGGCACCTTGTCCTGGCCATTTATAAGCTAATTAGTTAATGAAACATTACATCAGGTTAGTACTTCACAGTTTACTAAGTACTTTCATTTCCTCATTTAATCCTTAAAACAACCTTGTGAAATAGGCAGGGCTGTTGAAAGAAGCTGAACAGGGAGGGAGAAATCCAGAGTGCTACTGCCTTAACTGTTTGGTGCTAACTCCTGTGCGGACTAACATGAATCTTACCACAGCATCATAATGTATGTGCCCCGGGAACATGCTTCCTCCTGAGGGGAGGATCCTTCTCTGCGCATCTTACGGGATTCGCAGACATTTCTAGTGACACACCCATAACCTACGGAAGGATGATGTTGTGCCCTGGGAGTGGAAGGTAGGGTTGAATGTTTGGGAGATGAGTTTAAATTGCAGGTTACAACACAATCTGAAGTTACATTTTTTTAATCTTAAAAATATGTTAATTTTTAAAAATGTCCACCTGCTTTTGAGCCAAACCGGAATGTTAGGAAGATATGTTGTATTTATATGCAACATATAAATGTGCACTGTGCACCCCAGTTTGCAGTTTGAGAAACTTAGATTATTTAGCACATCATAATTGCTCAAGCAAAAACAATTTCTTTTATTCTTTTTCACATCATACAAGTGTCCAGTGCTAACTGTATTAAAGGAATATCAGGAGAGAGTTTTCCTGGTTTATTGGGGTTTCATCGTGCATTTTTAGCTGAGGTATCCAGGCTGGTGGTACGGCAGTCGCTGTGATGGTGAGCTGCAGTCCGTGGAGGAAGAGCAGACTTCTGTGAGCTCTGGTGCCAGAGACGCAGTTTGGGTGATTCTGAGGTCCATGCTGGGCCTCTCTCTCAGCTCCTCACAAGAGGATATGGGATTGACACACCACACTGGCAATCCTTTAGCGTGGAGATCAAGCCCCGACTCCTTTACAGGGAAAGCAGGGCCCTTCACCACCTGGCCCTGCCTGGGTCGTCCTCGTTCATCTTTGGCCACTCACGAGCTTCCTCGTCCAGGACATGGGTCTTTGAACATGTGACAATTTCTTATGTCTCTGCACCGCATACCATTCCCAGCATTCTTTTGGTTGCTAATGAGAATGGCAAACTGCCCCTCACCCTTCGAGTATTGCTTCAAGCCTGACTTCTTCTCATTCATCACCTTCTAACCCACGTCGGCTGACTGAGAGCGTCCCTCTCCTACACCCTGTGACACGCATATGTCCCACCACGGTACCAGTCTACCTATTTTTATTGCTTATCTGTCTGTTTCCCAAGTAGGCTATAAAATATTTGAAAGCAGGAGCAACTGACATGGTGTCTGGCCCAGAGCAAGCACTTGAGTGATTGTGGAAGAAATGAAGGATGGACCCCAGGACTCTGCTGCAGTCATTTAAAAGTGCCTCTTGTAGATACCATCCCAAAACAGTGCTAAAGAATGAAAATACGCCTTTTCTTTGCTTTCTTCTCTTTGTTAAAAGATGCATTATAATATTTCAAAAATGATGCTTTTGAATATATAAAAAATGATTTGGCTGTAGTTTTTGGGTTTACTAGGAGCAGTATTTTGACGAAGTGCCAGGAGGAATGTCTTATAAGGACAGAGGATGCTAAATGGCCTTAAAAAAATCACTAATTTATAACAAATCATAACATGCTCTTTAAGTTATTGATTAAGTAGCTTAATTGAGAATAGGACTTGTAGGTTAAGATAGAAGAGACAGAGAGAGTGATAGAAGATTCAGTCTCATATAAATCCAAATAGGGGTTATCTCACCCAGATTATTACTTTCTGTTGTTGTTAAGGACGAAATCTTTATAAAAAAGCAACTACTTTTTCTTGAATTCTGAGATGTGGTAGAAATTCAATCACCCATTACAGGCGTCAATGTGTGATTATAGTATCACAGCCAGGAAGGCAGGAGGGCTCGGGTCGAGCTGAGGCTGGAGGAGGGAGCCTGGGTCTGGGACTGTTCTGTGTGTACCTGAGACATGTTAGTGGAGCCACGTCCTCCAGGCAGAGAATTTTGATCCCTGTTATTATGAAGAACATTAATATACATGGTGTTAAAATCCTCCTCCCTCTTTTTATGTTTTTGAGTAATAAAAGTATTTTTTTTCATAATAACATCATATGGCATTGAACTTGCAAAGGTCGCCCTAGATGATCTTCACATCTTGGTATGATTGCCTCCTACACTGAGTCTGGGAGGCTCAATGCCTCCGGCTACCCACAGAGTGCAATGGGGGTGACCTTGTGCCCATTATGGGCTGAGCTTTTAAGAGACTGGAGCTTCTGCTTCCTTCCTCTTGGGATGGTCACTTTTGCAGGCCCCTGAGCCACTATGTAAGAAGGCTGGCTGTCTTGCTGAAGAACCACAGGGAGAGCCCTGAGCCTGTAAGGCGGAGAGGGAGAGAGGCTGTCTCCCAACTTGCCAGTTGAGCTTCTAGATGACACCACCTCTGGCAACACCTGATCCCAGTCCCATGAAGAACTCCAAGAGAGTCTGTCGGAACACTCTCCTGGTCAATCCACTGATTGTGAAAAGTCACAAATGATTACTGATGTTTAAAGATAGCAGGTATTGGGGTGATTTATTACATAGCAATAGGTAACCAAAACAGCATTGAAATAGCAAGAATGTATCTCAAAATCTTGAGTCTGAAATATGCTTTAGAAAATGATTGCTTCATAGAATGTGTTGGGTAGTATTC
>NW_003852429.1:11877008-11878894 GCF_000181295.1 Otolemur garnettii
TTTGTGAAAACCCCACACTGTACCTCAGAAGTACATTAATGCACACAGTTACTAGTCAATAATAATAATAATAAAAAGAAAATGATTGGTCTTAGTTTCCCACAGAGCTCAAATTGCTGTTGGGCAGGCTGAGGCTGTTGGAAGCTTGGTGCAACTGTGATTTAAGGTGGGTTTTCTATTGAAAAGATTCAACCAAGGGTCCCTCAAGATGATTCGTGTGGTTCAGAAGTAAAAGACACTTTTGGGGCCTCAGCCCATGCCCTTCTGCCCAATAGTCTGGCTTTGAAAACCAGAATCCTTTTTGGCACTCGCATCCTTGCAACCAAATCTTTCTTATCTTGTTCTCATATTAGTTTCCACCTCTGTCAGAAGTGAAAGGGCGAAGGAATTATAAAACATACCAAAATTGAGATTTTGTAAGAAGATTGAGGCTGCAAAGACCTAGGGCTGGCTGGCTGGGTGAGAAAGGCAGAGAGAAAAGGGAAGCGTAATTAAGATGAATTAGCTCTTTCTCCAATCTCCGGTCTTTTCTCATTTCTTACGATTTTGGTAACGCTGTGTGCTGATAAAGCCCTTTGTGATTGTCAAAGCCTTCTTCTTTGTGAGAGATCTTCTTATTCTATGACAACCTTGTGAAGTAAGCGAGGATATTATTCCTCCTGGTTTAGAGACTGGTTTTAAAATATTTTAATTTTATAGATATGTTACATGCTCAGGAAAATTCTACTTGCATATTATTTGTAGAGTATTTATACATAGTATATGGTCCCCTAAATTGATTTTTTTTCCTTCAGGTTATTTTATTAAAATTTGATCACTGTTATTGGTCAATGCCATTGAAATGCCTGATTAAAGTTAGTTGAACTTTTTACTCATGTTTTTTCTTCATTTTTACTTATGTTTTGTGTTCTCCAAAAGTGGGATCTCATGATTCAGTAAAATCTTATAGGGATCCCAATATGGAGAAGAGATACTAGGGGAGCTATTTTCAGGTTCAGTTGGGGGGTGGGGGAGGGGTCGGAGCTGCTTCCTCTGGCTCATCCTTTGGTTTCCTCTTCATCCTTCTGCGGCAATCTCTGGGGGAAGCTTTGCAGAACCACTGCAGTACTAAAGCCTGCACTTCGATTTCGTCCCAACTTGGTGAACCGCATATGCTTTACCTGCCTGAAGATTTCTTCCAGCAAAACACTGCTCATGTCTCGTCCATCTTAGTTCTTCCTTTTGTCTCTATGGATTTTCTATTTTCTCCTACTGGATATCACTTGAATTCTTGTGAACACACTTGTAGCATAAAATGACATCTTTGGTGAGGATCAGCAGTGCCCTCCATGCACTTATCCGTCCACTGACCTGCTCACCCCTCCATTCCTCCGCCATTCCTCCGTTTGTCCACTGTGCACCCACCTGTCCATCTTTCCATTCATACGCCTTCCATCATCCACTCACCTCCCACACATCCATCCATTTTCTATTCACCCACCTTTGTCAGACATAAGACACATGGAGCATGAGATACTAAGATTAAGGTGTATAACCATTTATGTATCTGTCTACCCATCCATTTATTCCTCCAGTAAATAACACAAAGTGTGTGCCCTCATCAAGCCTAATCACCAAGAATAAACTCTTCCTGTCATTGGATTATAAAGTCATAAACAGGTACCGTGTTTCCCCAAAAATAAAACACTGTCTTATATTTATTTTTTCTCAAGAAGACACACTAGGGCTTATTTTCAGGGGATGTCTTATTCTTATTGAGTATAATACAACAATCTACATTTATTCAAATACAGTTAAGTCATCTTCTTCTGGAACCTGACAGAGGGAGCTGACCTTGTTAGTGGGGCTGGCGCTAGTGATGCATGAACTCCTTTCCCCTAGCTGTT
>NW_003852429.1:11879087-11880217 GCF_000181295.1 Otolemur garnettii
AAAAAAAAAAAAAAAAAAAAAGTATTCAGGTCTTCCTTACGTGCACTGAAATGCTTGTCATGGCTATGCAGATATGCTGCATAGCCACGCCCATCACTAGGTCTTATTGTAGGGTAGGGCTTATATTTAACAAACAGAAATCCTGCTAGGGCTCATTTTTTGGGTAGGTCTTATTTTCAGAGAAACATGGTGGTATCTGTACTTCACTGCATAGAATTATACACACAATAGAAACATATTCATATTTTTAAAAGTAGATTAATCACAGTGCTATTTATACTTTCCAGTGCTTCTGTGAGAATTCAAGAGATAAAACAACCGTAACGCTTAGAGTTCTCTGAGGAAAGATGCCATGGAATGATGAGGACCATGATTGGTTCACTCAGTTACAATCACAGCCTCAGAGGAAAAACTAGAGCTGATAATTCAGGTCCAGGGTACTAAACTCTGTAACTATCCTCCAGAGAGGAAGGAATGGAAGCAAAGTTGTGCCAAAAATGATTTATTCTAGTAAAAAAAAAAAAAGAAAATTATTTTTGGCTGTGATAGTTTTTCTCTGTCTGTCCCTAAGAATGAGGAGATTTGGCCATTATTGGTTGACAGGAAGAAGCTGGAGCAAGCTGTTGAATTTACAAGTTGCCTTTTAAAATAAGTTTTAAAAGCACGGGGAATTGGAGTGGTTTGTCTATTACTCAGGACTCCTGTTGAAACTTGGATACTTATAAGTGCTGGGAAAAGGTGAGGAAATGAAGTAGTTTTTTAGGCTCAGATTCAGGAAAGAAACCTGCCCAGACTCTGGATGTAATGTCTGATAGGAAACAGCGGATTCCCTCACTAGTGCTGGAAATGCCACCTGATAACGAGTTTTGACCCAGTTTCTTTCCTCTTTGCAGCATAATAATTCCAACCACTGGGGACACATTCAGATGCTTGAAAAAATCGTTCTCCTAGATTAAACAAAAATAGCCTCCACAATCTGACCTGACCTTACACAGTGTCCCATTGTCACAGTGCAATTTAGCCAAGATGACACCCACAGTGGTCACGACTTAAGATACAGCATCATCGTAAAGGCCAATTCTCGTTCAGGGTTTTCCTGGGACTTTTTCCTGAATATGTTACATGGTCAT
>NW_003852429.1:11880416-11895818 GCF_000181295.1 Otolemur garnettii
GGGGGGGTCTTTTTGCAGATGGGGAAATAAGGCAGAAACACTAAGAATTTACACAGCAAGAATAGCTAAAAATCTTTACTGAGCTGTATTTTCTATAAGCTACTTTTCAGAATGCACAACGAGATTCCAATTTATGTGAGGGCTGCAAGGTCAAATTTCAAAAACAGTCTCCAGTATTAATTTGGATTCAATTGGAAGGAAGAATTTGAAATGACAAAAAATTACAAATGGAAAATGCTATTAGAACCGGTGGAGTATAGTGGAAAATGATTGTGTTGGAAGCCAGGTGAGAGTTTAATCCTGGAGCTAAACTCACATTACCATTGCAGTCTCAGCCTCTTGGAGCCTGCCTTTCCTTATCTGCAAAATAACGGTGTAATTAAATGGGCCAGAAAGAACACAGAAATCTTCCTCAGTTTAAAGATAGATAAGAATGATGAATCAGATTGCTATTACTTTGGTTAACCTGAAAAAAAGATCAGAGAATAGGGGCTGGGCATTGTGGCTCATGCCTGTAATCCCAGCACCCTGGGAATCCAAGCCACAGAGCGTCACTCGAGCTTAAAAGTTTGAGACCAGCCTGAGTAAGAGTAACACCTTCAGACCTCATCACTACTAAAAATAGATGTGTGTGGGTATCTGTAGTTCCAGCTATTTGTGAGGCTGAGGCAGGAGGATCACTTGAGCCCAGGGGTTTGAGGTTGTTGTGAGGTAGGTTGAGGGTTGAGGCCATGACTAGGGCCTGGGCTATAGAGCAACCCCCGTCTAAAAAAAAAAAAAAAAGAAAGAAAGAAAATATATTCAGTATTCAGGATACCAAAAAAAAGTAGAACTGAATCTCCAAGCCCATGTCCTTGGTCCTCCGTGAGGCCCCACAAAAGCCTGACCCTTCCCTTCCACAGGGAGTGAGGAATTGCCCCTTTACCTGAGGCTAGCAGCGTGAGGGTGCACTCTCAATTTTTACAAAAGAAAATTTGATTTTTGTTTGATTCTCTCGCTTTTTTCTGGATAGCCTTGCGACCTTTTTTGTATTTCCTCTTTTACCTGCTGCGTATCTGTCCGAGTTGCCCAGAGCTCCGGCCCCTTTCTGTCTCCACCCTCTGGGAGGTCTCCTTTGAATGAACTCACATTGTGAGGGAAACTTCGTGTCTCCATGGTTTCGGCACCATCCTCCACACAGAAAGTGCTCACATGTCCCTCCTGCCTGTACCTGCGACCTTGGTGCCCTAACGGAGACCTCTGCTGGAATATCTCATAGGAAGCTTGAATTGATTTAGTTCAGACTCAATCACTAAGCTCAGGGCTCCTCAAATGTATTTTGTTTTAGTGACTGGAACCATCACTGCTTCATTCTCTGAAGCTGGAAGTTGAGAAGTCACCCTGAGTTCCTCGTTGCTGCTGTTCTGGTTTGGAGCTATTTCTGTTTCTACACTAGGTCTTAACTCAAATTTATCCTGTGTTTTTGCCACAGTGGTGTCTGTAATAGTCAAATTACACAATTTCTTTGTCCAAAATGCCACGTAGGACTATTAGACCCTCCATGGGAGGACTGCAGCCTCCTCTCCTGTCCTTGTCCCCTGACACCTCGGTGCAAAGCACAGATGCCCTCCTTGGCCAGCGAGTCCCAGTTCCTAGAACCCAGCATTTTCTTTCTCTCTTATGAGACTTTTCATCTTCTTTCTTGCTCTGTCTGACTTAAATACTCCTGCCCCCTTTATCACCATGGCCAACTTCTTCTCAATTTCAAGGCCCACCTTAGGATCATTTTCTTGGGGAAGCTTTTCTTGATGCCCCTGGCTAAACTTTCTGTTTTCCTGTAGCACTCTTGAAATGCCTCTGTCATTTCCCACAGTCCTGCCAGAAACACCGAGTTTCTGTCCAAGTGGGACGCACCCATCCCACTACCCTGTAGGTGCTTGTTAGTTTTTCTTTCTCCCTTACTGCGCCCTAAGCGAGCCCCGTGATGGCAGAGCCTCTGTCATTGACTCATGCCTGGCCCCCAGCATCTTGCAGTGCTTTCTGTAAAAAAGCAAATGTATTTGATGAAAGTCACTGTATGCTGCTAAATAACAGCGGGACTTTGCACGCAGCAGTGCTGTTTCATCGCTGTGTCTTGATTAACATTTTGTTTGTGATAAGGTTCTTCACCCAGATATGCTGAAAGTCCATGTGAGAATTATAGACTGTGGCTCTTCGTAGTTCTTTGTGTATTAGTCCAAGTTCTCCAGAGGAAAAAACCAATATGAGACACAAAAGGGATGTCCAGGAAGTACCCAGCCATGGAATACAAAAAATAGAGACATCTGTGGCTAGAGACTTTCTGGACAACCTGAATACTCTCTCTCTCTCTCACACACACACATGCACACACATACATAAAGATATTTTAAGAATTGGCCTTACATGATATGGGAGGCTGAGATGTCACATGACCTGCCATCTGTAAGGTGGAGAACCAGGATAGCTGATGGTGGCATTTAGTCCAAGTCTACAGTCCAAGTGTGAAGACCTTAGAACCAGGGGCCTAATGGTGAGAGTCCCAGTCTGAGGCCAGCAGCTCAAGAACTAGGAGCAGCGATATCTGAGGTCAAGAGAAGATGAAGGCCCCAGCTCAGCCAGTGAATTTGTCCTTCCTCTGCCTTTTCGGTCTATCCAGGACCCCAGCTGATTGGATGATGCCTGCCCACACTGGCTAGGGTGGAACTTCTTTTTTTCTTTGAGACAGAGTCTTGTTTCCTCAGGCCAGAGTGCCATGCTGTCAGTATAGTGCACAGCAACCTCAAACTCCTGGGCTCAAGTGATCTTCTGCCTCAGCCTCCTGAGTAGGTGGAACTACAGGTGCCTCTCACAATGCCCAGCCAGTTTTTCTGTTTTTAATAGAGATGGGGTCTTACTCTTGCTCGGGCTGGTTTTGAACTCCTGAGCTCAAGCAATCCTCCTGCCTCAGGCTCCCAGTAGAGTTACAGGTGTGAGCCATGATGTCAGCAAGGTGGATCTTCTTCACTCAGTTTACTGGTTTAAATGCTAATCTCTTCCAGACACGCCCTCACAGACATACATGGAAATAGTGTCTTACCAGCTATGTGGGCATCCCTTAGCCCAGTCAAAGTGACATACAATATTAACCATCATGCCTTGTTATAAGCATAGCAGGCTCTCAATTTTTCTTTCTGTGGATGGATGAATGTCATATGACTGAGAAGGAAGCAAACCGACAAAATCAGGAGCTTAGAGTCTGGATGTACCACCCTCAGTTTTCTCTCCCTCTGCTACAGCAAGCAAGGCTGCATTAAAGTGGCTTTTGCCTCCGCTTATCCCCCAGCTCACCTGCTGATGCTGCAGTAGTAGACAGAAAATCTGAAAGGCTAACAAGGTACATAATGGCTGTACAAGAAGGGGAAACAAAGGCATGGGCCAGTAGAGGCTTTGGTTACTCCAGCATTGGTTATAAGAAAATATTTAGAGCAACAGCGTTTCAATAGCTGAGCCTAGATGGAGGGGGATAGGTCTCCCCGAGGTGTGCCAATTGGGCTTTCCTAGGCTCAATCTGAGAGCTGTGGAGAGGGGTGTGAAGGAGAGAAAAGGCAGCCTGTCGGCAGGATCCTGCAGGAGGCTGTGGGAGCCACTACCCAGGGCTCAGACAACGCAGACAATTCACACTGTAGGAACTATTTTCATAGATCTTTTCAAACACAATTAGGTGGATCTGAAATAGAATTTTAAGCTATCACAACACCTTGACATCAGAAAACCATGAATAAATAAAATTATAAAATCAAAACACAATTCTAAGGGATTCCATGTGATAATGCCTTTTTCAATAAATGCCGCAGAAAGAAAACTGTGTGTGATAAACCGTATCATTTCAATTTTCTCCTCAGGGATTTTATATCCATATGCTTTTATGTACAAAAGTGTGATTATAAAAAAAGCTCTGCCACTGAGACTCCTGGGTCTCTGGTAGGTGTTCTCAGCAGGACCATGCACAGAGGAGCTGCTGGGGTCTGTGACCAGCTGACTGCATTTCCTGATGGCACTTTGTGGGGCAGGGAATTCTCTGCCACTTACCCTCTCAGAAGTCTACCATTTGTATAAGAGAGGAATTACTCCCCTGGGTTAAAGTATATTTCTAGAAAGTTCAAGTTAAATTACAAATGCAATAGCAGGGGGAAGCAGCACACTAATCCAATTACAAGCGCAGATACTTTAATGTAAATTTTCATAAAACACCTTGTATGGGGTTTTACTTCTGAGAGATATTGTGTAGAGGCAAAGGGGTGTATAGCCAGAGAAGCTGGGAGAGCCCTGGGTCAGATAGAAACGAATTCTTCTTGCCTCTCTCCCTCCTACTCTTCCCCTTTCTCCCCCTTTTCCTTTCCCCTCCCTTTTCCCCTCCTCCATCTCTTTCTTCTTTTGTTACCTATGAATTTCCTGAAGGCTTTAGTATAGGTGGGGTGAATTTCTGAGAACTGAATATAGTCAATGAAGTTCAACTCATTTGAACATGAAAAGTTTTTTATTTGTGAGTTCAGAGAAACACATTTTTGGAAATTCTGTCTCTGTAACAATGAGACTGTCACATGTGGAACTTGAGAAGTGAGATGTCAGGACGCAGGTTCTCATTTTGTGTGCAGGGAGGCAGGTGGCTGGGGCTGCAGGTGCGGGAATAGGGAGCTGCAGGGTGGGGCTGGGGGCTGGGGGCAGGAAGAGGCACTCAGAACTTGGGAGGGGATGTAGGAGAGGTCAGAGGGCAAGGAAGACAAGCCTTTCTTAGTTCCCAATTTCACCATCTGAGGACAGCCAGAGAAACTAGGGGTCCTGTGTTGTCTCTGGACTTTAGTTTCAGATCTCTTTTCAGCTTAACTCAGTAACTGTAGGAGAAATTGGATTCCAGAAGACCCGGATGGGGATGAGCTTGACGCTTCTTCAAATCAACTGGTCTTTTTTCGTTGGGGGGCGGATTTTATTGGCCTGAAGTTCCTTGAGCATCTTTAGGCCCAAGTTGGTCTCACCCAGTTCTCCCAAGAAGGCTCTGGATTCCTCATCCCCTTCTGGGATTGCAGGCTCTGCAGAGTACAGGCATACAGTACGGCATGGTAAAAAGATCACAGGCCTTGGTGTTAGAAAGGACAGCTCTGAATTTCCCGCTCACCCTGAGTCTGAGTTCTTCTGCTGCCCCCTATATGACTTTGCTACCCTACTTTAACTCTTTGCCTCAGCACTCTTCGTTCATGAAATATGACTATATGAGCTTGACTCTCAATGGTTTTCCCTGTCAAAAGCGTTATATTAGATGATCTGTAACGTTTTTTCTAGTTCTCACATTCTGAGTTAGGTTTTTTTCCTTTCTTTCTTTTTCTTTTGAGACAGAGTCTCACTGTGTTGCCCTTGGTTGAGTGCTGTGGCATCACAGCTCACAGCAACCTCAAACTTTTGGACTTAAGAGATTCTTTTGCCTCAGTCTCCCAAGTAGCTGGTACTACTTGGTGCCCACCACAATATCTGGCTATTTTTTGTTGCAGTTGTCATTGTTGTTTATCGGCCCGGGCTGGGTTTGAACCCACCAGCCTCAGTGTATATGGCCAGCACCATATCCGTTGTGCTACGGGCACTGAGCCTGAGTTATATTTTTTTTAGACACATACATAAACAGTTCATTGAATAATTTTTGGTAATAAAGAACTATCTAAAGTAATCTCTTTAATCTGATAAATATCTTTTCTGATTACATACATGGTACATAGTTACCTCCAGTCTATAAAATAGCCTCTAGAAGAAAAGCAGTCACTTTATGTATTGCGATAATTTCTATTAAGATGATTTGATTAAGCAGGGAAATTTTGAGATTTAAATATCTAAATCTTAAGTTTATTCTTTGAATAATTCATGTATGCTCCCGTAATGAAACTTCGAGTCCTCATTTCTGAAGTTCCTGATTCAAAATGTTTAATTTTCATAGGTTGGTTGTTCCACCGGTCATGAATACTTATTAATGAGAGCTGTATGTCTGGGCATGGTAATTTAACATTTGCATGGCAATGTGTTTTCAGGGCTTCGACTATTCCTAAGTGCTGTTTCACTCACTCACAGATAAACTTGTGGGAGAAATAGAAGAGTGTTTTTCTTTTTATTCCTATTTTGCTAGATGTAGAGGTGGAGTAGAGAATAGCAACTCTCAGAAACTTCCAAGTTAAAGATACGACTCGGAATGTAGCAGACTGAACATAGTTCTTATTTCCATGTGATTGGTCCCCCCAATGACAGTGAGTTAGGGCTTTATGTAAATCATGAGGGTGATGATTGTAACAATAGCTCTTGAGCTTCCTCTCTTGAGCAACTTAACCTGCTCACTCCATGCCTTACATTCGTTTTTTCAAAAATAGGCAAATGAGACACGAACCATGCAGAGAAGTCAGGACAACTCTTCCCTCTTTTCTATCCCCAGTCGCTGGACAGTGACAGATGCCCGTGGCACACGCCCTCCTCAGTCTAGCCCTGGTGCCCTGTTTCCAGTCATCGTTCTCACCACACTGTGTCGGGATTCTGGAAACTGCTTTCTAGTTTGCTTCTCTGCCTCATTCCTTTTCATTTCAGCCCGCGCACCATCCCTGTGATACCTTACCAGAGACAACCCTTTGTCGCTCTGTCCAGAAACCCACAGCCCTGTGCATTCAGCCCAATTCCTCTGTCTGACTTTCGAGGCTTTCTACATTTGGAGCTTGCCTTAGCTCCAGTGGCCATAACAAAATCCAGTAGAGTTAGTGGCTTAAGCAACAGAAATTTATTTCCCACAGTTGTGGAGGCCGAGAAGTCCAAGCTCAAAGCGCTGGTGGGGTTGTTTTCATTCGGGGGCCTTGTTCCTGGCGTATAGGTGGCTGCTGGCTTGCTGTGCACTCACATGGCCCTTGGGTGTGCAGAATGGGGGGGGGAGCGGGAGAGGCAGAGCATGAGCGAGTCCAGGAGTGACCTCATCCCACCCTGAATCCCTCCCCTGATGTACCATCACCTTGGTGATTATGGCTTTCCCATGTGAGTTTTGGAGGGACACAAATGTTCAGTCCATACCAGGGCCCCTTCCATCTCCCCTGTCTCTTTTCGGGCCCCCCTTGTTGTGTATTGTGTACCCTCATCTCCATCTTTCTCATGGCCAGCACCCCTCTCCCATGTTCAGAGATTTCTACCCATGTACGTGTGTGTTTGGACATGCAGCCTCCAGTCTTCGCTTTCTCCAGACTCTTCCTTGATGCCTCTTTTGTAGAGACTTTCTTCTTTCCTTGTGTTTTCTCATATTGACAGATCCTTTATGGTCCACCTGATATTGTACTTGTTCCAAAGAATACTTTCTAATCTCCAATTCAGGTGAATATCCGCTTTCTCTCAACTGTCAGGGCTATAGTCGTACCATCATTTAGCATTTAATTTTTCTCTTATTCTTTTATAATGTTAGGAAAATATCTTATTGGGATTTATAGTCTATAGGGTACTTAGATCTCCCTAATCTCATGTGATTCCCCCAAAAGCCTAGTGAGGCAGAAATTATTATAGTTTCTAGTTTTACACATAAGGAAATTGAGGCTCAGTGGGGTGATAGGATTTGCCACTGGATATAATACCAGTAACTCAGGTTACAGACTCAGGTTTCTGACTCTAAGACTTAGAATCCATCTGCTAATAGAATCCTTCTCCATTTTAGGAATCTTACACAGGGTTTCATTTTTCTTACGTCTTCTAATTTGGGTTTACTGTGTTTTATGTAACTCTATAGGCTGGTTTTAATTCTTTTGTGCGTGTTTGTCAGGGGCAGGGGGAGCAAATACAGTGAACTTCCATGAGGGAGTTCAGATTTATTCCAACTGAATTTCTTCATTTCAAATCATAAACTAAGTATTTCTGTGATAAACAGTAGTAAATGGAGTAACTTGCAGATGTTATAACTTAATTTTTGTATTCTATCTACTAGATTATACAATTCCTGTGAATTTTTTCCATGTAAAGAGGATTAGTCAGAAGCCCTTGGCAAAGATAACACATACTCAATAAAGCAATATATCAATTTTGTTTTGTTGTAATTGCAATGTGGAGGTCTACATTTTCCAGGGCCTAATCTCAGAATATTTTGACCTCCCACACAGAAGATGAACTCAGAGGTTGCAGCCTCTAGGTGGGGGTGAGGGAGTGTAAAATAATTTAATAGTGGAAACCCACCAATCACACCTGACCCCAGCCCGTCCAGACATGAGTGCAAAGAAACCACTTACAAATTCTTTTAGAGTGATACAAAATCAGAAACATTTAATGTGCAGTGAAAAAGCCAAGTTAAGAATCAAGTTCAGACATGTAGAGGTGTGATATCTACAACGGGAGCCAAGTTAGAAAAGGGTTAGCCCTTTAAATGGCCAAATTAAACAAGACACAATTGAGGGGAACTCATCCCTCTAGGCACTTATAAACCTACATGTGGGAACTTTTGAAAATGAAGTTAGCACCGATTGTGTCTTATTTTGCTTGGCCATTTAATGGGCTAACCCTTTAGGAATTTGGCTCTGGCTGGAGATATCACACTGTTATGCGTCTGACCTACCCCTCTAACTTTTCCTTTTTGGTGTATGCATAGAGTCAAAAAAATCAGATATGGTTTTACATTTTTAAGTTTAATAAGAGTTAAAGACAAAAACAAAAATATGAGGAAGCACAGAATGTGCTGAAATAACAATGCAATTGGCCTCCCAGGGACGAGTTCCTTCCCTCCTGGTCTACTTTGCATTTGGGCTTCAGTCGGGTCGTATTGGTTAAGATCACAATGAAGCTACTTGGTGGAATTCCCAAACCAAACCTCATTCAACTCACAATATGCAAACATGTTTGGACGGGGGTCTCGGAGTATGTGGGCACAGGAAGGCAGGCGTTGAGAGGGGCACAGCAGACAGATAATGTATTAGCAGTTAAGCCCAAACACGGCTCGGGTCCAGCTTCCTTGGTGTTTGAAGCTAATAGATCTTGTGTCATTCCTGAAGGGCTGGCAGTTCCTGGGGCTGTGTGCATAGGTGAGAAAAAGGATGTTGAGAACATAATAAAAAATTGCTTTCAAGACTGTTTTCCTCCCAAGATGTTCTGCCTCGTACCTGTCAGCACGCTTCCCTTCCTTGGAAGCTGTAAATTTAAACACCTACTCATCAATGCAGTGTTGGCCGCATAGATTACCAAGGAAAAGTTTCATGGCATTTGATTAACTTGTAAATCTTTATTGCAATGCAATAAAGAAGGCATCTCTACCGAACACTTAGGCACTCCATTCTGGGCCACTATCCCAAGTGGCCTCTTATTGAGATACACACGTGTAAAGAAAACTATATTTTGGGGCCAATAACCAAGTAATTACATTTAACAAGGCATTCAGTTGAAAGGAACGCAGAGCTTGATGGATTAAGACGTATATTTCCCCTTATATCTTCTGGATTCAGGTTATACAAATTGCTGTTCTCCCCTTCTAACATTTACGTCTTTTCAGTATTGCTGGGCCTGTGTGGGAAATCGTCTCAGCTGCTTCTCACGATCTGATTTAAGGTCTCATTGTTAATCCATACGGTTGATTATGACACAAAATTGATGAAAGGATATTTTCTGCTGTCAGATGTTAGGTGAGATTTCATGCACTGAGCTCAGGAAAGGGCACTATTAAGACACACATTTTAATCCTTACTCAGTTCTTTTCTTATAGTTTTGCAGCGAAAGGCAATTCTCTAAAAAATTTGTTGGCATTTTTTATTTGGCAGTTTTGTGCTGAGGTAAATGTTGGCAAATGAACAAACAGCTTCTGTTTCAGCTTCTCCGTGGTTCCATTCCAGGTCAATCCCAGGAATTTGGCATAATTTGAAAGGCTTCTCCTGGTCTGCACCACTTCTGGCCAAGGAGACCTCTGGAGGCCAGCTCAGGACTGTAACTGCTCTGCAGCTCCCGTGCCACTGAATGACCAACTTGGAAATCTGCTTTTTCTCTGTGAGATTTCCAGGATGTATCTATCTATTCCTGAATGCCTAAGCAAAAGACACCACTTTGTGATTTGACCAGTTCTTACTTATTGCTTGTATATGTATGATTTTTTTTTTTCTTGGAAAACTGGGGTAGCTTTGCTAAGCATCTGTTGGGCTGGTCTGTATTCCTCAGGACTCACTTCTAAAAATCAAAGACTCCTTTGAAGTGGCTGATGCTATTAAACCACTGAGCATCTATTTTTCTCTTTCCACAAGCCATACATAAATTATTTTATCTTTTAAATTGACAATTATAAATTATAAATATCCTCCTTGTATAACACGACATTTTGAATTATGTATATGTTGCAGGATGGCTTGATCCAGCTAAGTGACATGGGCACCACCTCACACACAGTTTTCTTGTGGAGAGAACGCTTATAATCTACTCTCAGAGATTTAAAAAATACAATATAGTGTTACCAACTAGAGTCACCATGTTGTGCAACTGATCAGAAACATTCTTCCTCTCTAATTGAAATTTTGTGTCCTTTGATCAACTTCTTCCCACATCCCCAGCCATCCAGCCCCTGATAGTTATTCTTTGCTTAGAGTGGTTCAACTTTCTAGATTCCACATTTGGCTGAAGTCACTGTTCCTCCACACTGTTGTAAATGTCAGGCTTCCCTCCTTGCTGACGTCTGAGGGGTATGCCATTGTGTATATATCCAACCTCTTCTTTATCCGTCAATCCACTGACGCTTAGGTTGATTGCATGTTTTGGCTCTTGTGAATATGCTGGGATAAACGTGGGTGTGCAGGTGTCTCCCTGTCCTAATTTCACTTCCTCTGGGTACATATCCAGTAGCCAGACTGCTGGATCATATGGTAGTTCTATTTTTAAGTTTTTTTGAGGAAACTTCATGCTTTTTAACATAATGACTGTACTAATTTACATTCCCACCAACAATGTGCAAAAATGTCTTTTTCCTCACTTCCTGGGTGGCACTTACCTTTAATCAATTGATAAGGCCGTTTTAGAAAGTGTTGAGAGTGGGCACCACTGGGTTACTCCTGATCTTAGAGGACAGACTTCCAGCTTTTCACCATTGAGCATAATGTTAGCTGTATTTGTCATATGTGGCCTTTATTTTGCTGAAGTATATTCCTTCTATATCTAATTTGTGAAGGCTTTTTTATCACAAAAGAATGTTGAAATTCATTAAATGCTTTTTTTGCATCTATTGAGACGATAATATGACTTTTTTCTTTCATTCTGTTAATGTGATATATCATATTTTATAGTTGTTGAACCATCCTTGCATCTCTGATCTAAATCCCACTTGAATGTGGCAAGAAATTCTTTTTTTTTGAGTTTTTTTTTTAATTAAATCATAGCAGTGTACATTAATACTATCATGGGGGTACAGTGTACTATTTTTATATACAATTTGAAATACTTTCATCCAACTGGTTAACATAGCCTTCATGTCTTTTTCTTAGTTATTATGTTAAGACATTTATATTTATATTTAGAGAGATTCACATGTATCCTTATAGGAGGAACCATAGGTGTGATCCCACCAATCACCCTCCCTCCAACCATGCTCCCCCCTCCCCTCCCTCTTTCCCCTCTCCCCATATTCCTGGGCTAAAATTGGGTTATAACTTTCCTATGAAAGCTATAGATTAGTTTCATAGTAGGGCTGAGTACCTTGGATACTTTTTCTTCCATTATTGAGATACTTTGCTAAGAAGAATATTTTCCAGCTCCATCCATGTAAACATGAAGGAGGTAAAGTCTCCACCTTTCTTTATGGCTGCATAATATTCCATGATGTACATATACCACAATTTATTGATCCATTCGTGGGTCGATGGGCACTTGGGCTTCTTCCATGACCTAGCAATTATGAATTGGGCTGCAATGAACATTTTGATATAAGTATCTTTATTATAGTGGGATTTTTGGTCTTCTGGATATATACCTAATAGAGGAATTATAGGATCAAATGGCAGGTCTATTTTTAGTTCTCTAAGTGTTCTCCAGATATCTTTCCAAAAGGAACGTATTAGTTTGCAATCCCACTAGCAGTGTAGAAGTGTTCCCTTTTCTCTATAACCACACCAGCATCTATGATTTTGTGATTTTGTGATATGGGCTAATCTTACTGGTGTTAAATGATATCTCAAAGTTGTTTTGATTTGCATTTCTCTGATGATTAAGGATGGTGAGCATTTTTTCATATATCTGTAGCAACATCAAAAATACACTACTGGGACCTCATCAAATTAAAAAGCTTTTGCACAGCCAAGAACACAGTAAGTAAAGCAAAAACACAGCCCTCAGAATGGGAGAAGATATTTGCTGGTTATGTCTCTGACAAAGGTTTAATAACCAGAATCCACAGAGAACTCAAATGTATTAGCAAGAAGAGAACAAGTGATCCCGTCTCAGGGTGGGCAAGGGACTTGAAAAAAAATTCTTTTAGTGAGCTGTTGAAGTTTGTTTGCTAGAATTTTGCTGAAGATTTGTATATCTATGCTCATTATGGATATTTGTGTGTAATCTCCTTTTCCTGTAATCTGCTTGTCTTGTTTTAGTATCAAGACAAGGCAGCCTTATTAAATGAGTTTGGAAGTGTTCCCTCATCTTCATATTTAGGGCAGTGTTAGAGAAGATTGGTGTTAGTTTTTGTTTAAATGTTTAGTAGATTACAACAGTAAAGCCATCAGGTCCTAATGTTCTCTTTAATTGGAGATTTTTATTACTAATTCAACCTCCTCACTCATTATTGGTTTTGGGGGGCTGGCCTTGTACCAAAATTTGCTGGGATGAGCCTGGATCCTGGAGCAGTTGAAGTGGAACTAGAGGGGCCTGGCCTAAAGAATGAGACTGTAAGGATCCCTCTGGCACCCAGAAGGCCTGGAGAATGTATCCTCAGGTGTCTCAGACATGGTGCCTGAGACCAGGGATGCTGACCTGATTCTGAGGCAGGCCCAAATAATGAGACTGTGTGGGTCAACCTTGTTCTGAGCTGGACTAAAATCTAGGGCAGGCTTGAAGTCAGGAGCAGAAGAGGTTGTCCTATTGCTAGGTGGGCTAGGAGCCTGCACCTGCAGGGCCAAGAGCTGACCTTAATCCTGAAAGTCCCCCCCTTGAATGCCATAATCTCAGGTGTTGAATTCCCGAAAATATAAATCAGAAAAAAATAACAGAAAATTCTTTGGAAAACATTTGTTAACATTTTAAAAGGAAGATTTATTTGAGAAACATAAAAATATGACAAGACAACATCAGCCAATTTATACAATAAAATAAAAATAAAATATATATTTTTGCAAGAATAAACATTCAAGTATTCTAATGACTGTTGCATGGGTATAACAGTTATGAACAAATGCACAGTATTGACCAAGAAAGAGCCCACTACTCTGCCCGCAGTTGCCCCAAGAGCTGATATCTCAAGAAATGTTATCTTTCACAAATGCAGATGTACCAAAAGGACATCTCTTCATTTATTAGGGAAATCTCAATGTTTTTACACTGAGAACCAGGGAAGCTGATGGAGTGGCTCACAGACCAAGACCCAAACCCTCAGAACTTGGGGCCACTGGGGTAAGTCCTGGGTCCAAAGGTCAGCAGGCCTGGTGTTCTGACATCCAAGGCCACAGAAGGAAAATCTTCCCAGCTCTCAAGACCAGTTCACCCTCTGAATTGTTCTCTTTGGGACCTGGGGCTGATTGGCTGGTGCCCACCAGGATTAAGGGCAAATCTTCCCCACCTAGTCCAGTTAGAGTCACACACAAATATCTTCTGGAAACACCTGACCAGACACCCAAAATGATGCTTTGCCAGGTTTCTAGATATTCTTTGATCCAGAGAAGTAAACAGCTAAAATTAAGTCCACCAGTCCATTCCTTTCTAACTTGGTACCTACATGCATCTCCTTAAACCATACTTAATTTCCAAGTAAAGAAAATAATAAGGTAATAGTTTTGTCTAAGATGATACACAATCCTGTGATTGCAACTTTTGGAATTTTAGACATTACAGATTTTGACTTTAGGGATTTTGATCTTTCAGGATTTTAACATCTAGGATGATGGTTTTCAGGATTGTGTGTTTCCAGACTGTGGTCCAAACCCACAGAGGCAAGTCTGAAGGGAGGGACTGAGGATGCCGGCCTGATGACTAGGGTCACAGGAGCTGGCCTGCTGCTGGGGTGTGCCTGAAGCCTGGCCTTGTGGGGTCTGGCCCAGTGCTGGGGCCACATGAGTCTGAGGCCAAAGGGGATTGGCCTTACCTCAGGGCAGGCCTGGAGCCTTAGATTGTGAGGGATGGCTTGGTGCTGAGGCAGTTGTGAAGCCCGGGGCCTCTGGGGCTAGCCTAGCACGGATGTGGCCTGGAGATGTGATTATTGCTGTTAGGGTCTCATGGAAAAACTATGTCGCCAAGAATAAGCATGCTTATTGAAATTGTGTTTTAGGCTTGGCATCTGTGGCTCAAGTGGCTAAGGTGCCAGCCACATACACCTAAGGTGGTGGGTTTGAATTCAGCCTGGGCCCGGCAAACAACAATGATGGCTGCAACCAAAAAATAGCCAGGTGTTGTGGCAGGCACCTGTAGTCCCAGCTACTTGGGAGGCTGAGGCAGGAGACTCGCTTGAGCCCAGGAGTTGGAGGTTGCTGTGAGCTGTGATGCCACAGCACTCTACCCGGGGGGACAGCTTAAGGCTCTGTCTAAATAAAAAAAAAAAAAAAAAAAAAGAAATTGTGTTTTAAATAAAGGTGACCATCTGCATGCTCAGGCAAAATGGTGAGCTTTCTTTATTTACTGTTGGTTTATATAGGGAATCTTGTGCATGCACACTATACAGCAATGACCTCATTAATATTCATTACAATCCCTCTGCACATGTGCACTGGACGTCAGTCAATGACTTCATTCTGCACATGCGCATTGGACATTAATGACTTGATGAATCTATTTAAACATCTTATGACTACCCACCTTGTAAGTAGCTCCTTCCTAGTAATCTGATAATCCACCCAACATACACCTTTTAGCATAACCCTTTCAACGTAACCCAGTTTAACATAACTTAATGGAGAACATGTTGTCAGTCATTATTTCTTTTGTTCTTATCTGATGAAGCCTGAGCCTATGGAGGAAAGAGATCGTTTGAAAGTCTGTTCTACTGACCTTGCTATTTGGAGGCAGTTATTTTGATCCTTGAAACAAGGCATAGTTAAGAAACTTCTAGGGCATACAGAAATTTGTGTGCAAACCTCCGCACCCATGTGGGCCTTATCAGGAGGTTTTTACGCCCGCAACCAACCAGGCCGACCTTAGGTCAGGGGGTTTTTAGGCCCGCAACCAACCTGGCCATATGGGATTCTGCCTCCATTTCTCACAAGTATGCATGCC
>NW_003852429.1:11896002-11898255 GCF_000181295.1 Otolemur garnettii
CTGCGACCTGGGGCCCCAGGTTTGGTGTGGTGCAGGGCAGCTTGGTGTCTGTATCTTGACTCAGGTCCTGTTGGTCCACAGGTGCTAGTCTGATGGCAGGGGTTCTGGGTGCCAGCCCAGTGCCAGGGTGAGCTAAAGCCTGGGACTGTGGGGTTAACCTGGTGCTGGGGGTGATCTGGAGGTTGGAGCTGGGTGAGCTGAAGCCTGGGACTGTGGGGTTAACCTGGTGAACTGGGGTTAGCCTAGTGGTAGGGCAGTTCAGAGACAGTGTCATCAGCCTGACGCCCGGGTGGGCCTGGAAATTCATTCTGACATAGAGTCTGGGCCCATGGGAGCCTGCCCAGTACTGCTTAGCTGGCCAAATGTTGGGAACGTCCAGGGTGACTTCCTGTGCTCAGTTTCCTTTCCTTTCCTCAGGCAGAGGGAATCTCTTTGCTGCCTGAGGATGGGGGAAGAGTGACCTGGTGCTGTAACATGTCACCTGGTTTCTTTGGCTCTTACAAATGTATTTTGCATGTGGATAGTTGTTCAAATCAATGTTTCTGTAGGCAGACAAGTGCTGATATCACCTCACACAATTTTTCTTAATATTGCTAATGGTTTTTATAACTTTGCAATTGGCTGCAAGTTCATTCTCTTCATGATGAAACTGTTTGGCATTTAAAAATGTATGCTGACAGAGAATAATAGTATATTGGGAAGAGTCTTCATGTGGAGAGAGGAGAAATTACAGGAAATTTTATGCATTCACCAGATATTAATTATATAGCTGCTCTGTGCAAGGTGCATAATAAATTAATATTTACTAAGGACATTCATATTTTAGAATGATGTAGATATTGTACAACGTTGATTGGAATGTCCTTTATTTGAATGAACATTGTCACTGAAGCCATGTGTAAACGAATTTCCTGGGAGAAATGAATCTCCTGCTTCAGTTTGAGAAAACCAGTCTTGATTTAGTAGAACTAGAGTGAAAAGAACATTTTTTTTTTGAAGGACGGGGATAGTGGCAAAAAAATAGTGAAATAAAAGTTAGAAAAGGACAAAATCAGATATGCATTTACAGCATGGACATTTTTTCTAACTGACTTTACTTAATATATTTCATGTCTTAAAAAATGTGTGGAATTAGATAATGATGTTGGAGGGGGCGCTGTTACAGGATAGCTTTAAAAACCATGGCCAGGTAGTTAATTGGACAATACCAAATAGTTGAGAAATAGCATTTAAACTCTTCCTCTGTTTAGCCCAATCTTCAGGAATGGCAATGTTTCCCTCAGATCATCTTAGTTAGAGATCAGAAATGTGAAAGAGAATATACGGTGCCCTAAAGAAAGGCTACAGACCTGCTTCTGCTGCCCAGCACAGCGCCTGGAGTATGATGTGTGCTCAGTAAGTAAGTAACGTTCAGATGAGGGAGAGATCCAGAGTGAGTCCACCTCTTTACCTCCCTGAGTATTTTTTAAACACACTCATTGTTGATCATCAATTCCTTTTTATGTGAATGATTACTACTCTATATTTTGAAATCTCACCCTTGATCAATTCTTAGAAACTCAGAAACGTTCCAAAATAGAAACATTTCATTTGAACAGTAGTAAACCAGGTGTTGAATGTTTGTATAATGGAAAATAAATTTGGCATAGAACTACGTGCAATGACTTAGGAAGAGGGAAAAAGAATCAGAGCGCCATACAGACATGCAGATTCTAGCACGTCGGAGACTGCTGTGGGACTGCTCACGTACCTCTCTGGTACGCCGCAGAACAAACTCAAAACAGCAAAAAGCAAGTAATTGTTGCGATATTTGAAATAACTGAAGGTGTTTTTGCACTTTCTCGCTGAAGCAAGTGTCATGGGGTTAAAGATTTCCACCAGCACTGTGGTGAACCATAAAATCATCATTAAACCCAACATCTCATTCATAGCCGAGGCTGGATACCCATCAAGGGTCACGAAGTGATATTTGACAGGAAAGACTTTTGTGGTATCATTTGTCTGGGGTTTTAAAAATAAACATATATATTATAAATGTTTTCTTTATGTTTATTGCCTTCTGATACCTTGTTTATTTTAAGAGTTTAGAAGAGAAACTTCAGAAAAATACAGTGATAAATGGCATTGAGTTTTCTGAAGAGAGTTTGATGGCACCAGTAGATTTCTTAAATAAAAAATTGTCTCTGGCCACAGACATGGCTGCTCTTTGGTCGTGGGTGATAGAAGGAGACCGCTGGTGGCACCACAGCCACC
>NW_003852429.1:11898794-11919221 GCF_000181295.1 Otolemur garnettii
GTTTGTGTGGATTCAACATAATGCTCAGCACGTAGCAAATTCACGTTTTGCTTCTGAAACTTTGTCCCCTCCCAGTGTTTCATTCCACATGTTGTTGGGTCCACATGCAGAGCCCCTGGCTGTGGGGTGCAGACTGGCTGTGGGGTGCAGACTAGATATGGGGTGCAGACTAGATATGGGGTGCAGACTGGATATGGGGTGCAGGCTGGATATGGGGTGCAGGCTGGGTGTGGGGTGCAGACTAGATATGGGGTACAGACTGGATATGGGGTGCAGGCTGGGTGTGGGGTGCAGACTGGCTGTGGGTGCAGACTAGATATGGGGTGCAGACTGGATATGGGGTGCAGGCTGGGTGTGGGGTGCAGACTGGGTTTGGGTTGCAGGCTGGGTGTGGGGTGCAGGCTGGCTGTGGGGTGCAGACCAGTGTGGTGTGCAGACCGGCTGAGTCACAGAGTAGAAGACGTGGTCCTACTCAAGAGGCTGCTGCTCTGGTCAGGGAGATAACAACTGTTTGAGCAAAACCCCAGCAACCTGTGAGGCAATAAAGACATCAAGTCTTGATGGGACTCTCCACAGAACAGTGGAGGAGAGCGTTAAAGGAAGAGGTAGTCATTTTAGTCAAGACAGGCTCCTGTTCTGGCACAAATCTGTTGTTTTTTGAAATATGAAATGTGCCGTCATTCTACTGGGATCTGCAGATCTGTCTGAAGAGAGAAGACCAGCGTTGTGTGACGTTGCACTCTGCAGACTAGTGTGGTCAGGGAGGCCCCCCAGAGAAGATGGGGGATCAAGGGGAGGTTGAAGGATGGGTGAGATTTGGTGAGGGGCAGTGACACAGAGGAAGATGTTCCAGGCCACTGAAATGGTTTCCAGAAGACACGGCCTTGAGCCCACATGAAGACCAGCTGTAACATGCTGAGCGGATTGGCCTTCCTAGAGGAGCAGCATACTGGGGAGGGAGCGAAAGACCAGACCAGAAACTGACACTAACCCACGGGAGCCCCTGGCGGGAGGGGACACCGACTGCCGAGAAGGGGAGACAGCCTGCGTCTCCAAGGATCGCTTCCGGGTGGCTCCGTTCACCTGTTAATATTTCTGTCTGAGATCTTTCCTGGAAAACTCTTATTTTATTATTAAACACCAAAGGCAAATGAATACCGAGATAATAATCTGAAAGAAACAGGAAATAAAAATTGAGAAATCATTTCTGTAACAACAGTATATTTCTTTCCTTAGGCAAAATATGTGAGTTGTTTTCTTTATTATATTTAATACATTACTAAATGCCCACTAGTCCTTGGAGGCTAAAAATAAACTCTTATCTTGAGTCATTTTTCTTATCTTTGAAAACTTCCGTGATAAGAGTATTTTCAACTTCTGAGTTGCAGGAACAAGTATTCTTAATAAAATTATATGGTACTTTCTTTCCTATCTGACTTCTATCTCTATTTATTGTTTTTCTTTTGACACTACTATGGCTGGATACTCTTAAAAACAAGTTGTACAGATTTTTTATTCTTATGTCCATGGAGCCCCTTCAAATGAAAGAAACTCTAGATGTTTCTTATATAAAAACAGAAGTACATGTGTGTATTTTTTCCCATTTTATCTGATGGCTAATATGGAGCGTTAGTAAATCAGTTCTGGGCATTTCAGAATGCAATCATAACAAAGTAAAATATTCTGTTTCTAATTCTGATATTTTACTTTTTTATTTCATGGCTATAAATGTAGGTGGTTAAGACGCTCTATTTATAAAGGTCTTCTTGAGTTGTGTACTCCATGTTATAAATGGCGTAGAAGGGTGGTTTTCTCTCCTTCCAGGAGCCTGCTAGGTGTACATTCTATCCTGCTTTAAGGGTGGTTTTCCGTGTGTTCTTCACGGCAAGTATAAAAAGGTAAAATGAAGTAGGTAGGCAGTTAAAGAAACACCACGGCGTCATTCTGATCACTGCGGTCAGTCAGGCAAAGACACCTAAGACAGTCTCAGCCCTCTGGGATCCTGGGAATCTCTGAGAGGAAAAGGCTTGAGTGCAGAAGTGGTGAATGCCATTGCCGATTAGAATGTGGCGGTTTATTACCACTACCTGGAGAATGTTTGGGGAATTCAGAGAGGCTGAGAGGCTACAGAGGGATACAAGTGATTCTAGACGTCTAACTATTCAGGAGGTGACAGGGCGAAGTTTGCATGTGTGAGGAGAGCGGGGGTGCTTTCCAGAGCTAGAGAAATGCGTCTGGCCTGCTTAGGAGCAGTTCCTGGGGACAGTGGGATAATCTGGAAATAGTGGACAAAAGTGGGAGTCAGATTACAGACATCTCTGAAATCTGGATTGAGACATTTTAGGACAGGATTGACAGTGATCAAGTCATTGTATGAAAAACACTTACCCATTGATTGTTTTCACTCATTCACAAACACACGGAACTTGACTCTGAAAATGTGCTGAACATGCTGTCCCATGTTAGGCGTACAGGATTTTAGAAGGAAGAGAGAGAAACTAAGAGGCCAACTTAGTTACCCAGACAGGAGAAAATAAAGGCCTGTATTGGCATCTGGGGATGGAAACAAAGAGGGCAGACTGGCTTCTGGGCTCAGGAGGTTTTTGAATGAACATTAGACAGGCCATTTTAACTGGACGGCTGTAGGGCAAAAAAGAAACTCCAGACTTTGAGCTGAAGGACTGGGAGAATTCTATTGAAAGAAAGGATGGAATTAGGTAAGGAGATCCAATTTTAGTCTGAAGAGGTCAGGTATCACCTTAAAGTAGCAGTGTCCTGTGTGCAGTTAGAGGTATAGGGGACTAGAGCTTCAATGAAAGGAACGCAGGACGGGAAATACAGATGGCAGAGTTAGTAACACTGTTAAAGCTGTTAAATCTAATTTAATGAGGCAACTGACTTATTTTCTGTAGTTGAAGATCATAGAGGCAAGAGATAAATGTCAGAGACGTTCACAACTGGATATAGGGGGTCATGGAAAGATGAAGAGAACATTAATAAGTGAAGAAATTGGAGGAAAATGGGAGATGCAGAATGTTTTGTGTGCTGAGATTTTCAACATTGATTTTCATAGACTTATCTAACAAAAAGTGTTGAGTGCCTACATTCTCCACAGTGAGGCAGGCACTATTTTAGACACTAAGGTCATGAGACTGAGCATGAAAGTCCCTGACTTCACAGAGGTTACCTACTATTGGTGGGGGGAGGCAAGAGAGAGGTTTCATGGTACAACACATAGATATTTTAATGAACGGACATTATGCAAGACGTTATGAAGATTCAGAATGTGGGTGTAACCCCAAAATGAATGCAACATTTTCCCTCTTAGTTTCATGATTCAGCAACCCCAATGACAATAAAACAGAGTCATTAAAACAAGATAAGGCTAAATGTGGAATGAACAGATCTCGAGGTGTACATGCCTAAGGCCCATCATCATCAGATATAATATAGCTTCTTTATAAGTCTATAAAATGCTCAAGTCCTTGAGAAAGGGGAAGAGGCAGGACTAGGTGCATAAAGCACGTTATCTTGAGGAGTGAAGCTGCTGGGTAGATGTTAACTACCACACACGGCTTTTTCTGAACTGTTAGAAAAGGACGTAATAAACAAAGGGAGCAAGGTCAGGAAGATGGACAACGCATACTGAACGCAACCAAGGGTCTCTCTTTTGCAAATATGCATCTTGCTTTTGCAAAGACAAGATGGATATCTTGGAAAACATCTTCTGTAGAAATAACAGGACCCTCCTCTACTAGTTAGACACGTGAAACACACACACACGCACACACATGAACACACACACGAGTGCACGCACGGTTTGCTCTCTGGTAACTGTTACCATTACTTGTAAGACTTCCCAAGGATTTTATGATAATTTCAGTAAGTGTTAAATGAGAATCTGAATAAATGCTTATTTGTGTAGCCAGGAAACATTTGGTAAGAACAACAAGGTGTGACTGTGAACCAGCTGCTGATCTGTGTGTGCAGAACCCATGTATATTTCATGAGTTACAAGGTATGTTGTAGGTCAAATGATTTCTGGAAAGACAAATGTAAGAACACTTTTGCTAGATGACGTGGGGGAGAAAAGGCATTTTGAGTCTTTTACAGTCTTATAATACTTTAAAATAGCCCTTATTCAATGAATATTCATCAAACCCTATTTATGAGGATTGGAGAAGGTGAAGAAAATAATAAAACAAGACTTCCAAAAATACCTGATGACAGCACAGATAATAGAAACTTACAGGAGTTGAGAGGAGGTGGAGAAGAACGAGATAGTCAAAGCTGAAGATTACATAATTTACAGTATAGTAACCAGTAGATGGTGTGTGTCATGGAAGATAAAGTGATTCCCATAGAGATTATCAGCTCATGCTGGACGAGGATTTTATTCTCATCTCCTAGGGAAGTGAGAGCTTCTTCATAAGGGAGGCTTTAGGAACAATTTCAAGCATGGAGCTTAGTTGAGCAGCCTGGGAGAGGTATCAGTGTTTGGCTGGAGGAAATTTCTCAGGCCCAACGGCAGATTCTTTAGACCAAATTCCCTAGTAGGCATGGAGAGATGAGGGCCAGAAACATTTGAAGAGCCAGCATATGGGGAAGCTAGAGACCAAAGGTAGCAAAACTCTTTATAATGTTGGTGATTCATTCATGGCCCTTTATTTTATGAGAATTAACACCTGGGTTATAAAGTTAATCATGTTATATCACTTCAGCATCTTGGAGAACATAATTTGACACAGCACATTAAAAACTTCTGGCAGAATGAATATATTACTTTGAGATTCTAGTATTCTAATGAATAAATATAACATTTAAACACATTCCCAAGAACTTAGCCTAGATTCACTTGATAAACCAGATAGACTCACTGTCAATGCATTTGCTCTGGCTGACTGAGCTAATAATAAGTGGTTACAACAGGCTTCATGCACATTTACTCAGCAGTCTTAGTGACAGTCTGAGTGGTACCTCCGCGCAGTTGGAAACCCAGTGCAATGAACACGTATATAAAAACTGCTACTGCATGTTAGAATTACATAATTTTATTTGGTTTTCTGTCCCTCTCTTGCTACCTAATTGCTGTATGAGAAGACATCATTTTCATTACAGCAAATAAATGGTATAATTATAACATCCTCAAATGAAATTTGTATGGCCTGAAGGGAATAATAAAAGCCTTTATAATCCCCCGTGCCCAAAGTGAAATATTTACACCAGGTGTAAATACAGCTTGGCAGTAACTCTTTAAAAAAAAGGGGGGGGGGATTTCCTATTCTCTATATCATTTATAGCAGCAACTTCCATGATTATTACTTCTTTTGGATTTAAGTTCATGGAGAAGATTCTTGAGGCTTGAAAATGAGCAATTTCTTTTGTATTCTAATTCTGGGCCAAAACATCCAATTTCACAAGTGTATATGAAGCTTCTTTTGTGATAATGAGAGATTTGACAACTTGAACGTTGAAGTCATCGCTGTTATGGAAATTTTCACCTTAAGCAAAATTCTCGATGAAGCAGCTCTGTCTGGACATTCCTCACCGTCTAAGCCTTCTCTTGTCCACCACCACAGCTTACTCCTTACGGGCGTTTTGGGTACATAATGCCTATGGCAAATCCAGTGATACATAGCAGCAGTTCTACAAATTAGGAATCCTTCTGGTTGCAAGTAATAACAGACCTGGGTAACAGCGCTTAAGTAAATAGGTGTTTATTTTGCTCAGGTCTGAATACGCTCAGGGCTGGCCGCTGCTGACCTTGCCGTAGAGGCTCCGCACCGTGCAGCTGAGGTCTGCGCTGTGTTCCCTGGCTCCTGTTTGTCCTGCAGCACCAGGCAGGAGAAGGACCCGTGCCACATGCCTTTAAAGCAGCAGCAATACCAAAATTACCAGGGACTTCATCAGAATCTCCCTGAAGAGACTTCTGGCTTCCATGGAATTGTCTAAAACTGTGTCACATGGCTGCCTAGCTGCGAGCAAAGTTGGGCACATGAGATTTTAATTGAAGTGGGAACGAGAGGAGGGGATTGGAAGTGAGCACTGGGGTGACCAGACAGGAGGGTCTGCCGCACTTGGAACGGGGTTTGTCACTGGCGAGGCACAGAGACTCTCAGGGTCAGCGGGGAGAGAGGATGGCAGGGACTGTAGCACCAGCGAAGAGGCTTCTTCCTCCGTCTCTGTACTTGTCCACTAGACCTCCGTATCGATCCCAGGGGCCCTGTGTTAACCCTTGAGGCTACTCTTAATGCTTCTTGTTTTTTCTTGTGATTTTATTTAATTCTCACGTATTAAATGATAGTAAAGAGAAACACTGAAGAAATCAACACACAGTATCTTTTCCTCAAAAAAAGGCTTATGTTTCCCTTTCTTTTAATCCTTATCATTTACATGCATTTCAATACAAATATGATTAATACCAATTTTTTTATCTTGACATTATTTCATAACTCTTTGCCTCAATGTTCATGTTTTGTTTTATTTATAATGAATGCCTGTACCGTGTTCATTGATTCCGAAAGGAGACAGCTTACAAGCCTTAGCCATTATGTGTCATAGAAGAGTCTTCGTGTCCACAGCAGCAAAAGGGCAGAGTCATGCTTGTTATTTTTCAAAGCTACTCTTTTTAAGCTGTCCCAGTTTGAGAAAAGTGTAACCATAATGACCCAAGGATCATGGATATTGTATGGATCAGTCATTCAGCTGAAAACTCTACAAGTCATCTTTGTATCTAACCATCCTAACCTCCTGTCTAAGAATTTAAGTGGTGATATGATCTGGCTTATTACATATAGACATATATATTTGTTTGTATGTATTTTATTATCAGCAAAGATGACGAAAATCCTTCAGAATTAGCTTTTCCCTTCCAAGTTGGTAATAATTCCCATGTTTTAAATAGAAGACTTAGCAAGTTAATGGGCCAGACCTCTGGGATTTAGGGAAAATAGGAAATGTGATTGCATTGCTCAAAAAAGTTTTAAAACCTATGTCGACTTTGTACATTCTTAGTGGATATTTAACATTTGTCATCTTAAGTTTTAATAATTACAACTTTTATTTCTGGCAAAAGTTCTAAATACAGTGTATTTTATAAACTGAAGTTTTAAAATTAAAGAAGCACACCACTTTTAAATATATCCAGTGGAATCTACATGCTTCTTATGTTTACTTGTCAAGTTAAAAAATATGCAGGAATTTCTGCCTTTCTATGTGGGGATCTCACATTGTTTTTCTTTATACTTGAATCTCTATGTTAATTCCTCTTTCATGGAATTTTATTCTAATGTAATGTATTCATAAAAATTTTGACATTTCTTGTGTTTGTGGTTGAATATTATGTAGTTTAGCACTATGGTCAGCAGTAAAGAGTATAGGACTGAACATCTTGAGTTTAAGTTTTGCCACTAGCCAGCTGAGCGACATTGGGAAAGGAAATTAGCCTCTCTGTGCCTAACTTCCCTCAAAAGTAAACAGAAGAGAAATGTCCTGTAGAGCTGTTGTGAGGATTAAGTGGATTCACATACGTAAACAACTCAGATGAAAGCCCGGAACACAGACATCCCTGTAGACTTTACTGTTATTGTTAGAGACAGAAGCCAGCACTTATTCTCTCTCTTTTTCAATAGATTTAAATGCTGATGAAACTTGTTTACATAAAGAGGTAGATGATAATAAGAGAACTTGGTATATATTTGTGTATGTTGTCCCTTAAATCTCCAAGTTACATGCCCCCTCCAAAAAAATCACATAGCAGTCTGTCATCAAAACTTTTTTTAGTGCAAGTGTTGGCAACTTAATGGGACCCTCTCCCGTTTTTGTTAAAAGCAAAGAATTCTCTCATCCTTCAAAACGTTTCTGGCACTGGAGTCATTCAGTGTTTCAATTCCTGGTAACTGTGCTACCAACGGCTTTACTAGACTTACCGAATAGCCACCATTAAAGCTGTTCCTCTTCCCTTAGCACTGCTAGATTTAACTCCATACTGTCAGAAAGGGTTGAGAAGATCAAAATATTGAAGAACATTTTCTGCTACATCTTGGCCAATACAATTTGCAATTAGCTTTATTACAGTAAAATTTACATAGAATGGGACTCATCAACTTTAAATGTACAGCCCTGTGAATGTCGGCCAACATATAAAGTCGCGTAAGCTCTGCTAAAGTCTTTACACACAGAACATTTCCCGGGCCCTTCAATGTTCCCTCAATGCCTTTCAGCAGCAATTCCCTCCCTGACTCCTGGTCCAAGGGCAGCAGTTACATTGTTATCATGTTACTTCTAGTGACACTGGGTAAGTACCTGGGCCAGAGATTGCTGGGTTATGCAGGTAGTGCGTGTTTAACTTCAGTTGCAAAGAAGCTGCCCAGTGTTTTTGCAGTTCCACCAGCTGTCCCTGAGAGTTGCTGTTGACAGTCCGGCCAACACTGGTGAGCATCAGCATTTTCTCCCTTTACCTCTTTCTTGGGCAGCCAGTGGCACCCTCTTGTAGCTTTAATCCGCATTCATCTAACCATTCTATGGTGTTGAGCAACTTTTCCTGTACTTATTAGCCATTGCTGCATGCTTACTTGCTTTAACTGACCTTTTTTTGCTGAAGTGTCTTTTCAAATTCTTCTGCTCATTTTTTAATTGGATTGCTTGACTTATTTGTTTTAAGAGTTCTTTCAAAACTACTATTTTATCATGTGCTTTCTGCATTATATTTTTTAAACATTATTTTTAAGCCTTCGAACTTCAGAGTGAGCTCCAGTAATCTACAAAAAACTCCCTTCATATTTCCCAGTTTAAGGGCCTTTGTCAGACCAATCAACCAAATTATACTTTATGTCAGAAAAAAAAATATGACCTCATTTTCAATTCTAACAAATATGTTAATGTGGGCCCCTGTGCTGGCCACCTCACGCTTGAATTCCCATTTTGGATAGCCAGATGAGGCTTAGACATTTCTCACAGTCTGGTATCTCTTGAAGAGGAAAAAAACCCAATACGTGCTCTCTCTCAATGTTTCCGACCTGTGCTCCTTGTTTGCTCTCACAGGATTACCCTCAAAGGCAACGCTTTTTGGGGGGTAAATTGTTGGGAATGGAGGTACTGGCAGGTTAACACAAGTATCCTTACTCTCAACCCAGTTAATAGTTATTTTTGTATTCAAAATATTCCAACACAGGTTAGAACACTTCATCTCAGAATCCTTAAATAACTCTGTGTACAACTGGGAAAGAAAAGAAGCTTTTCTCAGTAAAAAAATTACATATACATATTTTTTTGAGACAGAGTCTCACTCTCTTCCCCAGGGTAGAGTGCCACGGCGTTACAGTAGCTCACACAACCTCATAGTCCTGGGCTAAGAGTTCCTCTTGCTTCAGCCTCTTGAGTGACTGGTACTATAGGTGTGTGCCACCATGCCTGGCTAGTGTTTCTATTTTTAGTAGAAACAGGGTCTAGCTCTTGCTCAGGCTGGTCTTAAACTCCTGAGCTCAAGCAGTCTACCTGCTTCAGCCTCTCAGAGTACTGCGATTACAGGCATCAGCCACCACGCCCAGCCAAATATTAGTATTTTGAGTTGTTTGGTGTTAACAATTTTTTCCACCCTGGGCCAAGGCACCATAATAAGATGAGGCCTGAGAATAAGGCTTAGTTTTTTTCAAGGGGAGAACCCGGGAGGTGAAAGAAGGTGGAGAAGAAGAACCCAGGACAACTCAAGCACTGAGCGCTGCGGGCAGGGGTGTTTTGTGAGTTTTGAGGAAAGGGAAGCTGCTTCCCATCTGTGGGACAATTTCACGAGCTCCCATGGCACACTTTGAAGACTCTTCTTCTAAACTTAGGTGGTTTCAAAAAAGGTGAAGGGTCAAGAAGCAATGGGCCATCAAATATTCCAAAGGAGACAATTTGTTTCCTGCTGGAAGAGAGTGGGAGTTTCCTGGATGAAAAGCAGAATGATGTCTTTGAGGAGTCAAATGAGGTTGACCCGAATCTCAAGTCTCTTGATGAGTAATTTCAATGCATGAGCTCTGTGATTCGTATTCCTCTCTCTGTCAGTATGTCTATGTATATACCATCAGTTTATGAAAGGTGGTGGCTTTATTTATAAGTACATGAAGTACATTTATTCTTATTTTAAATCAAGTATCATTGTCACACCATTTTTAAGAGTCTTTGATTAATATTCCCCCGTATGATTTTCTGGGGGAAAACCTCAATCAGTATCAGTGGGAGACCTAATTATTAGAGTATTTAATTAAGAGTTTCTTTCAGGCACTTTGCAAAGAACAATTTAACATCTGAGAAATTCTACCTTATTTATATCTTTAGAATTGAATAGTGAGAAAATCTTGACAGCAGTCACAAAGACTCAATTAGACTAAACAGTACAAAAATTATTGTCATTTATTCAAAGCTTTAAAATAAAATATTCATTTAATATGATACTCAAAGAGGCAAAAAAATACATAATTTAATTGACTTTTCAAACTCGTTTAAAAATAGGAGCTGTCATTTTAGAAAGCTCAGCTATTTTTCTTTCCTCAAGCACATTAGGGAAAAAAACACAACTCACAAGACACCACATCACGTAAGAAAGCCAAGTTCTGTCTCACTCAGACGTCTTGATCAACAGGGAGGAACAACCTGCTTGCTGCAGCTGCTGACATCTGGGCCCCTGACTTGGGATGTGTTGAAATTAGGGGATGAATTCACGGTGTGGCTTTAGTGCACCTGTCTTTGTTTGATGAGAAAGTGTAGGAGATACTTAATCCATACACAAAAAGTTTTCCTTCCCACCAGTGAAACTATTCTTTGACACTAAGAAGAAATTCTAGGCCTTTTCTCCTACTATCCCTTAAAATTCTCTGGTCCATTTTAGTCCATTCGTCTAATGATGTAAAAATATAGAGGTTTCTTCCGTTGTAAATGTGCACCTTACAGAAAAAGACGTGTGGTATAACTTTTGAGAGCAGAATCCCTCACCCCTGCACTGCAAGAATTAAGATGAGATCCTGTCCTTGTCATGTTTAGCTGTACCAGCAAGATCTGAAATTACAGCATTCAAATGCAAAAAGCCTTTGGAGTCAGATTTGAAAAGCATCTTCTGAGGTGGTGAGAATATAAAAATCTAAAACAGAACTAAGCCCTGTACGGACCGCGTTGGGAATGTGGGCATGTCGGCTACAACACTAGGAGGAAGGGAATTGAATTAGACGTCATCTCTGAGAGCCCAGGACTTGATTGGTTGTTTCACCAGCAGCCATCAACCCCCAGCAAAGGCTTGATGGCGTCTTCTTTGTTTGCTCTGGATGAGCCCTTGGCAGAGCCCTTCCTACTTCTGGGCCCTGGGACGTGTCCACGCTTTCAAATCAAGTGTAGTGTTCACTTCCTGGATCCTTCTGCACCTGACCCTTCTTCCGGCTACTTACCACTGCACATCTAACTGACTCTAGTTCAGCATTTCCACGGGCTTTCTGTTTATACTTTTCTTTGTATTTCTCGTTACCTCCCACAGAATTAATTCATCCACTTGAGTCGCGGTGTTTCTCTGGGTCCTTCTATGTCTTGGTACCTCCTGCCCCCTCTCGGCTCCTGACTGTGCTTTCTGAGTGTAAGCTGAACGGCTGTCACATTAGCCGAGGGGGACACGTCTCACGTGGGCGAACCTCCAGGAGGTGCCTCTTCAGGGCTCCAAGACCTTTATGCCAATTTCAAACCATTTGAAATAAAAATTCCCCCTTTTTCCTGGAAAGATGCAATAGGCATCACTGGACCCCTTAAGGTAGAGCAGCCTATGTTCCATATTCCTGATGAGTTAAGAACCTAGTTCCAAGTTGGTTATTGCATTCTACTTAATAATAGTTTTCTCTTGTTTTTGGTTTTGGATTGTCACCAGAAAGGATATTATTATTATTATTTTTTAACATACATAAAGGACTGCAACTTTGGATTTTACCTTGCAAATGATGTAACCTGATTGTATGTACCCTCCTATTAACCCAAGAAACAAAAACCACAGAAAGTCAGATATTTGCCTATGTTTATTACAAAGTTGTATAAATAAATAGGTTGCAAAGTTTTCAAAATAATGATCAAGTCGTTGGTAGAAGATATTCAATCTTTTCACAATCATAATGCTGAAGAAAATCTTGATGACTACAATAATAATTTATTACATCTACTTTAACCTACAAAAGTCAGGTCCTCTTCTCTGGGTTTTGAATTTTTATGCCTAAAAATTCAGTTGTAGTGTTATAAGAGTCTTATTTTCAGTGTTACCTATGTCAGGTTTAGTCTGAAGGTCTTTTGAGGGACTATCTCAATGACAGTATATAAAAGTGTGTGTCTGTGCATATATAATATACATTGCTATGTGTATATGACAATATTTGTCACCTCAGCGGATTGGACCACAAGTCACTTGGTATCAAAACCAACAGTTAAATTCAATTGAAATTTAAATTTTCACTTTCACTTTTCCCCACCAAATATCCTGAAAACAGAAGTAATTAAATGTAGCTATAGTTTAAGAATGTCCTGTAGAACTCTTCTGTTTATCCATCTGGTGCCCACTGTTCATCTGGTTGAAATCCTGCATCCAGCTTCTAAAATGTTGACTCCGACTCTGTTTCGCTGTCTTAGCTCTCTGGAAAGTCTGCCTTCTTTTTCCCAGAATATTTCTTGTATATTAAATAAACTAGAAAACAAGACACAGGAGGTTAAGTAAATTTCATAGCAATAAGCTGCGAAACTAGTTTGGACAGTGATTATATTCCATGACTCAGAAAGCAGCTCACATTTTCTGTAGACTGGAGGCTGCGTGGGGAAGGCAATTGCCATTCTGAGTCCTGTGACCACTCATGGCACGAGGGAATGAACGCACTTTAGAAGACCTAGCCTACAACTGTAGGGGGTATTTGCTCAGAGCAGGCAGAAGACTTCTTGGGACATTCGGCCCTGCATGTGGTACTCAGGGATAATGATGACAAGAAGGCCCTTTTCTGCACCTCCATGTCCCCGTTCATGTGTGGTCTTCAATAAACCCACCACATGCTGCAGTGGTGTGTCCAGCACCTTGGCCAGATGGTCCTTTGTAGAAGGGTTTGAACTAGAACAACACTCCCATTCTCTCCCTGCCCTCTCTCTCACTGTGCAATCTGATGGGCTATCAGCTTCCCCATCTCCTCTGGAGCTCCTGCTGTCTGGCAGCAGCATTTCTCAGCTTAGTTTTGAGGTCAGCTCACCAAGACAGGCTCTGCCCTGCCAGGGAAGACCTGCCGTTGGTGTCTTGATTCTGTGTGTGTGAGTGATCATACGTCTGTGCCTGCGTGAGGCGGTGGATGGAAGGGTGGTATCCACAAGCCCATTTGGTCCCAGATTCAAGTCATATTTTCCAATTAAGCTTTATCCATGATAAAAAGCACTACTTTGTTATCTAAATATCTGATTCTTTTTCTCCCTATTGATTGGTTGCAAAATTAACAGGAGGACAGAGGCATTATTGATTGGAACTCTCAAATTCCAATTCAATATATAAAATTGCTATAATAATATTATCTCTCGCACAGGGCAATTGTGAACATTAAATGAGATATGAGATACAAGTTAGTGCCTAGAAGGGTCCATGAAGAATAGTTAGTGCTCAGTAAATGTTACTGGTCCTTACTATGCACAGCTGAGGGGGACAACGACTTGCTTCAAAGGTCTTATTAAGCCAAGATCAATATCTCCTTTAGAGTGGGCCCTCACTTCTAGTAAAATATTATTTTCAAAGCCACTGAACCATATTATTGAATTTAATTGAGCTTGTGGTCAATTTGAAGATCTAGCACTTATTATAAACTGTTTTGAGCAGAGCCTCCCTCAATTTGCACTGAGGCCAATGATTTTATTTGACAAAACATCTTTTCTAACCCATTCCTCCCTCCTTCTTTTCTTCACTTCTTTCTTCCTTTTTACTTTCCTTCCCCTTCTCCTTGTCCCCCAAACTATTCAGACTTCTAATTCTATCTCTAAAGTGTCTTTCCAAGCACCGTACACACTTAAAAAAAGATTCCTTCCTCATTTTCATGCTTACTGATGAAACTCAGTGAAACCCCCCTGCCAGTTCCAGTTCTTCCTTTTTTTTTTTAACTTCAACTTGATGATGTTTAACTATTATTTTTAAATTCCATTTTTCTAATAAAGCAGCTACTTTCTCTGGCTTGTCTAATAGACATCGCTAAGTAATTATTTGGAAAAAATCTCACTCTCTCAAATTGGGTTAACCTCTATACAATCAAACACAGTTATTATACAAGAAAACAAGGTTATTAGGGCTGTGGACCCCTGTCTCATGGACCTGTGATAAATCAGTGGAATGTTTTCAGTGGATCCAGAGTGGAAGGTTTTTAGTGGATCCTTGTGTTCTAGAATAACAGAACAGTGGCTTTGAGGATGACATTGAGGAACGTAGTGCAGAGGTATCGGCACCCACGGGCATGGAGCAAAGTAGAAAAGGAAAGATCCTCGTGTTCTGGAATAACAGAACAGTGGCTTTGAGAAAGACATTGAGGAACGTAGTACAGAGGTATCGGCACCCACGGGCATGGAGCAAAGTAGAAAAGGAAACAAAACAAAGCCGCGTCTCCAGGCATCACATCATTTAACGTTCGTATTACATTTGTTCTATACCTTCACTTTATAGTCTCCAGTAAAATGCTGTGAAGCTTTAAAAAGCAGCTTCTTTATTAGAAAAGTACAATTAAAAAATAGTTAAACATCATCGGTCCTTGTAAAGCAAAATGTAGGGAAAAATTTCCAGGAGGTGAAGGCCAGTGGGGGGCAGGCCCTGATGGGAGAGGGCGGGAGCTTCAGGCTTTGGAGGGTGGAAATGAGAGTCCTGAAACTGGACCAGGTGCTTTCAGTGAGGAACACCTTCACTTCCGCTGCCTCAGGACATGGCTATTTAGAATGTGTAGAGATGCACAAGCAGGCACACAACCCCACCCCCACACACTCCTGCCTTATACCTCGGCCTGATGTACACCAATCCTTTATATCCCAATTTTCTGAGAAATAATCTAAATTTACAAAACATATCAAGACATGTTTAGGAAAAAAGTCACCGGATTCTGAGCTCCTGGAAGCATGTAGGAAGGCACATGGTAAAATGTTCCTAAGAGGTGAAGATGCCTCCCTAATTACTGAGGAAAAGAGTCAATGGGAGAGTCGCCCTCCATTACTTTTCACTTAAAAATAATCTTCACTAGAACTTTTGGTAAAATTACAGTCTTTTCATCAGGAGTTGGGAAGTCACGATAATACGCTGGGTGGCTTCACCCCCCCCCCCATTTATTTGCACAACTCACTACCAGGAATGGAAACTTAAAAAAAAAAAATCTATTTTAGCAACTCCAGGATTTCTCAAAGAAGAACATCATAAAGAAATGTGCTTAGCATTATTCCTTACATCCCAAGAATATTCCTGCAAAGACGAGCTGGAAAATGCTGTAGATGAGCGGGAAGGTGAACACGAGGTTGAGGTCCTCCTGCGAGAAGGACAGCTGGACGATGGTGGAGCACAGCTGGGCGTTCTGCATCCCCGTCTCAAAAGCGACCGTCCGGCACCTGAAAGGCACGGTAGGAGAACGTGTGTTTGAGTTGTTGTTTGTTACGGTCTAACATTAAAAGCAGACACGGTGAGAATGAGCACACACACGTATGTGTTTGTATGTATTTTGAGTGTGCTTTTAATGTCTAGATTAATGTGTTTTCATGATGTATATAACTTATAAAGAACACCTTTGCTTCAACGGCCTCAGTTATATGGCTATGAAGAATATATACGTAAGCACATACAGGCTCACACCTACCACCCACACACACAGCATCAACTTCATATTGGTTAAATATATCACTTATTAATGTATATTATGTAATAATGTAATTTATTATAAATAACTGAACAAATAGATTTAATCCGCATATATGTGAGAAGCAGGCTCATTTGTCACCATGTTCTGTAAGGGACAAGAGAATTGATTTTACACTTCTCAGTTATGTCCTTGGTGACAGCACAGCACACAGAGAAGGGGCTCTGAAAATACTCAAAATAGAGTATTTCATTGTTAAATTTCTTTTGTTCTGTTTAAATCCTGATTAAAAAATCTACAAGGTAGAGATTATCCCCATTTTACAGGTAGGAAAACTCAAGAGAAAGAGTGAGTGCCTGGTCAGAGGTCTCCCAGTTGGTATGGGGCAGGGTTAGGAGGCAACACCTGGTCTGCCCGGCTCAGACGTGGGGCCCTTCTCACGGTCCAATGCCCTTCATGTCTTTCCCAGCCTCACACACGCACCAGCTCCTACACCTGCCTGTTGATGTAGATGGAGTGGAAGGAGAGGAAATGTTTTGACCCAGCGGCAGGTCCGTGAATGGCACACCCATTCAAACATTCAGGGCATTTGGATGAGGCATTCATCCCCTCCTATATCGCAAGGCCAACCTAGCTGTCTGTGTCTGGGTCACTCTGGGTGGAGAATGTGGATGCACAGTAATGGAAGAGACTGACCTGCATTGTACGGGGAATAGTCCTGAACAATCCCAGCAAAAAAGAAGGCAGCCAGTGTTTTCTTTCTGGGGAGCTGCACACTTGATGAATGAATACGTCTAGTCAGAAGGGATATGCTCAGAAATAGGATGATGCATATTTTTAAAGGAGAAGGACTTTTATCTTGTCATTATTATTTACAGATTTTACAGGCTGATTATATCCTCTTTCCCTACAAATGCACGTGCTGAAGTCCTAACCCCTAGTATATCAGAATGCCACCTAATGTGGAGATAGGATCATTGCAGCTAAAATTAGTTACGATGAGGTCATTAAGGAGGGCCCTAATTCAATACGGCTGGTGTTCTTCTGAAAAGGGGACATTTGGGCACAGAGATGTGCATAGGAAGAATACAGTGTGAACAACCTAAGGAAGGCGGGGAGAGAGGCTTACAACAAATCCCTCCCTCGCAGTCCCCAGACAGAACCAATCCTCTGAAACCTTCATTTTCACTTCTCGGCTCCAAAACTGTGAGACAATAGTTTCCGTTTAAGCCACTCTGTTCCTGGTACTAGGGCATAGGAGCTCTAGCAAATGCATAACAATGGCTATTACAGAGAAAGATTCCCAATCTATTTTACCTCAACGTACCTGAACCAGGGCTGACCAGCTATTCTGGCCAGAAGAAACCCCAGGCTATAACCAGCCACAGGAAATAGTGTCCCTATAATCCATAGGTTGGGAGTGATGATCCAGGCACTCTGGTACAATATCCCTCCAACCACAGCTATGAGCACGATGAGGATTGCACCTGCGATAGACCCAATCTGGAAGAAAAGGCATAAGTGAACCCAGCCATCGTGTTTGAAGCACATCCAGACACATTTGTCAGGGATGATTGGTCTCCTTTCCCTTGGGGGAAGTGATAATAAAGTTATCTCTCTATGTACTTCTAGCCTGAAGGCTGCAATCAGCTGTCTGGAAGTACTGGTGCATTCCCCATGTTTTAATTTTTAAGAATACAGCAGGACATATAGTGTCCGTGCTCAATTAGCCAAAAGAAGATTTTCTAGCTTGCAAATTATCCTTGTCAGGGAGGGAGAAAACCCATTAGAATGAGGGCCTGCAAGACTTGGCTTCCAGATGCAATTCCTCCCGTTCACTCTGCCTCTCTTGGTAAACCATGAACCTTTCTCAATCTTAATTTCTTCATTTGTAGTTGGGGGTATAATATTGCCTCAGCCACCTTTCATGATTGTTATAATAATGAGAAGATGGGTATAACAGTCTATAATCAAAGAATGATGTATACAAATGTAACATTATTATTTATAACATTATTTTCTCCTTTTCATGTTTTACAAAATTGTAACATATTTTGTCCAGAGAAGCAAGGACCTATTTTTTCCCTTTGAGCAGCAAACTCTACCTACATCACCTATATCCATATCCATGTCAGCTAGCTAGAATATATTTGGTGAAGGGGCATGAATGGTTACTACAAATATAGCATCCACCAATTACCAAGCTCTGAATCGGTATCCATATGGATACAGAGATAAGAAAGATATGTTCTCTTTTCTAAGACAGCCTCTAGATACGTTTTATAACACAAACTCACATAGCAGAGATAACAACAATGTGCTGTGTGAACAGACTAGAGTAACACCCAGAGGTGATGTTTGTACTGAGAGTCTCAGAGGGCAAAGAGAAGTTTGTTCTGTGGGTGGGCAACAGAGAGTGTTCTCTAAGAGTTAACTATGCAGCTATAACTTCAGGCTCCGCTAGGAGGAAATCATATAATTAGAATAAAACAAATTAGTGGATGGAAAACCGTATGACTTCAGTTCTCACTGTGGAGCATTTAACTGTGGGGCTTACAGCATGGGACACTTACTTTAAGTATGATCTTCGCTTTTTGGGGCCATTTGTGATTCACCAACATTCCAAAGGAAACAGGAATAACCAGAGCAACCAAAGAAATACCTAAAGGTGACCCAAGAGCAATCGGTTAGCAGAACATAACAGGAAAGAGGGGGACGAAAGAGTAAGCTTAGGGAAGAGGCTTGGGTGGTGTTTCATCTCCCTTCTCCAATACACACAACAGAACATGGAATTAAATGTACTTCGTATCCACTCCACCAATAATTCAATATTACTGGTTGAAAGTTGATACTATTGATGATATAAATCCTTTCCCTAAGTCCTGGGTTAATATTTTAGAGTTTTTTTTTTAATACTGCCAATCTATTTTAGTTTCAATTTGCCAGAATCTTGGCTTATTTGGTCTTTAGATATTTGTATCACTAGGAAAAAATACCTCACCAACATTTGTGTATGAGTGTTGTTGGGGTGCATGTAGATGATATTTTATATCTGTATGCTACTTCATGGAAGTAGAAATAAGAGAAATATTTCAAAATATAAGAAATAAAAGAACATGTTCAAAATAAGCTCAAGATTTCCAGGTATTCTGATGGCTTTTGACTTCCAGTTAAAACTAACTTTGGTTATCCGAATCTACAGCAGAGAGGAGAGAGAAGAGGTTTGAAAAGCATGCTTTAAATTTTCCAAGAGATAATATATTTGGTGAATTTTTATGTAATTATAATTCTTAGCAGCAACGTGCTTGCCCAGCCAGATAAGACAGGCACTTCAATTTTACCGTGTTTAATTTACTGCTGTTCTGGAGGCACAGAGTTTGTTTCTCATACTGCTTAACACTTACTTGTCCAATAACTGTTTTTATAAAACACTAAAAATTTCTAACTTCTCATGAGTTTTCTTTTTCAAATATCCTTTTAAAGCAGTATGAGAAAGTGGAACTGAATAATGAAACCCTTAGTATTGCGGTAGACCAAACAAGGATGGAGAACCAGAGTCTAGATGTCAAGGCTCAGATATTAATTTAACCTTGACACAAAGATGATGAAAACATCTCTTTGTAGCTACTGCAATAGCTTAAATCTCGGTGCTTGGGACATAGTTAGGTCCTCGCAATATAAGGGCCAGACATTACTTTTGTCTGAAAATTACTCAGCAGAATTAAATAATGACTGAGGGTACTAAGAATATGAGGGAAAAAACCCTGATGAGTAGGAGGGAATAGGAGGAAATAATAGCACAAAGATACAGAAAGGAGATATTGACAGATACACTGGTAAGATCCCCCAGAAAAAATTCTTTTTGGTTTTCCTTGCATCAGCTATTTTGGGAAGAGACTTCCTCTTAGGGGTCTACAGTTGATTTGCTATGTTTTGTGAAATTTGTAGGACTTAAATTAAATCTATCTCGATACAACTGTGGTAGCTGAAATGTAGGTGCTTGGGACACAGTTAGGTTTCAGGCAGCTTGATGTGTTGGGCGTACTTGCTAAAAGGCTCTTATCTTTTGGGACAGCCCAAAGGTAACAGGAAGCAGGATCAGCTACTGAGATCCAGGGTAGGCCTACTTCTCCCCTCCTGCCAGATGAGGCCAGATAGTTTTTCAAGGACCTTGCAGTCAGCCCGGAGAAGGCACTCTGCTTTCTGGAGCACCGAGGTAGCTCCCGCCAGGAGGACAGATGTTGTGATCTCTGCATCTCAGAGGGCTTCTGTGGGGTCCAGTCAGCTGGACTCAGGACTCAGAGGCCTGTGTGTGCTGTGTAAGATGCCTGTCTTTGTGAGGATGAAAAGCAACTGCTCACAGTTTTACACTGAAACCATAAATTGGCCTTTAATCAGGGTTACACAGCTGGTATTCTGGGAAAGAAAGGTTGAGAGAAAAATGAGAAGGAGGGAGAGAGGTGACTGGGTGCACATGGAGGGGGGATGAGAATGAGAGAGAGAGGTGACTGGGTGCACATGGAGGGGGGATGAGAATGAGAGAGAGAGGTGACTGGGTGCACATGGGGGGCGGGAATGAGAATGA
>NW_003852429.1:11923598-11961436 GCF_000181295.1 Otolemur garnettii
GGGAATGAGAATGAGAGAGAGAGGTGACTGGGTGCATGTGGGGGGGGAATGAGAATGAGGGAGAGAGGTGACTGGGTGCACATTGGGGGGGATTGAGAATGAGAGGGAGTGGTGACTGGGTGCATGTGGTGGGGGAATGAGAATGAGAGAGAGTGGTGACTAGGTGCACTTGGGGACACTGGGTGTGAGACAGATTCAGTGTGGAGCCCATTGTCTATTCACAGACCATGGGAACTGTGACAATCACTGGAGCCCTCTGTGCTTTGGTTTCTTCAAGTGTAAAATGGGTAGACTTACGTCTTCCTCACAGTAAGGATTGTGAGAATTAAATGCTGAAATGAATCTATAGTTCTTGGTGTGAGCCTTTCTCACTCATGGCAGAGACAGGAGAGGACAACTTGCTGCGAGTCTTTTTTAGGGTGTCAGTTGTGCCTGTCCACCTCCTCCCCATCTAGTTGGCATTGGAGGGGCTCAGCCAGTGTTTACTGAATCGCCGGCCTGAGATGAGCATGTGTGGCAGCTGCACCCAGCTCAATGCCTGCCTGCAGAGTAGTGGCAAGCAGACCTGTGGGCTATTTCCAGCTCCCCGGTGATCTTGGGCACATTAAACAATTACCCTGAGCCTCACTTTCCTCATTTATAAAGTGGTGATAACATCTTGTGGACCAGTCAGCTCATTTGTTTTCTACTACATTAGAAAGAACTAGAAAAGAACTAGAAAAAAAAAAAACTAGAAAAACCAAAAGCAAAATTGTTAACTTGGAGAATTGTCCTGGGCAAACATTATGCTGAACAAGCACAGTTAATATCTTTGTTTTAAACTCTTCTTTCTTATTTCCCTTTTCTTTTGTATTTTTCTCTTCTATTTTCTTCCTTTTATGTTCCTTTCACTCTTGATCTTTTTTAAATGATATCTTTCCCTCAACTGATTTCTCATTTTTGCCTCTCTTGTTTCAAAATTTATTCACATTAAAAGGCATAGTATAAGTCATTCCCACTATAGTTAGAATTACTTAAAAAAATTCTTATAGGGGCATTTTACAGAAGGAAATAAATGTCAAGAGGAGAATATTTTAAGGGTTAAATCATTTTATTATACAGTGAGTAATGTGGAATCAAAACTCCTCACTCAGCAGGCAGGTTCTTTGAGAGGCCTAGAATGTTCACCATTGAAATTAACTTCACTTTTTAGCTCTAAGGAAGGTGAACACAGAGAGTAGCCAGAGAGTTAAACAGTATGAGGCATAGGCAGGTGGCCATGGAGGGTCACTCTAAAACCTGGTTTTAGATTATGTCTGATTTGAAGGAGCTCCCCAGTGGTCAGTAGAAGAATCTTGTACAGAAAAAAAGATCATAATAAATAGGGAATGTTGAAGAGGACCATTTTTCTTTTTTCTTTTCTTTCTTTAATGGTCATGGTAGGAGTAAGGGATAGAGAAGAGAGAAAAGACTATCTGCAAATACAGCATTGCCTTACAGATCATTCCCAACCAGTGTACACAAAATCTTCTCTACCTCAGTTATATACACCCCCAATCTCATTTAACCACAGAAACAATCTTTCTAGGAAATGAAAGAAATTTTAGTCCAGCCTCCCACCCCAAAGTGAAAAATTCACAACTTTCTGAGGTCAATCATTGGGATTTATTTCTAAGGTGAGTGGAATAAAATACCCTTAGTGTATAATGTGCCTGTTTGTTGGTACTGACATCTGTTTACGATATTTCAGTAGGAAATGCCTACTTTTGGGAAGCCAGGAACTATCTTGTCCTTCTCTGAACTCTCAGCCTAGTGTTATGCCAATGACTTAATGTCCCATTACCATTTGTTTTCCCAGAAACAGAAAACAAGCTCCTTTGGGATGGGGTGAATGTCTAGGAGTTGAAATAAGTGGAGACAGAATCAAAACTAGCAAATTTGACTTCTGGAGCATGACATATAGATCGTACCATTGAGTCAACTTTTAAATCAAGAGATGCTTCACAGTTGAGTGTCACAAACTATGTTTTTATCTGGTAGTTACTTATTGTGACACAATCATGTACCAGGTGCTCTGTTTTGAAATTGCTGCAGGAATGTGTGTGTATGTGTGTGTATGTGTGAACCAGTAGCCTCATCCAGCACGAGGGACGGAAATATACGCTTGCCCATGTTCATGCACGGCCTGGCCTTGGGAAAAATGAGCCGTATTTGGTGTCTTTCTATATATATGTATACACACACGTATATAGGTTAAGGTGACCAGACATCCCGCTTTTGGCCGGACAGTCCCGATTTTGAAAAATTTGTCCCGCGGCATTTTAAGAAAGTTCCAATTTTTGGAAAGAATGCATGACAAGCTAGGGAATAGTGGGACAACAGGAAGGGAATATCCAGTTTTTGGCTGCTGAAAAGGCTAATGTAACTCCATTTGGGAATGAAGAGGTTAATGTAACTTCATTTGGAAATGAAAAGGCTAATGTAAACTCCCTACTCCCCTCCTAGGCAAGGATGCTCAGGTGGACGGGCGCCCTACTCCTTTGAGCCACAGGCGCCGCCCTATACATAATTTTTTTAATGTATTATATTTGTATGTTGTACTTATGTTGAAATTAAAAAGATATATATTACAATACTATTTTTGCATTCTATGAAAATTTTTGTTGCTCCATATAGACCAAATTTTTAATTAAGAACCACCCCCCTACCCCCCCACTCCCCTCACCCTGGTCAATGGTGTCCCGCTTTACCAATGTTAAAATCTGGTCACCTTAATATAGGTATATGCATGTAAGCACCTATACAGACATGTACATATATATACTCATGCATATATTTTTTTCCCCTTCAATTTGAGATGCAAACTCCCATGGCCATGAACTAGCTCCACTCTGGGTTAACCAGTACCTTAAGCCTCCTGACTTTAGGCTGATGGTGGGGGCAGTTGCTCTCCCAGGTGATCTGAACTGAAGAAAAAGGGGATTTTCCCTTGGGGGCCAAGTTTTGGGAATTTACAATTTGCCAATGCTCATCTAAATGCAGGAGTGATTTTATAACAAAATTTGAATAGGGCAAAACCTGCCACTCTCATGACTGGCTAAGAGCCTGGTCCGAGAACCTAGCAGGGGAGAAGCAGAGAGTTCGAGGATAATGCTAAACCACCTTGCAGAGGAACGACTTACCTATGCTGTCGTAGGGGATTATGATGGACCCAGAGTCGACCCACATTTTGGTGTAGATAAGAAGGCACAGTGGCATCATTCCCAGGGCGAGCAGTGTGGAACACGTGGTCATGCTGACACTGAAAGGAAACGGGCCGTTGACACGTCCATCTGGGTTTCATTTTCAATTCGGTGCTAGAGCCTGTCCCAACCAGTAGCCTCATCCAGCACGAGGGACGGAAATATACGCGTGCCCATGTTCATGCACGGCCTGGCCTTGGGAAAAACGGGTCGTATTTGGTGTCTTTCTACTTTGCCTTACACTATCTGCCCCACCTGTTCTCAAGGGTCAGAGAAGATATGCGATGGTGGTTTAAACTCCTTATTAACCAAGGTACAGGGTGCCTAGATGTGCTGCCTTTCAAACATCCCCTCAGAGAACTGCAGACACACTTCCACCAGCCAAGACCAGGGGCCTCTGGTGTCTGACCTTCTGGTATGAGACGGCCTCCTGGGGCCCGGGGAAGGAGTGTGTGTCTGGGGGAAGAGGCCTTGTGGCTTTCCATGAAGCCGGAGAAATACTGCACAAGTGGCCATGGGTTGCAGAAAGAAGACCTCGCTGTCTTAACAAACCTCAGGCAATGCAGGCTCAGATCCCTTGGGCTGAATAAGCCACTTGCAATATACCAGGATCTGGTGTCCTTCTGGCTGAAGGCATTTCTATTTTAGTAGGTGGGTCTGGCTAAGTAAGTGGATTTTGGCTTTTGAGGTGGAGGAATTTATACCAAATGATGCAATTCTGTATTATGACAGTGGATGGAAGAGTGATTTGGGGGCAGAGAGTCTTCCTGGTCCCCTTAAATGTACTTGTACCAAGGGGGCACATTCTCGTCCTTGGTGCCCGGGCTCTACAGCGCACTCTGTCTGGGTTGGAAGCAGGTGGTGCCTCGTAGTGTGTGATTTGGGCCAATTTCCTTGACTTCTGCTTAGGCCAATTTCCTTGACTTCTGCTTATTAGTTTTCTTGTCTAAAATGAAGATCATGATCATCCTTACCACAGAGACTATCAGGATCAAATTAGCAAATGGTGTCTAATACATAGAACAATGCAAGGCATTCATTAAGAATTAGTTATTATTACTATTTATATAATCATAAGTTTGTATATTTTGTGTTTCAAAAAATAGAATCAGAAAATTTAGAGCATTTTTTCTGAAGCCTCTTTCCTCAATAACTGTAGCATTGATTCTGTCAGCAGGGCAATTTCTGAAGGGTATTATGTGCATCCTTGAAGGAAAATGCTGAGTATTTGTAGCACCTGTCCCCTAAAGCAAGCACAAAACAATGCTGCCTGCTACCTGCTGCCTTTCCTGCCGTGGCTAAGGAAAGTAGCTAGAGGGGAACAATTTCTTTTCCTTTTTTAAATGACAGGGCGGAGTTTACTGATAGGAAGATTGATAGAAAGATTGATAAGCAAAAGAGGGGAACAGAACCCCCAGCAGCAGAGGTGGGGGAACCACAGTAGAAAGCTCCTGAGAAATTTCTTTTCAATGCATTTAGATACATTTGCACAGTTTTGGCATAATAAAGGGTGGGGCAAAGTCTGTCAGGGGGGTAACTTGGGTAATATTATCTTAACCAGGAATGACTGCACTTAAAATGGATTTAAAGAATTTAGATAAAAAGACTTGTTTTAGTAGAACTAAAATAGTATAAAAATAACCAATGCTAGTGATGTATTTAAAGCACTAACGAGTTCAATCTATTCTGGTCACAGGTTAACTTAATTTAGATACAAAATAGGGTGTTAAGGCAGAGTCCTACATCAGAAAAATAGGTGAATTTGTTATTAATAGCACTTTGCCCTACTTATATGTAAATTACCGGAGTTGAAGGTGATTTTATCCCCCTCTCTTTCTTCTTCCCCTCCCTCACTGTTCTTTTTATTTTAATTTTCTTTTTTTCAATGTATGTATTGAATGTATTTAAAATTGTCCCCCTAATCAAAGCACCTTTATTCCTGTGCATCCAGTATGTTTTCTAGAGTTGGTGGGAGTACAGTGGGGGAGAATTTGTTACCTGAATCATAGCAAAGAGAAAGCTGAGAATTATTTTTTTAATTGTGAGAAAAACATTTAGACAAAAATCTGCTTCTTTCCTTGTTTTTCTTTCTAATTTCTTTGGGAAGCTTCAATCCTGAATTATTGCTAAGGCAATTTTTGAGGCTGTCTCATGGTTTTGAGTTTGGTGAGAGAAGCTTCTGAAGAACAGTGAGGCAGGACAGAGCAGGTGTTGGAGAAGGCCCTGGCTGAGACTGAGTGGCCATCCTGGTGGTGAGGTCAGCTGTGAGGTGGCTGGAGCTGATGGTATTTGAACTAATACGAGAACAAAGCCAAACCTCTCAAAACGAGAGCTTACCTATCTCAACTCACAGAGAAAGAATTTCAGGGGACAATATAGGGAAATAACATAGCAAAAAAAATTATCTTACATAAAAATTTGAAGGTCTACGAAAGGAATAAATACCAAAAATAAAATAAAAATACTATCACGAATTTATATTGGCATAAGAGAAAATACTAATGTGTAAGAAAATAAAACATCTCTTGGCTTTAATTCTTGGCTTTAGCTCTATTAACTTACAGGAAGAATTTGTGTGTATAGAAATAAAAGAAAGGACAAATAAAAATTAATGAATGTTGAGAATTCAGTGACTCCGTGATGCAAGTGCATGAGATTGTCATCATATTAGAAGTGAAATACCAAGTTCAAGGTATCAAAAGATGTGTATAATAGGTTGGGCTAAAAACTGGAGAATGACAACAGGCAGTAATCATCCAGCTTGGATTCCAGATCTGCCTCTGACATGCACAATGACCTTGGCCAAAGTTATGAACCTTAATTCTGTCATATGTCAAATGCAGAAAATAAGAGTACTGACCTCAGAGGACTCTTTGGAGGATGAAATACATCAATGCATTTTGAATCCTTAGCACAGTGCATGGTACATACTAGTCTTTAAATATCACGTGTGTATAGTAAAACCAAAAGGAATGCTACACAAGAGAAACAAAATTGGGTCACTGTGCAGCAGAATAATGGAAAGAAAAAATCAATGGTGTGGGTTTAGTTCTCCAAGAGTACAAAGGAGATGGACTTTTATGTGGGTGAAATAGAAGGGGTTACTTTGAATTTTTGATAAGCCAGAAGGTCGGTGATCTTGAGTAACTAAAGTATCAGTGAACACCAAACTGGAAACTGAAAAACGTAGTAATATGTGGCCAAAGAACAAAGGATGTGTCAGGAGAATGCGTAATACGGAGATCTACAAAATAACAAAAAGGAATGTGGGAAGTAAGGCAACTGGGGGAAACTGGGGGAAGAAGGCAGAGGAAGGGATTCTCTGAAGGACAAGGCCAAGAAAGGAGGACGAGAAGACATCCTCGCATGATGCGGCTGAGGCCTTGGCTAAAGATGAAGACGCCAGATATCTGGGGAAAAGCAGACACAGAGGAGGTAGCAGGTTTCTCTGTCCTCTGAACCACGGGCCTTGGCCACCCCCAGATTCACCTGGAAAATCACTTTCCTTTCTTTCTCACTTTTTGTGCATGTCATGCCCATGGCCCACCTATAACACAGTGAAAATATCTGTGCACTGATCAGTCAGATTCACAAACAGCTTTCCAGGCCAGGGGGTAGTCAGAGAAGGAGCTGAAATATCACTAGCTGTATTTCACCCAGCAGGGATAACTGGACATTTTTTTAAGTCACTAGAGATTGCAAAATGCAATGGCTTCCCAGCTTCAGAAGTAAAGGGTATGGGGGGAAAGTTTTGGCTTCTTCTCCCAAAAACAACATCAGGAAAGTTAAAGCCCGGTGGAACTGCTTTGCTGGCGTTGTGTGTTATTAGCTCCAGGAGTGAAGGCACCTGTTCATATAATGATGACGTCTTGACTGCCATCGCTGGAGTTCAGTTGGAAATGGAGAAGGCAAAATTCCAAGAGTGTAGAATGGGAAGTATAAATGTCGGATAGGATTGGGTCTAAGGAAGCTACCATAAGACTTTATCAAATACTCCAGAGAAATAAAAAGTTTTGGAAAACTGTTACCCCATGACTGAAGTTTTGGGGTAGCACTTTTTCCTCCAAAGTAGATAATACATAACATCATCATCTTCCATAGCAGCAAATTTAAGGCCCATTGTGAATAATTATCATCATTCACTTGCTACAGTGCGGTGATGTCTTTTGTGCCCACAGGGCTGCTCGTCCCCAGAAGCAGAGGTGCCAGGACTGCTGTGTGTTGTCAGTTGCCTTTCTCTGTGGCACTTTGTGGTTCCTCTTGCTCCTGTGGGCCTCGGCCTTGCCTTCCTAACACTCTGCGTCCTCCCCCACTTCTTATTTCTAATCATCTGTATGTTGGGAAATAGCCCAACAGAGTCTTAGAGTGAGGAAAGTTAAGTAGGCTCCGAGTGAGGAGCATTGACAAGATTAAGTGGAATTTATTTGGTGTGTATAGTGTTTCCCTGGGTCTTGGGTTCTGGATAAGAGCGGTCGCTCCCCAGTCATTTCGAGCTTATTCTGACTTGCCGACAGATTCATTTACACAGATTCAGCTGAGGTTTCATATTCTACTTACGGTTCTGATTGCTCATTTTTTACTAAAATAATTTACATGAATTCTTATATTAGGTAGACAGGATTACAAACTCAGCTCTTGTTTTAAGAGAACTAGGATTTCCTTCAAACCACAGCAAGATGTGACTGGAAACTTTTAGAATAGGTCTTCCCACATTAGCCCACAGTAGAGAATCCATTGCAACCGCCAAACAACCCCGCATGACACACGCTTTTGCTATCTTACTAAAAGTCTTACATGGGTGGCATTGTGTTGAGGTGCAAGATTCTTTCATATTGTTAAAAAGCTACAGGTATGGCTCGGCACCTGTGGCTCAAGTGGCTAAGGCGCCAGCCACATACACCTAAGGTGGCGGGTTCGAATCCAGCCCAGGCCCGCCAAACAACAATGATGGCTGCAACCAAAAAATAGCCAGGCATTGTGGTGGGTGCCTGTGGTCCCAGCTACTTGGGAGGCTGAAGCCAGGAGACTCGCTTGAGCCCAGGAGTTGGAGGTTGCTGTGAGCTGTGAGGCCATGACACTCTACCCAGGGGGACAGCTTGAGGCTCTGTCTCAAAAAAAAAGAAAAAAAAAAAGCTACAGGTATTATGTATGAGCTGCTTAGCCAAGGTCAAAGCCTAGTGCTTTTTAGTTCATTTCCTTTAATAGGTGTTGGTGTGTAGAATTCTCACTTCTGTGTACCTGTGTCCAGGACAAACTAACTTGAAGTCTAAAAGGACCTTATTGCTCTATTGCGGTTCACAGATTAACTAAATCTGAGCAGCACTGCATCCTTTGTTCTTTTATAGAACTTATCTTGAAATAACTCTATTGCAAGGTGGATAGTGCATTTTCTTACGTGACAGTTACACAGTGTGGAAGTATGTGGTTTGTGTGACTTTTCTAAAGCTTCTGGAGAGATCAGCTCCAGTTGAGACAAGACAGCAGGTTTCTAATTGCTCACTAGGTGCTGGATCAATCCGGTGGTTGCATTTTTCACTCTGTCCTTCTCTCGTCTGTGTTTGTTAGCTGGGGATTAACAGAGCTGATCGCCTACTGTACAGCGGGCAATAAACACATGTTACATTAACACCTGGACGGTTTGCGGAAATGCACACTTTTCACAGGGGATGAGGAACTGTGAGGTAAGGAAGAAGACATTGCCTATTCAACTTCCAGCATTAAAATTCTTGGTGTAGTCACATTAATGCTGTTTCTTATTTCTATTAGTTCCCCCTGCCCCCAAGTGCTAGTTCAGACTGGCACAAGATGAATTGGGCACACACTGCAATTTAGATTACTCTGTGGGAAGCAGAGAAACCATTTTCTGTTTATTTTCTAGTAAGGTAAGCATAATTTTTAAAAAAGCTGCTGTAGGCTTTCTTTTTTCTTTTAATGCCAGTAGAGGTAAAGCACATTTATGAATTTTTATGAATTCTTCCTTAGGTTTTATACCAAGAAAAAGTTTGCCCAAAGAACTGCCTGGATTTGGTAGAGTTCACCACTGTCCCCCACAGTTTCTAGCGTTTTGATGAATGGTTTGATTTCATGATTGCACCCAGAGCTCCTCATTATTACAAAGACAGTGGTTTTTTTTTTTTTTTTTTTCTGATACCAACAGGATAAACTTCCTCAGCTGCAGCATGTGTGTTGGAAAAGATTTCTTTTTTATAAAACTTTGAATTTTTTCTCAGAGATGGACACCAATTATGTAGCACCCTGTTAACTGAGTCAGATTGAAAAATACAAACATGAACTAACAAAATGTAACCCCCAAATTCCAGTAGCCAAGCAGCTGTGCCCAAAGGCTTGAGAATGCACTTATTCTCTCTTGTTTAAAACTTGGTCATAATTTAGATCAACAACAGGTCAGATGGGCATTCTGAATGCCAATTTCAGTTCATCTGAAAAGATGAACTGGCACGACCTTAGTAGTTAGAGGGAGTAAATCTCTTACCTGAGGTCCATGTCACCATCTGCCCAGTAGGCCAGGATATTGGAGGCAGTCCCCCCAGGGCAGCAGCCCATGATGAGGACCACCACAGCCTGGACAGGGAGGATGTTAAAGGCCACCGACAGGACAAATCCCGTGAGGGGCATGATTCCAAACTGACAGAGGATGCCGACAAAGATGCCCCACGGCCGCTTGATGTGCCCCAGGAATTTCGGGAATTCGACATTGCATCCCATGGAGAACATCACCAAGGCCAGCAGGATGGTCAGCACGGTGCTCATGACCACACTGAGAATAGAATTGGAATTGCTGGCCTGGACCACACAAGATGTCCCATTGCAAACAGTTGCATGGGCCAAACAGCCTGTTGAGTTATTCATTGCTGGCCCCGCTGCTCAGGACAGAAGCACTGGTCCCTGGATCCCGGCGCTGCCACCAGTCAAGGTAAGTAATGCTCGCTTCAGCCATGTCACACTTTTAAACCCTTCCTAGACATGTGTCACTTGGTGCCTCTTTCAAATGCTACCTTTAGAGAAGCAATAAAAACCAATAAATGCCAGTATGTCAGGTTCGAGGGGTAACATTACAACACAGTACAAATTGTGAATCATAAAAGCTCAGCAAAATTATTGGTCCAGACAGAGAGTTATAATTAATCATTTATTGGCATGAAAATGAACCGTGCCACATAAAAAGAACCATGTTAATGTTTAATGCCAGGAAGGTTTGCTGAACAATTTCAGTTAAGTGACACTTCAGATCAATTCTGAGTATTACAGAACATTGTAGGGATCTACCCAGAGGACAGCATATTACTCCCCCACCTCCCTTTAAGGAGAAGGGATTGGGGCTCTAAAAAGAGTGCCCCTGTATTGCAAATTATGTGTCAGGCTCTGAACTGGAATCCAGATCTCCAATTTCTTCTCCCAAGAATTTTCCCACTGTATCCAGGCTGTTCCCTCATATTGCTCTACAGTGATCATAAAGTATAGATAAGTTTAGGAAACTTGTAGGGACTTAGTGCAAACCTATAGTGGAGTAATGTTCAGGAGGATAGAATGCTGTCCGTGATTTCTGCTGGAAAGGAGTCTGACTTGTACAGCTACCCTCAATTACTTACACATGCAATTATGTATGCGTTGCCATAGTAACTAAGTGCTTTATAGATAGAGACAATACAATTATTTAGAGGGATGAACCTCAGAGGATTAGGTCAAAGTGACAGGATTTCTTTGAGCTTGGAGAGAATTGAAATCAGAATTTTTTTTTTTTAAGTGGCAGAGGAGATTCCAAGGGAGATTTTTATAAATGATAAATAGTCAACCTCATTATGGGCAGAACACCACGGCATTGCATGTTTAGGGAAGATAACAAAAGAGGTAAAAGAGAGATAATCCTGTTTCCAGGAGTTTAGAACCCAATTATTGCGTCAGGACACAGCCTAGGACCAATATTAAGTATTTCTATCATGATTCACAATTTGTGAAAAAACGCATTCTAGTTTTTTCTTCAATTTAATCATCTTAAATTAAGCAGGATTCACCATTTTATAGATGAGGACTTAAGAGCTGAGGAAATCAAGAGCTTTATTCAAGGTTCCCTAGCTGGCTACTGGAAATGCCAGAATTCAACCCTGTAACTATGGTCAGAACAGGGTCAGTTTGGCATGGGGGGATTTGGAGCAATAGCTTAGAACAGAGCTTCTCAAAACCGAGTGTGCCCACAAATCCCTTGGGAGGCTTGCTAAAATGATCCTGGAAATTTAGGACGAGATTTTCTTTCTAGCAAGCTCACAGCCAGTGGTGATGACACTGATGTGGGATCACACTTTGAATGTCAAGGGCTTGGAATATCAGGGTGACAACAACCATACCTAAACTGGCAACAACGGAACTTACTGGTCACAACAGAACACAGCGTTTGCAGAGTAACTCGATATGGGAAAATTAATTTTTTCATAACTTGAGTCAACGCAAGCCATGGCCAGTGTGGTGATCTCCAGACAGTGGAGTAAAGACAGTCAAATGCCCCAGCTTCAGGGGCCAGGGGGTGAAGTCCCTTTCATCTGGGATTGAGCCATTGGGAAAAATCTGAGCCAATTTTTTACCAGCTGACAGTGATTTTTGATGCTCTGTCCAGGAGAGCACCTCTTCAGGGGTTTGGTCCCACCATCTGGCCTTTTGAGGAGGGGCTAATGGGCTGCCATTAGCTCTGGCCTGGCTGCCTGGCAATTCCTGGAAAATTCTCTCATCTCTGGCATCTCCTCCATAACCCCAAGGGTTAAGTGATAAGCTAGGTGATTCCCAGAGAGGCCTCTCCTTCCACTCTGGGTGTGTCATGACTTGGCCCTTCCCTGTTGGCCTCTCCAAGCATCTGGGACTGACCTCTGGCCTACTTTCGTCAGGAGTGAGCCCATTGGGGCAGTGAGCCCCATGCGCCCCCTGCTGCTGCCCCCAGCACCTGCGGCTCTTCTCCCCAAGTGCTATTCTATTTGAGGCAGCGCATGTGCAGATAAATTTACTCTCTCCTCTCTGCTTTCTCTTCAAACAGGAAGTTAAATGCAGAAAGCTACTAACCTAGGATCTAACAGCAAATAGCCTCTTTACTTCACCAGGTCTGATGTGCAAAGGGAAGTCTGAGTCCTACAGATTGGAAGGATTTGGATTTTGAAATTTCTCTTAAATTTGAAAGGCTACAGTGCAAGGCTAATGCACAGGGCTCAACAACAGCTTATTTAGACATCCTCCTTTGAACTCAGATGGGTTTCCCAGGGGAACCTGTGTTTGGGGCCTTGCCTGTGGCTGGGTTGGCCAAGTGTAACCAGGTGTAATCCATAGGTAGGCTTTTAGTCCACAATGCGGGAAGCAGAGAAGAAAAAGTGAAGAGAGAAGAAAGCAGGTTCAGAACAAAGCTCTTCTCAAATTTCAGATGACTTGCTAAGGAGATTTTAGACTCCCAGGGGCAGAATGCTTTGCATATAGACAACTTGCAAATGAGCAGTCTGTTTGACTAGACAGAGTGCTACAATTCTGTTTAAAAAAAATGTGCCAATGCATTTCTAATTTTCACATTGTTTTTACATAAATTTGCACATTAGGCTGGAGAGGTTTTATATTCAAGTATTGGAGTGATTCACAATTAATTAGTACCCTTAACTTCAACTACATTCACATCTAGGCATTGCAAGTCAACTACATTCAAATCTAGACATTCAAAGTATCTAAATATATAAAAACAACTCTCTGTGATTACAATGCAGAATTGGGGAACAGAGGCACACCTGAGGGTAGTCAGGAGGCTGGGGTTTGGTTTTCATTGTCATCTTTCTTAATCTTTCCTGCTCTGTTTCGTTAAGCACTGGCTCACATACAGAAACCAGCAACAGATTCCTGGCCTTGTGGGTGGAGATGTGGAGGATCATGGTTTAATTTGACTTCTGAGGCTTCCCTTTGGGTCCCATGTATCATTTTGGAGAAGCCAGGATTTAACAGCTTTTCAGCATGTCTGCCCTGGAGTTCATGTGATGAAAGATCAGCTTTCTATTTTCTGTTGTGTTTCATCAGGGACAGCTCTATTCAGATCACCTGGCCTTCTGGGACTTGAGTGATTCTCTTGGGCACCTACCTGTGACTGAGATTATCTCCCTCTCTCTTCTTTCCAGCTCTTCCTACAAACTGGTTTTCTTTGCAACTTTAAAGTATCATCATTGGAGTTATCTGAAGTCACCACTGACCTCTTTGAAGCAAACAAACAAAAACCATGGGGAGAATGACCCACTAATGACTAGCTATGTGTTTGTGAGGATGAATCAAAGGAGAAAGTCAGTATAGTATTGAGGAGAGGAAAATGGGATAGAAGGATATGGAATTTACTGGATGGAAAAGTACTAGGTTTGGATTCAGAAGAGCTAAGATTCAAGGTTTGCTACTTCTGAAAATCCATGTTAAAACCTTTAGGAATGAATGTGAATCTTTATTAAAAGTCATGCTATCCCACTTTGGAAAATGATTAAACCTAAATCTACACATGTCCTGTGACCCTAGGACTAGATTCCAGTCCTAGTTATCAACCTGAAGAAACTTATAGAGCTCCCTAAACAACATGAATTAGAATGTTCATAGTAGCTCCACTCATAATAGCTATAAACTGGACACTATGCAAACGTCCATCCAAGATAGAATAGGCAAATGTATTGTGCATCATCACACAATGGACTGCTATACATGAGGTAGGATTAATAATCTGCTACCACAGTGGTGGGTGAAAAAAGCCAGACCCAAAAGAGCACAGACAAAAACAGGCAACCCTCATCTCTGGTGTTGGAAGTCAGGAGAGTCATTACCTCGGAAGTAGGGGAGAGCACAGATGAACCGGGTCACAAGTGTGCTAGACCCCAACATGCAGGAAGAAAAACTCAAAACCCAAGTCCAATATATTTGATAAGAAAAGACTGTTAAAAATACATACTCAACCTAAAAAAGGCTGTAGGTAACACTAGACTTTCAAGAAAGTCTCCAGAGAATAAGGCTGGGAGCAGAGGTGGGAGGTGATGGGTTGAGCCTAGGGGCTGGGAAGGCTGGAGGTGGACAGATAGTTCACCTTTATCATTGTATAGGAACAAGGGTTGGTCCTGTTAACTGTTCTATGTCTTAGTCACTTTGTTGTTGCTGTTGTTAACCAATTAAACATTTTCTAAATGTCTAAAAACATTAAGCTCTGCTGACCTATTATTAAGCATTTTGGTTAATCAGTTCCATGTGAACACTCATGCCAATCCTCTTGGTAGAAGATGACTTTTTCATGCTTTCTGGTTCATTAGGATCACATGGTCTGAAAGCAGAAAATCCATGTGTTTTGCTGGTATCTCTTATGTTTCTTGCAAACTTGATTTTGTCACTTAGATTTTTTACTTGGTTTTTAGAATGTGTATGAATACTAAATTTCTGTGCATCCATAAGCTGGTTTTGTGGTCGATTGCGTTATTGATCTCAGTTAACTGCTTCCCACTTCTCTCTAATGGGATCATAGGGCCACACCTGTTGAAATTGACTTGGTGTGCTTCCCTGTTGAAGGAATAATCAGTTGTGAAGTGTGGGTGTTGAGTTATGGGAACTGCTTTGGCTGAGTAAGTAATGCCGATGGGTATGCCTCTTCTGAACAGAAACTAAGCCATGGTGAGCTGGAAGATCCCAGCTAAAAGCTATTCCTTCATCTGTTCCTAGAATGAGCAGACATGTGGCACAGCAGCCACATGCAATATGAGTGCGTGTCCTAAACCTCAGAGACTAGGGGGCTTTTGTTAGGAACTAAAATCTAGCAAAAACTGTTACTTTTCTTCTTTTCAAGCTAATCAGATAAATGTTTTCTGTGAGTTACAAGAATTTCTCCTGTTATGGGTTAATTGTGTCCTCACAAAATTCACATATGGAAGCCCGAAACCCTAGCACTGTAGAATGGGACCTTATTTGGAGATAAGGTCTTAGAAGAAGTGATTAACATACAATGAGGTCATGAAGGGGGAGTTTTCAGGTAAAGAGGAAATCAGACGTGCATCTCTCTCTGGTAATGCTTTATGTCTTAACGTCAATTTTATTGGTTTTTAAATAGGACTACAGTGGATTTCTTCCAGAGCTTGCATATCATATCTTTTCTTATCCTTTTATTTTTAGCCTTCCTATTTCTTTAAATTTAAGACGGTCTTTTTTGTAGCAGTGTAGAGTTCATTTATTCTGAAAATTCCTTTCACTTATATTTAATGTGATTTATTATCTATTTTTATTGAATGCTTTCCTGTTTCAATATATATTTGATGTTCTCTTTTTCTTTCTTGCCTTGTTTTGGATTATTATTTTCCTTTATTACATTTCCCTTATGTGGTAGACTGGGAGTTTTAAACACTGGTGCTGTTATTATTATTTCAGTGGTTGCATTCGAACTTACAACATGCCTCCCTTAGTTATCAAGCACAAGTGTCTTGTCTTATTCTCAGATAAGGCAAATAACCCCTCCTGACAGACACCATGTACGCTGTGAGTTTTATGTCTATCTTAAATAAAAGAAAACATTATTTTTATCTGTAGGTCAATATTCATTACATTTATCCAAATACTTATTTTGTTGCTCTTCATTATTTTTTTACATTTTTGAGAGTCCATTTGGATTGGTTTCTTTCTGCCCAAAGACAACACTTAACATTTTCTGTAGGGATGGGCTTCTAGCAACATTCTTTTTACATTTCAGATTACTATGAGGATACAAACAGTTAGGATATAATGTTTGTGTTTGTTAAGTAAGGTCCCTGTTGTAGTTGTGTCCCGCCCCCAGAAGATGTGCCATATACCCTTAATTGTGCCCATTAGTTGGGAGCAGACTAATCTCCTCCTTTCTTCTCTTCCCCCCACCCTTGAATTTAATTGTGTTTTTTTCTTGTGATTGTTCATCTACTGGCTTCATATTAGTATTGAATACATTGGATGCTTGCTTTTCCATTCTTGAGAAGAAAGGAAGCCAGAAAGGAAGAGAAATTTATCACATTAGATGCCTACATTTGTAAAAGGATGCTTAATTTTATCAAATGCTTTAACTAAGAAGAGCATGTTTCAACTCCATTCAGGTTAATACAAGAAATGAAGTCAACATCTATTTTATAGCTGAATAGTATTTCATGGTATACATATGCCACCATTTATTAATCCATTCACATGTTGATGGGAACTTGGGTTGTTTCCACATCTTGGCCGTTATAAATTGAGCTGCAATAAATAATCTCGTGCAAATGTCCTTATGATAAAGCTCTTTTTTTTCTTCTGGATAGATGCCTTGTAATGACATTGTAGGATCAAATAGAAGGTCTATTTTGAGTTCTTTGAAGATTCTACTTTCTTCCTTCCAAACAGGCTATATTAGTTTGCAATCCCACCAGCAGTATAACTTGAAGTCTGATGAGAGTGATGCCTCTGGCTTTGTTTTTATTATTAAGAGTTACCTTGGCTTATGGTATTTTTCTGGTCCCATGCACAATGAAGAACTATTTTTTCCAGTTCTTCAAAGTATGATGTTGGCATTTTAATGGGGATTGCATTAACTCTGTAGATGAGTTTGGGTAGTACACACATTTTAACAATTTTTATTCTTCCCAGCCGAGATCATGGTATATTCCTCTGTTTATGAATGTCTTCTGCAATTTTTTTTCTTAGAGTTTCATAATTCTCTTAGTAAAGACTCTTCACCTCCTTTGTTAGGTATATTCTCAGGTATTTCAATTTCTTTGAATCTACTGTGAAGGTAATTGTGTCCTTGATTTTCTTCTCAGCTTGACTGTTATTGGCATGTACAACGGCTACTGACTTTTGGACACTGATTTCATACCCTGAGGTGTTATTCTATTTCTTGATCACTTCCAGGAATTTTGTGGTTGAATATAAATATAAGATCATATCATCAGCAAAAAAAGGAGAATTTGACCTCCTCTGCCATAATTTGGATCTTTCTCTTGTCTGATTGTGTTGACCAGAAGTTGCAGAACTATGTTGAATAGTAGTGGCAATAGTGGATATTCTTGTGTGGTTCCAGTTCTAAGTGGAAAAGCTTTCAGTTTTACTCCATTCAAAATGATATTGGTTGTGGATTTGTCATAGATGGCTTCCATCAGTTTAAGAAATGTGCCATCTATGCCTATTTTCTTAAAATAGGATGCTGGATTTTTGTAAAAGGATGCTGAATTTTATCAAATGCTTTTTCTGCATCTATTGAGAAGATCATCTGGTCTTTGGTTTTGCTTCTATTTATGTGGTGAATTACATTTATGGATTAGCATATATTAAACCAACCTTGCATCCATGGATAAAGCCTACTTGATCATGATGTATAATTTTTTTAATGTGTTGCTATAGCTATAATCTATTTTCTAGGATTATTGAGTATTTTTACATCAATATTCATTAGTGAAATGGTCTGCAGTTGTACTTTTTAGTTGAGTCCTTTCCTGGTTTTGGTATCAGGGTGATGTTTGCTTCATAGAGAGAATATTAGAGAAGATTCCTTTCTTCTCAAGTTTTGGAATAGTTTTTGTAGCATAGGTACAAACTATTCCTTGAATCTTTGATAGAATTCTGGTGTGAAACCATCAGGTCCAGGGCTTTTGTGTGTGTGTAGGGGGGGCGAGGGGGGCTTTTTTAGTGTTTCTTTAATTTCTGCACTTGATATTGGTGTATTCAAAGAAATCTATTTCTACCTGGTTAGGTCTATGGAAATGGTGTTATTCCAGGTATTGGTGCATTTCTTCCACATTGTCAAATTTGGGGGTATAGAGTTTTTTTTATAGTAGTCAGAGATAATCTCTTATATCTCTGTAGCATTTGTTGTTATTTTTCCCTTTTTATTTCTGATTGAGATTATTAGAGATCTTAATTTTTTGTTTCTAGTTAATCTGGCCAATGTTTATCTATATCTATTTCATTTATCTTTTGAAGAACCAAATTTTTGTTCCATTATTTTTCTGAATCTTTTGTTTTCAATTTTGTTTATTTCTTATTTAATTTTCGTTATTTCATTTCTTCTGCAAGGGATTGGATTGCTCTTCCTTTTCCATTTCCTTGAGATGCTTCATTAGGTTGTTGATGTGTTCTCTTTCTGTTTTTTGGATGTAGGCATCTAATGTGATAAATTTCTCTTAGGACTGCCTTTGCAGTATTTGTACAGATTTTGGTAGCTTATGGCTTCATTATGTTTCAAGAATTATCATTGTCATTATGTTCAAAGAATCTAATAATTTCTTTCTTTATCTCCTCCTTGACCCAACTGTCTTTTAGCATTAGTTGTTTAGTTTCCGTGCCTTTGTGTGGGGATGAAAATTTTTGTTGGAATTGAGTTCCACCTTTATTGACTTATAGTATGAAAACATACAAGATAGAATTTCAATTCTTTTAATTTTGTTGTGATTTGGTTTGTGCCCTAGGATATGATCAATTTTGGAGCATGATTCATAGGCTGACGAGAATAACATATACTCATTAGCTTTGGGATGGTATGTTCTGTATATGTGTATCAAGCCCATTTGTTCCAGTGTCACATTAAAGTCACTGTTTCTTTGTTTAGTTTCTATTTAGAGAATATGTCCAGTTATATAAGAGGGGTATTAAAGTCCCAGTTATTATGGTATTGTAAGATATTATATTGTTCATACCACTTAGGATTCCTTTCATAAATCTGAGAGCATTTAAGTTGGGTGCATAAATATTTATAATTGAAATGTCCTTTTGTCATATTTTTCCCTTGACCAGTATGTAGTGATCATCTTTATCTTTCTTACCTGTAGTTGCTTTAAATCTTCTGGTATCAGAAAATAATATTGCAATCCCTCCTTTCTTCTGCTTTCCATTTGCCTGGAATATTATTTTCCAACACTTTACCTTGAGTTTTGTTTTGTCCTTCCAAGTTAGGTGTTTCCTGAGGACAGCATACAGATGGTTTGTGCTTTTTTTTTTTTTTTTCCAGCCAGACTGTACCTCTTAAATAGGTAATTCAAGTCATTTACATTTATTAGGAGAATTGATAAGTATGGTAGAGTTCTTTTCATCTTATTTTATGACAGTCCTTTGCTTAGTTTTAAAGGTAGATTACCACCCTCTTCTGGCTTGAAAAGTTTCAGCTGAAAAATTCACTGTCATCCTGATGGATCTGCCCTGTAGGACAGTTAGTGCTTACTCCTGGCTGCTTGCAAAATTCTCTCTTTTGTTTTGTCCTTGGCCAGTTCATTACAATGTGTCTTGGAGATGCTGTGTTTGTGTTGATATGAACTGGGGTTCAATATCCATCTAAAAGGAGTGCGGAATCTTTGGTAATGCTTGGGAAGTTTTCATTTATGATATTCTCTAGTACAGCTTCTATTCCTCTGGGGAGTTATTCTTCCTCTTCAGGAATACCTATGATTTCTATATTTGAATGCTCTGTGTCACATAATTCTCAAGAGATCACTCTGATTTTACTCTCTTCTACCTCTTTAAGTGCCTGAGTTAGCTAAAGAGCCTTCTCCTTTACCTCTGAGATTCTTTCCTCTTCATGGTCTATTCTGTTGTTGATAGTTTCCATTGTATCTTTAAATTCCCTGAGTGACTTCTTCAATTCCTTAAGATCTGATATATCCTTTCTAATTTTATCATATTTTTCATTCATTTCTTGGATTAGTTTCTGGATTTCCTTTTGGTCATTGCTACTTTCCATCAATTTCCTTCATTGTTTTTGCCATCCATACTCTAAATTGCCTTTATGTCATTTCCATAATTTCTTTATAGGTGGAATCTTCTTCTGCAGTAGCTACCTTATGATCCCTTGTCAGCGTAGGGGGGTGGGTTCAATTTGTTCTGGTTTTTGATGTTGCCAGAATTCTTTTGTTGGTTCCTCCTCATGTGTGTTTTCTTCTTTTTCACTTCCTTCCTCTACTTATTCCTCTCACTTTCACCTCCTCTTTAAATTCCTTTCTGTCTTTGCTTAGGTGTTAGCATGGCCTTTTGGTATAGGGGAAAAGAGAAGAGAAAATAGAAAGGAGAAAAGAAAGAAAAGAGAAAAAAGGGTGAAAAGGAAATAATGGAAAAAAAAAAAGGAAAGAAGGACAGAAAGAGAAAGATTGGAGTAATAGTGGTGTTTCGCATGGTACATTTACCCACCTGCAATTTCACTACTCTCAGGAGTCACATGGGTGGGTCCCTTGAGGTCAGGGGCTCCATACACCCCTGAGAAAAATCAAAACCCCACCTCTACTGAATATAGAAGAAAATCAGCAGTGTGTCATGGTGGGGAACCACTAATACATTCCTTCAAATGGCCATAGCTAGGATGCCCTAGACCAGGCGTCCTCAAACTATGGCCCATAGGCCACATGCAGCCTGCCTAGGACATTTATCCAGCCCGCCGGATGTTTTTGCCACCACTGCCTATTCTGCTTAGCAGCTGACTCATCCCAGGGTCCACAGTCCAGCCCTTCAAAGGTCTGAGGGACAGAGAACTGGTCCCCTGTTTAAAAAGTTTGAAGAACCCTGCCCTAGACCAGGGGCTCAAGTCCTCTTTGAGTCGGGCTAATCCTGTGGCACTGTATCCCAGGACTCAGACAGAGTGAGGTTCTGTTCCATAAATAAAATACAAAATGAAATAGGACAAAACAGAACAGAACAAAGAAGAAAAACACATACAATAATGAAAATAGATAAGAAAAATTAAAAATAAAATTGTCTAAATTACAAAAAACCTATATCTTAGTTTGAGAAATTTATGTGGGAAAGATAAAAAGTAGAAAAATATCTACAAAAGTAAGAAAAAGAGAGAAATAGAAATGAAAGAAATAAAAAAGGAACAGAAAAACCACAGCAAAAATGGAACCCTTGATATTTAAGAAAGTAAAAATAAAAAATAAAAATACAACAAAACAAAAATTAATAAAAGTAACAAATAAGCAAAATAAAAACATATATATATTATATATAGCAATACATTGCCTGGACACCAGATGGTGCTCTGAAAAGGTAGGAAGAAAAAGGGAAAAAAGACAAATAATGGCTGGACACCAGGGGGCACTATGGGATTATGACCCCAAAAAACACCCATGCTGATTCTGCTATATAAGAAGGGGGTGGTGGTGCCTGTGGCTCAAGGAGTAGGGCGCCAGCCCCATATGCTGGAGGTAGGGGGTTCAAACCCAGCCCCAGCCAAAAAAAAATTGCAAAAAAAAAGAAGGGGGCAGGAAGCCACTATCTAGTTGCCATGGATACCCAGGCCCATTTTCCTGATTTATTTGCCTCCAATCAGGGCCTGGTTAGCATACTAGCATTCAGCCCCACATGATTGGGAGCCTGAAACTCTTGCCACACTCCTTAGGAGGCAAGCCTCAACCTTACAAACAGTGCCCCTTGTCCACAAAGAGGCTTTCCTGGGCATGCAGGAGCTGCATAACTCACCCCAAATGTGACTACCTGAGCTCAGCAGGTACTCCAGAGCTGGTCACACGCTGGGATCCTGTGGGCTATTTCTGCCTGGTGACCCTCCCACAATGAGGCACCCTGTTAGCAGTTGAACTGATGGGAGTTCCACCCTGCCCGGTGATTCAGTCCCAGCTGGGTACAAGTTCACTTGCTCACTTAAGTGCTCTTAAGGCAGCACAGGTGAGCAGCAAATCTGCCGCACAGGTCTTGCCTATCTCTAGCCGTCCACCAGAGGACCAGCTAGCCTCTGTATGCACCCAGGCACTCAATGTATGTGCCAGTCTTCCTCTGCTCCTGACCTCCTCCTTGGCTCCTGGAGTCCCCTACTGCTTAACTGTGCCCCTGAAGTGATGTTTCTGGGCAGGACATTCCAACTAGAAGTGGCAGAAGTCTTCTCTATGATTTTACCACAAGTAACAGGTGTGTGAATGTTTCTACTTCATCATCTTGCTCTGCCTCTATTTTTATGTTTTCATTTATGATTTGTGATCTTTAATCTTGCAGGATATTTTAACTGGGTATGAAATTCAATTTTAGTGGTGATTTATTTTAGCACTTTGTGCCAAAATTCCATGTGTCCGTTGAATAGTTAGCTGTATGGTTTATTGTCGTTTCTTTGTCTTTAAGGTGCTTATTCTCTCTTACCTATTTTCTATACTTTTTGCAACCTTTATTTTGAATTTATACTTCTGGTGTATCTACCAGTTCACCAGTTCTCTTTTCATTCAGCTATAATCATTCTGCTGCTAATTGGATTTGTATCTTTCTGATTTAAGTTATTGTACTTTTTATTTCCAGAATTTTCATTATTTTTAGATTGTCTAGTTCTTTATCAATATTAGTGTTCTGTCTTGAATACGATAGGCATACTTTTAAAATATGGACTTTCCAATATTTGGAACTATCATGCATCTGATTCCATTGTGTTTTTTTCTTTTTTCTCTACTGACTTTCAGTTATATTGTTCTGTCTCCCTGAGTTCTTGCTTATTTTTAAAATCATGAATCAGATTCCAGTCATTGGCTTCCATTCCCTAACAGTTGTGAACTGCACAGCTAATCCTCTTTACTCTCCTATTCTAGAATTTCAAGAACTAGTATTTTTTTTTATTAAATCATAGCTGTGTACATTAATAGAGTCATGGGGTATAGTGTGCTTTTTTATATACAATTTGAAATATTTTCATCAAAGTGGTTAACATAGCCTTCATGTCATTTTCTTAGTTATTGTGTTAAGACATTTATATTCTACACTTAGAAAGATTCACATGTACCCTTATAAGATGAACCATAGGCGTGATCCCACCAATCACTGTAGGAGACGCCAAGATCCAGATGACATCAGAGCAAGATGATCTGCAGCTGAGGTGTGGACCTTGGGCCATTCCTCCACAGGAGTTCCTTGTGGAAGAAGAGCTCGTGCCCTCAGCACGTAGTCATTGTTAATTACTCCCCTCACCTGTATCATTCCCTTTCAATAAAAGGCTGGTGCGGAGGTTGCTCAGGGCTACCCGGAAACTAAGGGCTAGCCCGCCTTCCACAAGCTTGTACTTCTAATCTGCCTCTCGGCTGGTTCCTTCCTGCGCTAACTAACGGAGACCAGGGCCATAGGAGCCCAACGGGTCGGTCGTGACAAATCACCCTTCCTCCACCCATCCTCCCCCCTCCCTTCCCCTCCCCCTCCCCTATCCCCATAATCTTGGGCTATAGTTACAGAGAAACAAATGGTGGAAGGCATAATTTCTTGAACTAATCTTGAAGAAAAATGCCTTTCACCATTTGTTTCTCTGTAACTTTTAAAAAAATCTTATTTGCTCTCTGATATCTTCAAGCAGATTTTTTTTTTTTTTTAAAGGTTTTTACACCTCTTTTAGTCTCATGGGAATGTGGTCAAAAATGTTGACCTTCAGTAGTATTTTCATGTTGATGAATTATCAAATATTTCTTTTTAGTGTTACCTTCTTTTTATCCTTTTTTATTGATAGTCATATACGAATTTATTTCTGGCAGTGAATTAGTCGATTTGAAGTTTGCAATTCATGTGCATGTTTTGTTTTGAAAATAATGTGGTAGTGTGTACTCGTAAGTACCATCTCCACAATTACACTGTGGCTTATTTCTGGTGGCTGTCTGTCTCTTATTTTTACCATTTTACCAATGTATGTTACTTCATGCTCATATAGTCACTAAATATTGTAGGTACGACTCCACTTAGATTTTATTTTATCCATTCTCTTTATTTGATGGAAGTAGAGGTTGCCATTTCATATCTTGAAGAGTATTCCAGGTCTACTTTTTAAGCTACCCTTTTCTCATCCTCAAAGATAATGCCTTCCCGGACACCTAATTTCAATCAGGCCACTGACAGGAAAGAGGGCATAAGGATGGACACTTCTTACTTTTATTATGAGTTGGTTGTTCTGTCTTCACATTATATAATCTTCCTCTACACTTATCTTAAATACAAATTACCACAAGAAAACTTAACTCTCAAAGTTTCTAAGAAGAAACATTAGTGATAGAAAGAGGACTACGATATGTAATTCAGTGGGATGGAGTATAACATTTTAATTTTATGCATCTAATTAATAATTTTTACTATTGACAACCTCTCTGGTATTTGGGATATGTTAATTGAACCTAATTATGGAGTGACTGAAGCTGATGATACTATGTGGGTCAGCTTTTCTAAAAAATATTTTTGAATTCCAACAAAATATATGTAAAAAAAATCAATAGGTGTCAACTCCTATAAAGAGTCTGTAAGCCGCCCTACTTTATTCACACATGGGCTTGATTTTCCTATGGCATATCTTATTTCCACAAACAGAAAATCTCATTGATTTGGAAGTTATTGATCAGAATGCCCTTTTCTGTTACTCAGAACCTGACAGAAGGAGTAGAGTGTCTCAGTTGTGGTGAGAAACCCCCAAATCTCCATCTTGAAATATATTACTCTGGAATTTTAGACTGTCTGGAAAGTTGCTATAGCCTCAGTAAATATTTAAATGTTTACTATGATTTATTCCATCTGTTTCACTGAAGGTTTTTTTAACATTGATAATTATTGAGGAATGCATACTGAATTTTTGTTATGTGTGGGGCAGAGATATTAATTTCTTTTTTTGCTTTTGCTGTAAGAGTTCATCTTTATTACAAGTAGTTGGCCACTTTTTTGGTTTCTATAACTCAAGCATTGTGGCAGGAATCAGTATAGGATCTTTCTGTGAGTGTCTTAACTTCTGGTTTGCTGGTAGAGAGTGTGGGAGTTTATCAACTTTCCAAAGATCACTGCCTTAAGTGGGCTCACATGACTGTTGCTATTTGGACCATAATTACAAACTATTCTTAATTGCAGTGGTGAAAATGTGTTTCTGGTGGCCTCAAGCCACATAACTTTGCGGTGTCAGGGTACCATAGACAGACTTGAAGTTCTACTTGTTGGTATAGAATAAAGGGAGAGAGGTAATCTTGAAGGCTGTTTTTTTCCAGGTTATGAAAAATCCAGGGAACCCTCCGTGCTTTCCAGATTTCTCAACTCCAGAAAGCTCTGGCGAGGACATAGCTTCTGTCTCAGAGTTAGTATTGCTTCCTTCTGAATAATGCTTGACAAACACTGAAGGGTTATTTTGCTTGGCTTTAGCATTTTTTTGCTTCTTCCTGAAAATTGCCTTGATGTTCATACCTTCCTTCTTCAGAATAATAATCCTACTAATTAAGTCTTTTTGGCTCCTAGGCTCTGCTTTTGAGGGTTTAACCTAGAAATGTTCTTTCAGGAGTCTTTTGCACAAACCTGTCTTTTCCTTCACACATTTACATTACTAATTTAATTTGCAGAAGATAACCTTCATCTTAGGTTTATGGTGGGCACTACCTAATTTTATGAATTATGTTCATATGTTAATAAACACATAAACATATTTACATGTTTCATATCAAGTCTAGAAAAATAATACTTTTTATCCCCTCTAAAAATATCTAAGTTTCTTTTTCAAAGGAAGAAGATGATTTCTTTGAAATATAAATTATGCTTGTGTCACTGGTAGGCTTTCTTGAATAAAGTCTTAAAAGCTAAAATGGGAAATAATTATTAGAGAAAATCAACATTATTCCCGCTCCAAAGGTACTAAGTGAAGAATAACTGGAGTGGGTTTTATCTTTGAGGTCTGTACAAAGCAGTACAGAAAGGCTGAGTCTGGCTCAGTCATTAGCACTAATCCGTGTAGGAGGAGCTGGTGGCTTGTTGTCCCCGCTGTCCTGGACAGTTTTAAGAGCCTCTACTGGGAAGTCAGAGATGGAAGAACAGACAATGGAAAAGAGTACAAACGGTCCCCAGGTTACAGATGAGACAAGTCTGTAGGTTTGTTCTTAAACTGGATTTGTATGTAAATTGGAACAGGTACATTTGCCCATTACCTGTCGTAGCCTCCGTTCCTAAGTGTGAGTAATACTGTCTAATGTTTATACTTGAGGACTGGTACATGGCAATCTGGTCAAACAAAGCAATTCTTGAGGTTCTTCAAAAAATGAAAAATAGAACTACTATGCAGTCCAGCAATCCCACTACTCTCTCTCTCTCTCTATATATATATATACACACACACACACAGGCACATACACACAGAAGAATTGAAAACAAGATCTCGGAGATATCTGCATTCCCAATTTTCAGTGCAGCATCATTCACAATTCTAAGAGGTGGCAGCAACCTAAATGTCCATGGACAGATGAAAACTTTAAGAAAGGAAAAAACTGTATTAAAATTATAATAGTCTAAAAAAATTATAATAGTCTATACCAATAACAAAAGATGAATATGTCATGTTGTAATTGCAGAAGTCAAATGTGACTTGAGTATTACAATTTTTATACAGTTTTTTTTCCTTTCTTAAAGTGTATATGCAGTTTCTGGCACCCTTTGTGTGTATATTATTCAGCCTTAAAACAGAAAGAAATCCTGTCATACGCTACAACACGGATGAACCTTGAGGACATTCTAAGCCAGTCACGACTGGACACATACTGGGTGATTCCACTGGTATGAAATATCTAAAGGAGTCAGACTCTTAGAAAGTAGAAAGGTGATTGCCAGAGGCTGGGGGAAGAGGGGTCAGGGGGAGTTGTTCGTGAGTATACTGTTTCTGTTTTGCAAGATGGAAAAGTTCTTGAGATCTGTTGTGTACCAGTGTGGCTGTAGTTACTGTACACTTAAAAATGGCTAAGATGGAAACATTTCTGTTACACTGGTTTTTTTTTTTTTTTTTTTTTTTAACAATTTTAGACAAACTCCTTTGATCATATGGCTTTTCCTCAGCTGCAGACCAATTTGGGGACACCACCTCCCTCCATCAGAGTTCTGTGCTGTCCTGCTGACCCCCACACCTTTCCTGCCCTTGCTTTCGTATCATATTTATTTTCTATCCCTGGTTCTCGCCAGGAATGAGCTCACCCGTGTGTGCTTCCCCAAGCACAGAAATTCTATTTCTGAGAATTTTGCTAGAAGGCAAAGTGGTGTAAGGTTAGGACTGAGACAGAAGCTCTGTTTGTTGTGGGAAAGGTGGAAAGTGAGTGCTTTCCAACCCCCGCCCTGAATTTGTCCCTCCTGAATTTTCTTGTTCTTTGTCAGGAAGTCCCAGTGATGATTTTTGGGTGGAAACATAGTCTGTGAGCTCCTGGGAGTTACTGTGTGTACAGTCACCCGTTCTCAAGTCAGAACTGCGTCTGGAGAGGGGCTACACAGCGTACTAAAGCAGGGTAGGTGAACTAGATAACCTTTAAAGTTCTTTCAACCTCCGCCTATTGTTTCCTCCAAGTCTATTATCTTTTATTGTTATAAACAGAGGCTTTTGTGACATGTTTACTCACGATATCCCCTTGACATTTTATATTTTTCTAAATGTCAAGCTATTATCAATTATATATGAAGTTCATATTAATTTATATGTAGGACAACTTACCCAAAATAAGAGGGTCTTTTGAGATTTTGAAATATTTGATTTATGTAAGGTATTAAACAATATTTGCTATAATAAATTCACATTTCTTCATGATCCTTTGACTCTGAGAGTGAAAGAGGCCATAAACTATATTTTTTAGTTAACAGACTTTTAAAAATGTTAATAGAGCCGTAGCTTTGGTATCAGTATGCCATCTGGGGACAAACAGACCTGGCCTGACATTTTATTTATTTTACTGATCTTAACACATAATTTTTTAACAAAGACTACCTTAAGCCAGTTTTCTCCTAATGCATTAATATAAGAGGGACATAAACCACAATAATCTGTGTTATGCAAAGCAAGCCAATTATTTCCTGAAGGTGAAAGCCCCTTTATAGGCACTGTCAATTCTTTATATCATTCCATAGTAAAATTTTTTTTTATTTGGTTCCAAATGGTATCCCAGGTAGCTAAAATTTAAATCATGACCCGTCCATCAAGAAGTAGGAACAGGCTATATTGTGTTTAGAGCAAAGGGATTTGGAGTGCTTCCAAATTAATCTCATATTTATGTTGTAAGTAAGGTAGACCCTCCATTGCTGACCACCTCCTTAAGTTGACCTAATGTTCATAGACTGGACACACGTATATGTACACACATACACATCAGTGCAGGAGGCCTAGTTCCTTACGGTGACACCTCCGTATGTTGACCAGTTAAGTCCCTCAGGTGGTCAGCTTATAGGCTCTACTGTACTTTCTTTCTGTACAAATAGAAAATGGATATTTTTAACATTTCTTAATAGTCTCACACAGGACACATTTTGGAAGTCACTAAGATTTTAAAATAGTCAGCATAATTAAAATTGATAGTTTGTATGTCAGGCCATAATGCTACAGCATTCAATACTAAGGACTCCTCTTTGTTCCATGCTAGGGACAAAATTTCTTTGCAAATATTTAAAAATGTTTTAGCTTATTTTAACTTCATAAGAACTAACCTTAAGCAGTTATTCAAAAAAGCTTTCCTGGCTCTGCTTTTTCAGATCATTTGGATTTGCTATTGTCTGGCTGAAGCCTATATAAAAATATATATAATTATATAAATAGTGATTATATATAGTTATAAACTATAACTACATATATAGTATTATATATGTTATATATATGATGTTGTTAATATATAGCATAAAATACTATATATAGTATAGTATATACTTTATACTGTATTTAACTATATATAAACACTATATGTAAAATATATATATCACTATATATAATATACATAACACTACATATATTATATGTAGTGTTTACCCTTGACCTGGATGTTATTAGACTGTAGCACAGACCAGAAGGATCGGGGCGGCTACACAGAAGGGGGACATGATGAACTAACGAGTGCTCTCATTATGTGAGATGGTGCAACTTTGGTTTTTTTTTTCTTCTTGACATTTCTTTTTCTTGAGTTGTATTTGGGGCTACGTGGTTCATTTGTGGATCATCAGAAATGCAGTGTCCTGAAAGCTGCTCCTAAAGTCACCATACGTAGGGGAAATGGGGAATTGTAGCTAAATGTACCTTTATTTACAAAATACTCCTTACGAAGTTTTATAAAATATTTACAAAACACTCTCTACATGTTGGCCACCTCTTTGTAAAATTTTGTATGGAGTATATTATAAATAAAGGTACATTCAACTACAATTTCCCATTGTCCTCATGTACGGTGACTTTAGGGGCAACTTTTGGGTAATTATAATAAGACTTGCTCTTTTGAAATATAAACTCCAGAAACAAAATGAACACAACTGTGTATAGAAAATTCTAGAAGATATTTAATTTTAATTTTTAAAGTCACCTCCATCATTCTATAATCGAATATCTGGAGTCAGACTGTTGGGCTGGAATTCCAGTTCCACATTTCTTATTCATATGATTTGGGGCAAATTACCTGGACCATTTTTGTCTTTGTTTCATCTTCGGGAAAGTGGGTTATAAATGGTACCACATTCATGATGACAGCGTGAGGATTCAATGACTGTGCAAGGTGTGTAAAGCAAAGCCTGTGACACTTAACATGTTGGAAAAGGCACTGCTATTTCCTCACTTTGATTAAAGTAAAACAAACCAAACCCAATCCTCCGGTTATGTTTCTAATAATTTCAATGAAGAGGAAGGGAATAGGGAAAAAGCCTTTACATTAAAATGAGTGCCCACTATAGGCACGGTACCTCACCAGGGAGAGGCTGAGAGTGGAGGACACAGCTCCAAGTGTTGCTCCTATGCACCACTGGGCAGGGGTGAGCTGGTCCCTCTGGAATATCCCCGTGGTATTCCAATGTATCTCCCTCCTGTGGCACTTGTTCCCCATCTGTCTTGCCTGCCTTCAAGGCCATCCTCTGAACTATTGGCTCTTTGTTCTATCCTCAGGGCCCAACAATTCCTGAAGGAGAATTGATGTTCAATAGATATTCACTGATTGAATGAAAAAATGCATGAATCTTTTAAAAATAAATAGACAGGTGTTCACTGAAGAAATGAGATTTGATAGAGGCTTTGAGTGATGGGAGAGTTTATATAGGAGTTGCCAGACCGAAAGGATGTCCAGTTAAATGAGAATTTCAGATAAACAGCAAATAATTTTCAGGGTCAATATGTCTCATGTAACATTTGCAACTTGGTTGTACAATAAAATGATTCATTGTTTGAATTAAAATTTTGGATAAACAGTGAATTTTTTTTTTTTTTGGTATGAATGTACTCCAAATATTGCCTGGAATATTCTTTTACTAAGATTTATTTGTCATATCTCTGAAGTTCAAACTTAATTTGACATTCTGCATGTTTATTTGTGAAATCTGGCAACCTTAAAAGGAGGAATAGAGAATAGAATGGATTTTAAATTAAGGAAATGTCAAAAGTATGTAGACATCTTAGTTTTAATAAAAGTTGTCTCTGAGTAGGAATGTCGTCATGAAGAACTGGAAGGAAATGCACCTAAAATAGTGTGTCTTTTTCCTCACGGTTTTCCTTAAAAAAAAAAAAAAAGTATATTCCAGTTTATGACCCTACCTTGTTCGTTGATCTTTAGCACAGGTGTGCTGTGTATAAGGCAAAGGACAAAGGGCTGTCAAGATACTGAGCCTTTTAGTCACTGAACCTGTAGAATTGCCTTAAATGTCACTGCCTGTAACAGACAGACACCAGGCTGTATCTTCAGGAAAAAAGTGAGTCATAGTAAGCACACGTTTACACATTTCTAATGAATTTATTGGAGCCCTTTAATATAGAACTGACCGTATTTTTTTTCTTTACGTAGATTCAACCCTGGACTTTGACAGGTGCTGCATAAGTTAGTTAAAAATCCTCCCTTTGCTTTATAAATGTACTTGTTTTAAAAGACAGTCTGGGCTAATTCTCCTGACGCCAGCATTTCTTCCTTCCGTTCTTCCTCTCTCCCTCCCTTTCTTCCTTCCTCTGATTCTTCTTATTTTTACTGATTCAGTGATTTGATGCTTTTCAAAGAATCTGGAAACTGAAAGTGTTAGTTTTTATCTGTATCACATTATATGTATTAAATACTTCATGTTCATCATTGAACTAGACACTATTTCTTTAAAAAGCCTAAGCCATAATGCATCATAATTTGCTGGGCTATGGTAGCCCTTATGAAATTCTATTTGAACAAAAATAGTACTTTCTTCCAGGTGCCTCTGTTGTAAAACAAGACAAAACATTTGAATTATCTCTTAAATTAACATAATTTTGCTTTGCATATAAAATACAGGCTACAAAGTCATAGGACCCAGTTGTGCTCATTTACATGAAATTTTCTCAACTTTTCCACTTTTCAACTTTTAGACCTTATAGCATTTGAAAAGCACAGATTCAGAAAGAGGAAGCCTAAAAAACAAAGTGTGGGTAGAATAAAAGGATATTTGTTTTCTTTTTTTTTTTCCCATTCAAATTTCCTTTATTATTTCTTCTAGCATAACTGTGTACATTAATGCAATCATGGGGGACAGTGTGCTGTTTTCATATACATTTTGAAATACTCTCATCAAACTGGTTAACATAACCTTCATGTCATTTTCTTAGTTATTGAGTAAGACATTCATACTCTGCTTTTAGAAAGATTCACTTGTACCCTTGTAAGATAAACCATAGAGGTGACCCTACCCATCACCCTCCCTCCCCCCATCCATCCCCCTCACCTCCTCTCTCCCACCCCCTTCCCATATTCTAAGGCTATAATTAGGTTATGAAATTCCTATAAAAGCTATGAATTAGTTTCAAAATAGGGCTGTGTACATTGGATACTTTTTCTTCCATTCTTGAGATACTTTGCTAAGAACATTTTCCAATTTCATCCATATAAACATGAAGGAGGTAAAGTCTCCATCTTTCTTTAGGGCTGCATAGTATTCCATGGTGTACATATACCACAATTTATTGATCCATTCGTGGGTCTATGGGCATTTGGGCTTCTTCCATGACCTAGCAAGTATGAATTGGGCTGCAATAAATATTCTGATACAAATATCTTTGTTGTAATTTGATTTTTGGTCTTCTGGATATATACCTAATAAAGGAATTGCAGGATCAAATGGCAGGTCTATTTTTAGTTCTCTCAGTGTTCTCCAGATGTCTTTCCAAAAGGCATGAATTAATTTGCATTCCCACCAGCAGTATAGAAGTGTTCCCTTTCTCCACATCCATGCCAACATCTCTGGTTTTGGGATTTTGTGATATGGGCTAATCTTAAGGATATTTGTTTTCTGTCAGCATTTGTAACTTTTTATTATTGAGCCTAATTTCATTATTCTGCATTTGTGAAGTGAATTGTTTACAATGAGAGAAGGACGAGAACCCTCAATTTCATGGGAGGAGAAACTCGTCAGAGGTAAACCAAGGCAGAGGACAGTTGAGTTGTATGGTCCCAAAGGGTAATATAATTTTGCCTCTTAAACTTTATTTTATTTCAGTGCTGCCATAGCCGGGGGCATTGTGCCTGTTGCCTGAGAATGTGAGCAACTAATGGACTTGAATAATGGAAATATTGAATATATGGCCTAGTTCTCTATTGTGCCCCCACAGTCCTTCTCTCTTCTCTCTCTTTCTCTCTGGCTTTTACATAGACGTGGTAGTAGAAACAAAGCAGGAAAAAATATCAGGTTGGTATTTTCAAAATAGAACAAAATTTTATTTATTTATTTATTTTTTAGAGATGGGTTCTTGATCTGTTACCGAGGCTGGAGTGCAAGGGCATGATTGTAGCTCACTGCAGGCTCCAGCTACTGGGGTCAGGCAATCCTCCTGCCTTAGCCTCCTAAGTAGCTGGGACTACAGGTGCATGCCAGCATAACTGGCTAATTTTTAAAAAATTATTTGTAGAGATGGGGTCTTGAATTCCTCACCTCAAGTGATTCTCCCACTATGGACTCTCAAAGTGCTGGGATTATAGGCATGAGTCATCACACCTAATCAAAACTAAATAGAAACAAATAAAGGTAAATAAAATATTTCTTCACAATACAATATTCAATTCAATTTGAAAACTGTTTACTCAGTGCTCCCAGAGTGCCAAGCTCATGGGAGGGGGTATGATGAAATCGTCTTTACCCTCTAGGTGAATATGTGTTGATGGTGGTATGGAACAAAGTTAGCATGTGAATGATTACGATATGGAGCAGAAAGCAATAAAGGCCCAAGGAGGGGTCTGCATGCAGCACTAAGAAAATATTGATGGACAAGAGATTACATCTTGTTATGAGAGCAGAAAGACATGGTTATTGTGGTCAGGGAGGAAGGAGAATTTGATGTGGAAAATGAGAAATGTGAGAACATTTCTGGAAGAAATAATGTTGTAAGTCATTAAAAACGATGGTTGAGGAAGAGCCAGCCTTTCTGGAGTATATGGTGTGTGGAAGCAGATAGGGCTAGAAATTTAGGTAGGAGCTAAATTTCTGAAGGGCTTTAAATATCAGAATGTGGCATTTCTTCTTAATGTGTCTGGCTATAAGAAACCATTGAATATCTGAATGCAATAGTAAGATTAATCTTGGCATCAGTTTGGAAATTGCTTTGAGTCAGGACAAATTTGAGAGTAAGAGCAAGAAAGACTTGGAAGCTATTTAGAATCCATGTGAGAGGTAGTGAGACCCTAAAGAAGGCTGGTGGTGATGTGTGTGGCAGTGGATCTGAACAGGGCCAGAAATAATATCTGACAATTAAGTTCACAGACTCATCCTAGAAAAAGTGCTGCATACCTCATTTCTAAATGCCACCATGGTCACTAGCTGGCCAGGCAGAGTCTCCGATGGTGACTGTAGTGATACTCAGCAGGGGGGGATGTAGCACTTTTCTACAGGATGAGTTTGTGAACTTAATTGTCACATCTCATATGATGGCAGCTCTCTGAATTCTGTGTACTTTTCAATCTATTATCACCTTCAGCTTTTCCACTGAGTTTCTGAGGCAGCGGTTGTTACATGCCCACTGTGGAGGTGAAGAACTCCCGGCAGAAGGAGGCGGCGTGACCTCCTGTGGGTCACAGAGCCTGAGAGGGGATGGTGAAGTGAGAATTTAGTTTGCAAAGAAAAATAGGGGGGAAAGAGGAAAATTATGAAGATAAGTAGTCTAGGAAAGTTTTAAAATAATAAAGCTGGTGTTTCAATATTAAACTTGCAGATTAACATAAATAAATGAAAATAAATGGTTACTTAGATCAAGTACTTGTAACATCAAGTCTTCAAAACACAGTTTTGAATTTTTTACAAACTGTAATCACAAATATGTTAAAATCAGAGTAAGAAGCCTTTGGTGTAAATTTGTGAGGCTTTGTTGCTTTGAAATCGTACCTGGGACATCCTCTATAAAGGTGCATTTTTCCTTTTTCCTTTCCACACTGAGACTTTGCCCACAGCTCAGCTTTGGCCTTTTTCTCTACTATAAATGTGCTCTTGGCTACTGGGCATTTGTCTGGAAGGGCATTCAAGATCTTGGGCACATCCAGGATGGGGACCTTATGCATCTGTCTGAGTCAGCCCCTGAGGGCACAGTATTCATTAGAGAAGCAGATACTGAAGAAAGCTTGGGGAAAAAACACTCTTGGAGACCTGTGTGTGAGCACGGGGATCACTGTCCCTCCAGGAATATAAAGGATCCTGATCACTCTAAGAAAAGTAGTTGTTGTAGATAGCAGACTGCAGTCAGCTTTTTACAGAAGCTCCTGTCCAGAAGGAGGCTTAAAGGACAGAAGTTTAGCAAGGGAGCTGATGGTTTGGAGCAGAGCCAAGAGAGAAGATTTAAGAGCACACGTCAACCTTCCTGAGGTGAGCTGTGACCCCAAAAATATGATCAAAAGGTACAAAATCCACCACCAAGTGGACAGGAGTCCCCTCCCCCACAAGAAGTGCTCACAGTTTACTCCATGCAAACAAGCGAGCAGAGTTCAAACATCCTCCCACTCTATCCCATGGGAGAGACCCCCTAAAAACTGGACCTCCTACCCTTGCTGGTGTGCCACGGCACCCTCCTGCCAGGCATAAAACTATAAAACTGTATATATTCCCCACCTGCAACATTGAACTCTGAGGATTCCACCCCCCCCCCGAGGTCTCGAGGTTTGATACCTACAGAGTCCAGATTCTTGGGCATCTTCTTGAGAGAAGTGGAGGGAGAAAGGGCTGGTGCTGCTCTGTGCTGACTGTGGTACAGGAGTGAGGAGAAGAAAGTTGGCTTGAAGGAAGCCATACAGCAACAGTGGTATCCTGAGCTGTGAATTGATGCCATTCCAGATAGGTGAGCCCCGTCTCTCTGGGCAACCAGAGGTTTTGGACAGCAGCCACAGGCCAAATCGACTTAATAACTTTCCTAAGTAGAGAGACCATTAGCACCAGCCCTCAGGGGAATATAGCTGAGACAAAGGCCGTGGGCTGACAGAGGCTGGAATTGACACCTGAGTATAAACTCTAATTGCTTGCTGCCCAGAGCTGAGTTCCTCATCAACTCTAGCAGCCTCTGACTTACAGAGGAATTTAGTCATGACAGAAGGTGAGGGGCTGGAATTGAGAGAACTTTCACAGCCTAATTTAAACATGCAAGGCCCCCTTGCCTGACTCAGATTTCCAGGTGATTTTGGCAGTTGTAAACCCCTGGAGCAGTGACCTACTGGAGTGAATAGGGTCACAGACCTGGGGGATTATGAGTGACTGGGTGCAATGTGGGAAAGGAGGTATTAACCTACCCAGACTAACCCATTTTCTGGGTGGGTCCCTTTGCCCTCACGGAGCACTGGAGCAAGTTATATCTGAGCTGTGAGCAGACCCCTCTTATCTAGCAGCTGGAGACATTTGAACTCTTTCACCTGAAACTGGTCCTGACTGGGACAACTGATTTGGAGCCCTTAAACTGGGCAGACCACCAAGGGACTATTTAAAGGGGCACCCTGGGTGTATGGTTGAGGGAAGGTTTGATTTTCCTTGCCCAATTGTTGTTTATGGGGGGTGGGGCGATTTAATTGCTGGTATTTCTCCACAGCAGAGACTTCAACCAAGAGTAACTGAATCACTAGGGTAGGACAGAAACCAGCTGAAAATAAGACAGAGTCACATAGCCCCACCACACCAATCAGGTCCTCAGTCTCTCAGGCCATAACACCATACGGGTCCTTGACAAACCTCAAAGGGAAAAGCCAAATGGGGTAAAATAATCATGGGCGGAATCAGCAGAAAAGCTCTGGTAATATGAATAACCAGAGTAGATCAACCCTTCCAAGAAAGGATGTGGCTGGTGATATGAATAACCAGAGTAGGTCAACCCCCCCACCAAGAAAGGATGTGGCAGACGAAACTGAAGATCCACTATATAAACAGATGGCTGAGATGTCAGAAATTGAATCCAGAATTTGGATCGCAAATAAGATTAATAGAATAGAGGCGAAGATAGAACTAGAAATTCAAGGAGCATTCCAAATGTTCACTCAAGAATTCAAAGACAAAACCACCAAAGATTTAGAAACATTAAGGCAAGAGATTGCAGCCCTCAAAGATCTGAAAAATACGGTGGAATCTCTTGGTAACAGAGTGCAAGAGGCAGAAGAAAGGATCTCAGACATAGAAGACAAAGCTTCTGAATATGTCCAAATGTCCAAGGAGAATCAGAAATGGAAAGCAAAAACAGATCATTCTCTCAGAGCTCTGGAATAATTCGAAGAAAACTAATATTCACCTTATAGGAATCCCTAAAGGCGACAAAGTTGCTTCGCAAAACACAGAGGCTCTTCTTTATGAAATTATGAAAGAGAACTTTCCAGATATGTCAAGAGATCCTGAAATCCGGATTGCGGACAACTTCAGAACTCCAGCATGACTCAACCAGAATAAGACATCCCCCAGACACATCATAATTAACTTCACTAAAGTTAATACGAAAGAGAAAATCTTGAAAGTAGTGAGACGTAAGAAAACCATAGTCTACAAGGGGAAGAATATTAGAATAACTGCAGATCTCTCTGCTGAAACCTTTCAGGCAAGAAGAGTGTGGTCATTGACATTTAATCTCTTAAAACAAAATAACTTTCAGCCCAGGAACCTGTATCCAGCTAAACTGAGTTTCATTTATGATGGAGAAATTAAATACTTTAATGACCTCCTTACGTTGAAGAAATTTGCCATAACTAAAACAGCTCTTCAGGATATTCTCAGACCTATTCTCCATAATGACCAGTGCAATCCTCCAACACAAAAGTAAACTAACTAAGAAACTATTGATCAAACTCCAACTTCTACAGTGGCTAAAAGATTAAAAATGTCCACTGGACTTTCGAACAACTCGATACTTAAAATTTTATCAGGCTTATCAATAATTTCAATCAATGTGAATGGCTTAAATTGTCCCCTAAAGAGGCACAGATTGGCTGATTGGATACAGAAACTCAGACCAGACATCTGTTGTATACAAGAATCTCATCTTACCTTAAAAGACAAATATAGACTCAGGATGAAAGGATGGCCATCTATATTTCAGGCTAATGGAAAGCAGAAAAAAAGCATGTGTTGCAATTTTATTCACAGATACAATAGGTTTTAAACCAACAAAAGCAACAAAAGATAAAGATGGACACTTTATATTTGTTAAGGACAATACTCAATATGATGAGATCTCAATTATCAATATTTATGCACCCAACCAGAATGCACCTCAATTTATAA
>NW_003852429.1:11964782-11966122 GCF_000181295.1 Otolemur garnettii
AGCAGAGTATGAATGTCTTAATAACTAAGAAGATGATATGAAGGTTATGTTAGCCAGTTTGATGAGAGTATTTCAAAATGTATATGAAAACAGCACACTGTACCCCATGATTGCATTAATGTACACAGTTATGCTATAAGAAATAAAAAAAAAAAGAAAAGTTGTTGTCAAATCACTTTCTTGGTTTTTTGAGAGAAAGCGTTGGCTTCTCTCCCTCATAAGCAGGATAGATACTTTGAGCCAACTTCCAGAGACCCGAAAGTATCAAAGCAGAGCTCACTACCCTTCTAGAGGAGACAGCAGGTGAAATCAGTGTGTGGCATGTTATCAACTAGGCAATGGGCAACCATATTGGTCGGAAGCATGTTAGATTAGCACAGGCCTTTTATAGAATAGCTGCTTTTGCACAAATAAATGTCTTCCAGGACAGTCTCAGCTTTACTACCTCTGTTGGAGCCCATTCTGTCCTTTTCCCTAACCTGTAAATGGATCCACAAGGCAAGCTGGGTGAACTCTTGTGAGGAGGAATCACCAGCAGAAACTTCCAGGGCTGCTAAATGTGCATCATTCTGCTCCTGAGCAGAGCATTAAACACCCGTGACCATCCCCATGGGGTGTTGCTGCCTCTTCCTGTCTGTTCCCTTCTCTCAGTAGAACTTTCCAGATGGCTGTTCTCTTTGGTGCTGTCCTCCTTCAGAGTGAGCACAGGTTACTAGAAATTCACAGGGGCAGCTGGGTTAAGAGGGGAGGGGTGAAATAAATTAATGGTAAATGATAATCCACACCCCAGAAATAGAAGGTACTGTTCGTTTAAGGCTGAGCAATTTATTATGAACAATGCAACAGTGCTGTCCTTACAGGTCACCACCTTCCATCCCCTGGGTCCTTGGCTTCCTTTTCAGTACATGCTGTGACACCCCATCTAGCACAGAAAGTTGGACATGAATTGAAAACTCTTTGTTGGAGTAACTGTAAACAAGCTTTCTTGGTCTAAGGACAAACACTTGTAATCACCACTATGTCAAGTTTTTTTCTCACTCTGTTCGTATACCTGGAAGTGTACTTGACTCCTACTCACTTGAGGAATGAATATTCATTTTAGGTATTCTAGGCTCTTTGCTTTTCTTCTAGTTAACCTGTTTTGACTTTTCTGTGTTTATTAGTACTTCCTAAGCTTGGGTAGTAGAAAGAGGAGATTAAATGAATTATTTAAGTAAGGTAAATGTTATAAAGAGGAAAAGAAAAGGTTTAGGAAAATAGGAAATAGTTACTGACTCATTAATTTTAAATATGTTATTACTTATTACAAATCATTAAAAGTTGGCTATCATTAGACTTAA
>NW_003852429.1:11967126-11970327 GCF_000181295.1 Otolemur garnettii
AAGGGACCTCGGTTGCTCCTTATAAGAATCTAAAGCCTGATGATCTGAGGTGGAGATGTCATGTGCTTGCATCATCCTGAAACCACCCTCCCACCCTATTTGTGGAAAAATTGTCTTCCACGAACCAGTCCCTGGTGTCAAAAAGGTTGTGGACTGCTGCGTACAGACTATAGCCCCAGCACTTTGTCTTGTAAATGTATTATATTCTTAGCAACCAGAAAAACCAGGTGTGTTGATTTCAAAATCTGTGCACATTCTTCCCTTCAAAAAGTGGCAAGTAATCCTACTTCCTCTGAGTATGAACCAGACTTAGGGGCTTGCTTTTGGTGAATAGAATGAGGGAAAATTGATGGTGACTTCAAAGCCTAGATCATAAAAGGCATTGCATCTTCTTTCGCTGTCGTTTGGAATACTCATTCTGGAGGAAGCCGGTGGCTGTTTTGTGAGGACAATAAGCTGTGGGGAGACCCACACGGTAAGGATCTGTAGCCTTCTGCTGAGAGGTAGTGAGAAACAGGCCTCATGCCAATAGTAAGTGAACCCTCTGGGAAGCAAATGGTCCAGCCTCATCTGAGCATTTAGATGGCTGTAGCTCTATAGCTTTGGAGACCTTGAGCTATAGCCACACAGCTAAGTGGTGAATTTTTTACTCACATACTGTGAGATAATACATGTTTCTTGTTTCAAGCCACTAGGTTTCAGATAATTTGTTATAGAACAGTAGATAATTAATTGAAGGAGAAAGAATATATGTGCTGGCACAAATTAATCTGTACTATTGGAAGGAAACAGTTGTTTTTGCCCAAGAAAACACACCCTAATTCAAGCTTGTGTGCTTGTACTTTACCAGAGAACGTAATCAGAGGGAAGAATAAAAGCAAGGCAAAGAAGGTGGGGATAACTCGAAGTGGGGCCTGACGGAGCAAGCTGCAGCTTCTCAAGATGACCGAGGGGACTTCTCACTCCCAGTCCCGGGGGTATCCCCAGAGAGTTGGGGAGTGGGTAGGAACCACCATGTCTCAGAGTAGTCAGTAGGGAGGAAAGGAGAAAAAATTATGTGCTGGCTTCTTCTCAGAGTCTGTCTAAGGTGAAAGGACCTCCGATGGGGCATTAACTCTTTGTACTCCTGAGTAGCATTAATCTGTCACTCTGCACAGCCAGTGGTGAAGCTAGGCCCCACATGGGCCCAGTCCTGTAGGATCTGGGCCTGGGACTCTGGTATGAATAGTTTCTGAGTGATGAATGAGTGAAATAAAAGTGAAGACAAAGCCCAAGTCTTATCCTCTAGAGCGATGGTTTTAGGTGATAAGAGGACAGTTTCAGAAAGTGTGAGTCTTCACTAAACCCACTCTGGCCAGGAGATGAAGCAAGTGGCCGAGACCCAGGGGGCAGATGGGGCTTGGTGGTCTGGGGTGACGTGTAAGTGATCTGATACTCAATTCAAGGCACTTGACATTTGTGTATGAGGATGACCACACTGTCAAGGAACATGAAAACACCTTTGCAGAGGCAGTGTCTTGTAGTGGGTCCACAGTCAAGATCTAGAGTTGGAGTCCCATTCCCTACATTAACTAGCTGTGTGACCTTGGGCAGTGTGCATGACTGTAATGGGTCCCAGTTAGCTCATCTTTAAAATAGAGATAATAATAGTACCTACCACTTGGAGTTGTTGGGAAATTCAAATGAATCAACACATAATGCAATAGTTGCAACAGTCCCTGGCACAGAGTAAGTGGCAGGTAAATATTAACCATGGCTGATGCTAATGCTTACTAGGAGCTGATATGTGTGAATAACTGGTAGACAAAAGCATAAAACATAAAATAAGTGAGTAGACAAAACACTTATGGTGTATATAGGTCAAAATTAGATTAAGAATTTTGTATGCAAAAGGCAAGGTAGTTATGTAACTGGAGTGGCCAACTAACCATTGAGTATCTATGTTAGCACTTGTGTTGGGGAAAGGAAAAGTGGTGGATTCTTCTCTATTTTGGTTCCCAAAAGGGAAATAAGAGAATAATAACACATTTGTTCACTGCCATCTCTGTGCCAGGGATGGCTTGAAGTCTTTCACATAAGTTGTCTGAGTTGTATAGACTTGCCAACGGCAGAAGTTCGCATCTCTCCAAGTCTCTTACTAATATGGCTGGACTTGGGATATCATCTAGTTCAAAATACCAAAAATCAAAACTCAGGTAAAGAAATAAATAGGAGTCAGGGTAGATTTACTGACCGGACTTAAACCACATAACTCTACATCTGAAGGAAGCAGAAGGAATGATGGGGAAACGAGTCCATAAAAAATAAAATAAAGCCAGGATGCCTGGACACACCTGAAGGCTGGAGGCCACATCAGGAGTGGAGGGGAAAACGCAGACTTCAATCCAACAAGTATTTCATGAGTGTTCATTACATGCCAAGAATTTTGCTAGATTCAAGTTTTATAGACATGAAAGACAAAAGTTCTGGGCCTCAAGGTGATCTAGAAGGATATTGAAGATTAATAAAAAAGGTCTATAATTCAAAGGCTGTGTTGTCTAATAAATAGATGCAGAAATGTATAGAGACTTTCAACTATGAAAGAATGAGTGGGACTCATCTCCTTCGTAACCAACTGCAGTGCTGGCCAATGTAGGAAAGTACCCTTTTCAGATATGTGGCAGCAGGTGGCTCAGTCTTCTGATCCCTCCCTAAAGTCAAGCTAACAAGGTGAGTCCTAGAGGTGCTTCACATTTCTTCCTGAAAGCACTTTTTGGAACATGACACAAGGAGAGGGAGCACAAGCCAAGGCAGTTTTTGGATTGAGCTGAGAAGACAGAGGAGGAGGAAGGTGGAATCTGTAGCAGGAAATTCTGGCTAGAGGGAGCTACTCAGAGAACAAGTTTCTGAAATCTACATGACCGAACCTTTGATCTTTGACTGACCTTATCTTAGAATAGGACAAACCTCTATGAGGCTGGACAAAGAGTAGCCACCATGAGGCTGTAGCTGAATAATTCCCACATTGACCCAGGGCAGGGGACAACTAATATCTAAGACAGAGAGACCTATTGACCACCTGAGGCGTTCAGTGGAAACTCCAGAAATTCACGCTTCGGTAGAGGCTCTAAAAGGTCGTAAATTACTAGTAGAGCTAAAATAGCCTCAGAATGAAGGCTACTCTCAATCTACTATAACAAAGCCTGAAAACAATTATCTGAG
>NW_003852429.1:11970843-12032009 GCF_000181295.1 Otolemur garnettii
GAAGAACAAAGGTAAAGTGAATACCGATTTCCCATCTGAAGCAACGTCAGCCAGAATTACCATCAATACCTTCATAAGCAGAATATGCAAAAATCCTTAGCAAAATACTAGCAAATAGAATTGAGTAATCTATGGAAAGGATAATATATAATAACCAAGAAGAGTTCCTATCTGGAGTGCAAAGTTGGTTTAATATTTGGAAATAAATCAATGTAATCATTATAGTAACATCCTATAAAGGAAAACTCAGATGTTATCTTGCCAGTTGAGAAAAATAATGTGATTAAATACAACATTTACTCATGGTAACAAACTCTTGGCAAACTATGTGTGGAAGGTATCTTCTTCAACTTGGTAAAGGGTTTCTATTTAAAACAAACAAACAACAAAACTACTTTAGTCATATCTACTGAAGTTATGCCCCTAAGGCTGGAAAAAGACAAGGATGACCACTTTTGTTACTTAAATTCAATACTGTACTAGAGGTTTTTCTATGCATAGAGTATGGTAAGAAAAACACATAAAGACCTTAGGTTGAAAAGAAAGAAATAAAAGTATACAGTATATAGATGGCACGAATGTCATCGAAACAGAAACTTATGACAAAATGCATGCTAGAACTAATGAGTGAGTTTTTAGGAGGTGGCGAATATAGATTTAATATACAAAAATCAGCTTTGTTTCTATCCATTAGCCATAAATATTGGAAAAAGAAGTAAAATGCCATAGGCAGAGAGGCATGAAAACACAGGAGGATTTTTCCCATTACATTTTAGGTTCTCGGGAGTCTGAGGAAGGAATGTCGTGTAGATACAGAAGAACAATGGGCATGTTTTTCCCAATTCAGAAAATGTTCCTTTACCTCTTTTGCATTCTCTGTGCCATGTCCCTTAGAATGTTCTCTGTGGCTTTTGTAACCCTTCAATGACCATGGCCAGCAAAGAGTAAGCAGCCAGAGCTGGTGGGCCCACCTTCCCTGCCCCTCCCTGCCTCAGGTGCTGGGGTTGTGTTTTTAACTCCACAGCCCAACCCTGAGATTGTGCCGATTTTCTCACACAATGGGTCCAACATTGAAGAATTCCTGTGCTCAGCATGGCTTCCCCTGAACCCCGGGGAGGAGAAATGTATCTCATATGGGCTTTCTCAATTCAGAAGTTTTATTTTTCTTGGTTCAAAATTTAAATACTTTGTAAATTAGAGATATCTTGGTTTGGGTCTCATTTTCCAGTTTTTTTCAGGATACATAAAAATCTATTATCATTTGCAGTAGACTGAATTATGTTCTTCACAAATTTATGTGCTGAACTGAAGCTCAAACCACTAATGTGACTGCATTTAAAGTTAGGGCTTGGGGGAGATAATTAAGGTTAGATGAGGTCACTGGGGGTAGGGCCCTGATTGGTAGGAGCAGGTCCTTACCAGAAGAGACACCAGAGAGCCATCTCTCTTTCCTCCCCACCCCCAATGTGAGGATGTGGGGATGAGGGTGCAGTGAGAAGGTCGCCCTCTGCAGGCCAGGAGCAGAACTTCTGCCAGGAGCTGAGTCTCTGGCACTTGGATTTCTAAGGCTCCAGAATTGTGAGAAATCAACTTCTGTTGCACACAACTCTCAGTCTGTGGAATTTTGTTCCTGCAGGCAGAACAGACTAAGACATCACTATACACATCTCAAATAGAATTTACACGACCTCTTTTGTATAAGTTGGAATTAACTTACTTTTGCTATTTCGTACTTGAATCTCCTAAATATTTAATACCGGCTAGGTCCTGCACAAAGCTTTTACCTGTATTTACCACTACTACATTTACCATAACAGTCTCCTGGAATTTGAGGTTTTTAATTCAATTATCTGCATTTTCTATAAGTAGAAACTGAGGAAAGAGCAGTTCGGTAACTAGTTAGAAAGGGCAAGTAAGTGGCAGAACGAGCCTGGCTGGGGTGCAAGCCTGTGCTTTCCAGCTACGCTGAATCATAACCAGAAGCAGAATTTGGGAACCAACTTTTCACGGTCTGAGGCTAATTCACAGCTGCCTCACCAGGGGCTCTCCTCCCTCACGCTTTGTGCTTGAAGGGCTGGTGTAGAACTTGGGGGCCTGGGGAGACTGATGCCGTTGATAGGTGCCATCTCCTGTGAGTGCCAGCTGGCCGAGCTTTCTCGGAGGTGATGGACGCGCAGGCTGCCCCTGACAGTCTCCTGACAGAGTGGTGAGGGGCCCGAGACAGCCATTTGTTTTGGAGCTGATCTCAGTGCCAGAAATGATTTGTCGTCTGTCTGCAACTAGTGCCACTTTGCTAACCAGACTGTCATTTCCTTCAATACAGCACGGTGAGGCACACAACTACCGAGACAGTTACCTGGTAATTTCAGCGGTGACTGATTTAACAAGCGCTCTCTGGGTAGCGCTGAAGACAGCAGAGAACAAGTACAGCAAAAAACTGCCAGCAACCTGGGAGCCGGGGGTGGGATGCCAGATGAGCAAGCTGCTTTTGAGAGTATTTTCAAGAGTAGAGACCCTTAAGTTAGCTGTCAGGGCCTGTGATCCTCCAAAAATCACATGTGAACTTTTGCATGTGTGTACCTAGGAACATTTTGTTTTTAAACACTTAAAGCCATCTGTAACTCACAAGGTAAAGAACTCCACCTTAGCAAGAAGACCCAAGGGAACTTTGCTTGTCCCATTGAATTCAGGTTTTATCTGCTGAGCTAAAGTGGCTGGTAGCAGTTACTGATTCCAGTGACAGATTTAAGGAGATGCAACCTTGATTTGTAATGGAACCAAAAAAGGCTAAAACTTTTAAGACTAGAAGCAGTGACCAACAGAAGCCTGCTGTGGTTCCTGTCTCTAATGATTTATGTTCTACGGTGTTTTAGCCTTTAGTGTGGTAAAATTCAATACCTGTTTCAAGACTTTCCCTTTAAAATCTGTGTATCTGTATGATGTATATATACAGTGTGTGCATGTACACAAAAAATACCATATACATTCATGCATCTCACAAACACCTATACACTTAGAAAATTATGACTTTATGGAACTTTTTCCCCCTCTTCATCAGTTTCAAAATGGACTAGTACTTTCCTGGGAATTCCTACCTCATTCTATAAAAACGATTGTTGGGTGAGTTGACTAGAATATCTTGGCAAAGGACAAAAATATGAAATAGCCAGTTCAAAGTCACCTCTTAAATCTTGGAGAGAGCCTCAGCTGCCTCTGTCATTGAAATTCTCCCTTTGCTAGGCAGGGTCAGTTCCTCTCAGAGCAGAGCATTTCTCAGGATGAAGGCGAAATGACACTCGGGACGCGGCATTAAGCTCTGCTGTTTCCTGGTGGCGCGTTGTGCATGGTGGGAGAAGCTATTTCTCAAAAGGACAATCTTTAACTTAAGCAATATGTCCTGAAGAGTCTTACAAGGGCAATCAAGATACAGCCAGGGGGCTAAGTGGGAGGAAGTTATAATGTACAAGGTGAGTCTTCGGAGACTCTGAAAAACCCATTAACGGAAAAGTTATTAATGTCTTTTTTTATGCAGCTCTAGTGCAGAGGCAGGCCCCAAAGAAACCAATCCACATTATGAAACATTTTACAGAAATCCATTTTTAAAAATAGGAGAATGCTATAAATGAAGTCTTGAGGTGGGGACCGAGGACGTGCCTCCCCTCTTGGGCCAGTTGTGGATTTTCTAAAGAATAAAGGGAAATTCTCCTTCTAGCCTTCACTTGGACACAAAGAAACAGGACAGAATCTCCTGCTGTAAAATTTGATTGTCTTTTTTATTCTTCTCTTTCTCAGATGTAATTTTCTTCTGTTCTCTCTTGTCCTTTTCCTGCTCAGCCCTAGCATCTTCAGGCCTCGGTTAACTTAAATTCAACTTTAAGCACATCAGATTACTGGAAGTCCAACAGGCATGGATAGGAGGCACGGTCAAGAGAGTTTCCCCAGAAATGGTAAAATAACTCTGGCCCCACAAATATTATGCCTGTGACCTATGATCAGAAGGGAATAAGCTTACATAATTTTTCTCCCACAGAGGTTGACAGATGTGTATTAATTTTCATTAGACTGAGAGCTCCTTGTAAACAGAAACTGTTTTTTCAAAGCACAGAGTAGCAAGCAGCAAATGCTCCTTTACGGCTTTAGTTGGGCCATCACTCCGAAGCTTCTTCCTGTGTGCCAGAACCTCCGCCAGTGGCTGGATCTGCCAGAGAGGAGTAAGACGTGGTCCTGGCCTTTAGCCTTCCCAGTGTATGGTAGGGCCACAAGGAAGAGGAGGACCATTTGTGCCAGTGGTGGGATCGGAGAGAAAGAAGAATCCTGGGCAGACACACAGGGCAGAAAGGGCAGTTCAGGGAGAGGTGGCAGCAGGGCCAAAGGGACGCATGCAGCTGCCGCCCAGGGCACTTGGACACTTGCCTTGCCAACATTCCTATGACTGCAGCAAGACAGATGCCAAAGGATGAAGCTGGAGACCTTGAGTGTGTAGGGGGGTCACAGAGAAGGAAATGAGGACTTAGAACTTGGCCCTGACCGCCCCCTCCTCTGCCCCAGCCCATCTGATGAGGTAATGCAGCACTCTCTGAAACACCCATTAGACAAGGACGTGGACACAGACGCTGGAGAAGGCTGTGCAGTGTGAACATTAACCAAAACACAAGTAGGTTTCTTGAATACACTTCTCTTATTTCCAGGGCAGAGGGAGAGAAAGGAAGAAAAAAAAAAAAAACAATAGCAAATAATAAGCACCAAATAAAAGTGTAAACATCTTTACTTGAATTTGCTCAGTGATGATGCAGTGGCCGCCGCACGCTCTGGTGCACCGTAACATTCTTACAGGCAAGCTCGGCGGGAACTGCCTTCTCTAAGGACCCAGCAGGGACGCCTTTGCCCAATGACAGGGGGCTCAGCGCTGGTTGTGATGTATAGGGGAGAGCGCCCCGGCAGCCCCTTACTGGTGTAGTTTTTGATAAATCTCCGGTGATGTCTGCTTATTAAAAGGCATGCTGGAATAAGTGATCTTTCTCGTTCTCAGATTCTAGTGCTGTAGCAATTCCTTATTTGATCTTCATTTAAAAACCATTCTCTGTATCTTTTTCCTTCTCCCCATAGCTGGTTAATGTGCCTCGCATTCTAATTTCTGTTTTCTTCTTCTCTCCATCTTCTTTGTTTACTCTTTTCTTCCCCTAATGTTATTTTCCCTTGGACACAGAAAATAAAAAGAGTCACTTCCCTTTTGTTAATTGAATGTAAAAAACAAAAGCCAGACGGGGATTGGGCTGTGAAACAGCTCGAGTCGTGCTGGAGTGCTCAAAGAGGACATTTTTGACTCGATTGAATTTTAAATTTTCCTAACATGGGTTTTAACCTTTTCTTGTGAAGCTGATAAAAGCTGTCCCCCCTGCCCCCTCCCAAGGTTTTTGCATCTAATGACAGGAAATCACTTCGCTCCAACCCACTCGGGGACCCCACGAGGAAACCTTTGCATGTGGAGGAATCCAGAATGGTCCAGGGAATGGGAGGTCATCCCTGCACACACAGCGTTTATTCTGTTTTTCTCTTTTTCTCTTTCGCCCTTTCTGACTTCCCCCATAGCCTCTGCCCCTCACCCAGGGGCAGGTCACGGTCTCACCAGGTGGCTGGCCGGAAGCAGCACATGTGCAGTCCCCTGTGCTGCTCTGAGAAGGGCCGGGCCCGCCGCAGGCCACTGGGCTGGGAAAGGCATCCCCGGACTTCAGGCTGCAGAGGAAACGCAAACCCGTTGTTGGGCTCCAAGAGAGGAATGGAATAGTAATAAAACGTGGCCAGGAGTGCAGCTGTGAGGAGGTCACCCATGGAAAACCTTTCAGTTTTATGAGATATTCTAAATTTCCTGTTCTGTGTTTCATGGGATGATAAGCCAGAAATCTAGAATTCCACCTACTGTGTGGAACAGTAAAGGCAGCCCGGCTGGACGTGTGCTGCTGCCTCGGTACAGCAGTCATCCCCGGCCCGGGAGTGCGTCTTCCAGGCAAGGAGCTTTAGAAGCAAGCGCGTGGCAGCGACATGGCAGGACCGAGACGTGTCTGTGGCTGTGTGAGACTGAGTGACCAGCGAGGCTCTGCCTGCTGCTGTTACGGAAACTCAGGGAGCCCTTTCGCCTCTTCATTTTTAAACCTTCAAGTAAAAAATGACAACCACAGATACTAAAGTAGCAGCCACCAGGACTCAAACATCTGGCGCTTCAGGACGACTTTCAGGAGATGAAGGTTTCTTTCTTTAGAAAATTTCATTTTGCAACTTCAACATGTCAGCCACCAGCCTTGTTTGCATTTCACCTCCTAATACTCAAAATAACACCGACCAGAAAACAAAGTCATTCCTATTCAAGGGACATCTTTGCACATGAGACATCTCGTGAAGTACTCTTCAAGGGATTCGTGATTTTAAAACCCAGAGGAGATTCTTTTTCCACTTTCCACTGCAGCGAACGGTGCTATTTGTGTTTATTCTTCAAGTTTTGGTTTTTTGATTTTTGAAATGAAATAAGAGTTTTCTCATACAGACTTGTAAGTGAGGATCCTAAGAGGCCAAAGTATACTCTTACTATCTGGCCTACTCTTATTGCTGTGTTCCTGAGGTGTTTCCCTGGAGAGTGAGGGTCTAGCTTTGGGCAACTGAAGATCAAAGCTCCTCTTCTTGGTAAATCTTAATCTCACATCTTTACCACTTTGTGTACAGATGCCACCATACTGACTGTGGCACAGGGACTACAGTTGTGTGGGAAATGATGTCATTCCTGCCTGTTCCTGCCCCCAGTATGGCTTAGGAAGTCTGATACTTTTAGCTGAGGTCAACAGATGTATTAGACTCTTATTGCTGCTATAACAAATTACCACAACTTAGGGGTGTCAGATAAAATCCACGTTTAGACAGGGAGACCCTTGTTAGAAAGAGGGAAGAACTACTTACTGGAACAGGGAAGACTCGGCAAGCATCTCACATCAGGCAGAGAAAGATTTTTCTTTTATAGAAGGGAGTAAACAACATTGCAAAGAACCAGTTATGGGATGAATGAAAGGATGGCATGGCAAACAAAATTTGAAAAGTGGCATTTCTTTTTTTATTTATTTGTTTTACATAGATATATTAGGTTTCTACTTTTTGCTTTCACAAAATTTAAAAGGCTTAAAATTTAATAACAATAACAATGTTTAAGATCAGGACTAGAAACAAAGACCTCATAAGGAAAAGTGGCATTTCTTTATAGTTTGAAACTTATTTAATGTCTGGTTTGGTGGGAGAGAGCTGGAGCTCATATTTGATTCTGCAGACAATCTGCTGCAAAATTTTGTTTTGGTCAAAGTATGCTGAGAATATTCAGCCTCACACGGATATATAGTTGAAGAACGAGAAACTATTTCAATGGCCTTTATAGATCATTATGAATATATTTCTTTGATACTACAACAAAATTGGACAAGGGGTCAATTGGTAGTGCTTCTTTGTTTGTTTGAAACAGAGTCTCACTTTGTCACCCTGGGTAGAGAGCTATGGTATCATCACTGTAACCTCAAACTCCTGGATTTAAGCAATTCTCCTGCCTCAGTAGCTGAGACTACAGGCACCCACCACCATGCCCAGGTTATTTCTCTATTTTTAGTAGAGATGGTCTCACTTTTGCTTAAGCTTGTCTTGAATCCCTGAGGTCAAGTGACCCTCCCTCCTTGGCCTCTCAGAGTGCTAGGTTACAGGTATGAGCCAGTGTACCTGACTCATTTGTTGGTGTTTTAGAAGTTAATCCCAATGTGAAATCTGAAAGCATCTTTGAGCTTCTTATTGACTATTAACTGTAAAATAGAGTGCTCTTGCACTTTAAATAGTGTCTACCCAAATATGATTTTATAACACCATTTGCTGCTAATTTAGAAAACATTGTTTCATAGACTTCTAAAGATCTTCCAGTTGTCATCACATTTTATAGTACAATGTCAAAAAAAATCACATTTGATAATAACACTACTAATTGCATTAGAAAAAGACTCCAGTATTGGGAAGTGCCCAAGTTTTCCAAATTTCTGTTTTTCTCTTGGAAGATCAAATTGTGTCATTGGCGACAAATTCGCCTTCTTCTCTGTGTTGACATGTGCACTGATGTTGCAAAGGCAAGGCTGAGTAGAACTGCTGCTGCCTGGGTACAAATCAGGGCAGTGACAGCCGACGACTAACGCCGTGACATTCTTCACTACCACACACTCACAGCAAATGCAGAGACACAAACAAACAAAACGGAAAAAACCAAACCCAGTTTCACTCATACTGGGTTCTTGTTGAAGCAATGCGATTATTCATTTTATTAAATATCAACACTTTAGTATATTTAAAAAATATTCTATGTGATGAAAGACAAGTAGGAGCATTGTGCTCTGTTACAGACCAGAGTCTGATGATTATCTCTAAGAAAAGCCCTTACGTTGTTGTTGGAGTTGAGCTACCTACTGCTTTTTTGTGGAATAACATTTTTACTGTAAAGAATAATGGGAAGACAAAATACAGTTTCACACTTGGGTAACTGGGAACTATTTCCTTACAAATGAACCCGATAAGCCTGTCACTTTAAGGAAAACAACAAACTGTGGAAAAAGCAAACAAAATCTTGGCATCATTATGAATATAGCTTTGGCCTTAGGGACCACCAAAAATTAAATAGTTCTTGGAGACTTCTGGGGTTGCCTCAGACCACTCTTTGAGAACTTCTGACTTATAATTTTATCTACAGAAGGACATAAAAACATATTTCCTTTGCTTATGTTAGTATAACCACGTTTACCAAATTATCTAGTTATTAGAGAATCTTTGTCCTGAAAGAGTGAAACAGGACACAGGAAGGTTGTTTGGGAATTTGTAATCAGGAAGGTTTGGAGGGAAAAAAGGACCCAAGACGTCACGACTGGACCCAAGTTATCTGCCATGATAAAGGTGCCCCAGGTAGTCAAGGCCAGGCGGAAGGCTGCAGGTTCCTTGTGAAGATGAAAGGAGCAGAAAACTCTGATGATGGAGAAGGTTTGTCTTTGCTTAGAGGACACTTGCATGACCTAAGTGGCCAAATTCTTTTCAGCATCTGATCGCTCATATGGACGGATGACTGTTCTACTTCGTAATGTTATCACGAAGGCTAAGTGAGTAATGAGTCTCCCTGGACTGACGCAAGGTGGGCACTCCGTGATGAAGGCTACTGCTGGTACGACTCCACGGCTTGCTGCTCTGTCTCTTGGCTCTCCAGATTTTTGTTCCCAGTAAATGCTCATTATTATTCTGAGAACTTGTGGAATTTAGAACTCAACTGTCCCATGCAAATAATTCCTCCTCCACCCTCCACCCTCCACCCTCATCACATTGTTGGCTTTGCCTCATCCTAGCTAGCCCACCCTTCAAGACTTCAGCCCCAGGAGACTCCTGGCCTGGGGACGTGTAAATTTTAGTATTTCCTTGCTGGTGGGGTTTGCCCTGCTGGATCTAAGAGCAGCGCCCTCTCCTGGTCTAACTCACTCACCTTTATCTTTACCAATTAGCTTGCTGTTTGGAGTTAGCCAAAATCTTCCTATATCGTATTTTGTCATTCTCAGATCAAGGGTCAGAAATCCTCTTTAAATGGCCTAAACTATTTTTTATGATAATGATTTAATTTTGAACTTATATTTTCCTTATGAAGAAAGTCTGAGTCACATTTTCAAGCCTTTCAGTGACAACGACCTGTATCTACTAATAATCATAACTCCTAAGCTTCCAGGCACCTCCAGCTGTCACCACATGGAATCCTCCTTAATCCCCTGGGCAGCGGTCATGATATTCTTTTAACGAAGCACAGAGACTGAATTCTGCAGAGTTGGTGAATGCATTAAGGCCACACACCTAGTCAAGAGGAAAGGTGGTATTCCAATCAAAGTCTGTATCAGTTTTATAGCAATTCTGACCCTCTTCCCAAGGAGTAGGATATTGTTAGGGTTTTCTTTATCTACCAAGTATAGTCTCATTGAAAATTCAAGTTTCTTTCAATGGAGTGCTTTTCATTTTTGTCAAAGTGGAGGAATCCTGACATGATTTCTGACCAGAGACACTCAGTCAAGTTTTTAGCAGGTGAGAACAAGACTCTTCAAGCCCTGTGTTTCCCCCTCACAGTTTGATCGCCAACTGTGCACGTGTGACTTGGGTTCGCAAGTCTGTTTGGTGTGGCCGAGGCTGGTGGCATCCCGGGGGTGCTGTAGTAGTTGCTCACTGCTGGTGTGTTGGCTCCCAGATGCCACATAGACTCTGATGGTCTTCCCTGAATAAGCTGGGGGCTAAATGTGGTGGGGGCCCTTGATTGGGGGTCACTGAGGTGTGAGAGGTCATCTCCTGGGACAGAAAGGAAAAGGATTTCTAAAGCTCCTGGGTGAATGTGCATCTGAAAGCTTTGCTGACAGTTTCTCTGTGCTGAAGCTCCTGGGAAGGTCTGGGTTATCTTAATAACAATAACTCTTGGGCTTAGAGGGCCTTTATTTTTTGTGTGTTTTCCCCCACATCCATGGTAATCTCCAGGGTGGATTTTGCCAGATTGGCCATGGCATATATCTGCTCTGGCCAGTTGATATAGAAGTCAGACCCCACCCAATTCAAGCAGTAATACAGCCCCATATAGCCCAGAGGAAGTTTATTTATTCCGGCAGCCAGGTGTTTGAGCTTCAATACCTCTTCATGAGCCAGAAAAATAGTATTTTCCTATTTGTCTCTCTTTAATCTGTAATTCTTTAGGCTTTGTCTGTAGCTGCTGAGTCGTAATGCTGCCTTCAAACTTTAATCAGCCACACGAGGCAGATGTGTTTGTCCCTCGTGTGTTTCTCGTCATTTATAAGTGCCAGTTCGTGGTTTCCATATCATCTGAAAATGTCAGGGCTCCGGCATCCTTCTAATTTTAGTCCTTTCTATCTTTCCTTCATTGTTTATAGAAATGACATGAACCATCTCCTGCTCTGGAGGGATGCGCTAAGCATTCTGCACATTCATCTTAAAGTTCTGAGTTCATTTGGTTCCTTAAAGATTTTTTTTATTTAATCTCAAAGGAGATTATGTTATCATGAAGAGGCAGGTGGTTGGCTCCTCCAAGCAGATCTTGGCTGAGTAGGAAGCGTTCCATTGTCCTTCAGGAGAAACTCAGCATTGCTGAGTCATAAAGTATTATTATACTGTATTAAGGACCTGTTTGACTGACTGAATGTTAGCATCCTCACGGAGTCACATGGTGCTTTATTTCCCTTACAGAAGGAATGTTCTAATGGCTCTATGCTTCCCCCAGGTCCCCCCATCCCTACCTCACAGCTGCACACAGCGGTGTCACCTCCAGCTTCTCGTCTGTGCCCCTGGAAGCGGCAGCAGGAAGTGCTGGCAGCCTGCACCCTTCCTAAGCTTCTTCTTTTCCTTATTGGGGTGGGGGGAGGTGGCCTCTCTAGGGGTTCCTGCCCACCTGACATGAACCAGAACTGTCTCCCTCACCTGTTTTCTGTTCCTGCATCTGTTTCCTCCTCCTGCACCCTTGCTGTGCGAGGAGGAGATGAAATGGATTATCTGTCAGAGTGTACTGATGCCTGGAACGAAATGAGTTTCTTTGGTAAGCGGTTTGGGGCACAATCTGCCTGCCACGCCCCCTTCACTTCATGGTCTTCTAACTGACAACTGTTCTTTCACTGGGCCCTCCTGGGGGTAGTTTGGTGCTCTGGGTTCTGTTGCTTCCCTGTGCTGGAAGTTTTTCCATTTAACCTTATGCAGTTGCCGACTCAGAGTTTTCAACATGTTGCTTGTAGCTCCCTACAAAGGCCTCAAGTACACCGAGTCCACCCTGGAGCCTGAGTGTTAGGTCCCCAATTACAGCAGTTGTTCTGCTTCTGGCAACTGAGACACAATCCAGGCCAGGCGTCTCCCATTTTCTGGTCTGTCTTTCCTTACTGCTCAGTGTTTTCATTTTTGTAGGATTTATGCCTTTAGCATCTCAGCCCTTCTACCACCCATTCTGAAGTTGGTTTCTTTTTCTGGACTATTGGAAAGATAGATACATAGCCCGTGACACGTACCTCTTAGAAAGTTTCAAAAACTTTAGGCAATGGTTCTCCTTAGAGATCACGAAAGGAGGCTCCCATGCCAGGTGCTTTCTGTGTTAAGTATAAACCCTGAATGCTCTTGAACCACATTGCCTTCACCTAATGTATTTGAATTGTCAGGGGGACCCAAGAGAGACTCAAATTGAGGATTTTCCCTCTGGTCATTGCTGCTATTCTGGTATGACCTTATGGTCAGAGGAGGACTGATGCAATTATTTGGACAGGAAACCTAAATTAGTAATTTCCTTTCCAAGTAGGATGGCTGCTCAGTGGAAACTTAAGATCCTTGAGGTAAAAAGAGGCTGGGACATTTGACCAGACTTCTGATCAAATGACCATGTTTCACAGGTGAGGACACCTGGCCTGACAGAGAGAGTGAGTTCTTAGAAGTCACGGTGCTTAGCAGAAGTGGATCCAGGCTTAGAAGCCATGGTTTTCTGGTCTAGTGATACAGCTTGGTTGCTAATTTTTTTTTCAGTACCCTTTTATACTTGTTCCATTCACCTAGGAAGGCTGGAACTACCAAGAAGCCTGACTAGGAAAGTGCAATGAGTGCCTCTGAGATAGTCAGCCTCCTGGGACCAACAGGTAGAATCGACACAGCCGTGTGGAGACACTGATGGGTCTCAGCCACATCTTTTATTTTCTGCCGTACCCTGTCCTCCTTCTGTACTTAAAAAGTACTTTGTCACTATGCATTATATCACTGCAATTGCTTTATATAATTAACCTGGAAGAAGGAAAAAAGGCGTCTGATTTCAGAGGAGAGTCAGAAATGTATTTAATTCACCTCAGTGACTTACTTTATTTAGTGCAAAAGTGTTCCATATACAGAGAGATCAATCACATCACAGATTTTCTTAATTGCACTTTACTCTTGAGTGCAATTAAAAGCATCAGTGCTGCACGGTTTAATGCTCATATTCTAAGGCTGTGTTAGCTATTGCTATATGAGGTCCTATGCTTTAGAAGGTGCTTTTAAAAGATAGAGACCTGGCTTCCATTCCCTTTTCCTACACCTCCAGATTCTGGATTATTTGGTCTTGTATGTGTGTTGGGCATTGAAATTATTTACATACTGATGAAGTGTATAACAGCAACTAGATCAACTTCTCAGATGATATTAAAGTGTAGTCAGGGTAGAGATGAACATTTTTATAGGTTTATCATAACTATTTATCTTTAAGTAGTCAGTTTTCATGAATCAAAATAAACAGTACAGTTTTCTTTGTGAAACGCTATACATGGGTCATTTAGGGTGCCATATGCCATACTACGTATGAAGGAATACATACTTAGGATATCTATGATCAGTGTAGATATTGTGTTCAATGATACCTCTTCTGCAATAACTACTTTACAGGACAAAACCAATTGATTGGACTCTATTGAGGGAAAGCTAATTGAACAGATGAAGGTGGTCATATTTCATGAGTTATTCAAATTTCACATATTATTCAAATTATTACTTAACAAAATAATTGTTTCTCTTGTAGGTAATGACAGTTTTCCCTAAATATCCACTCCCCTTTCTTCTTTAATCATGGAAATTCCAAGTGCTAGCTGGAGACATAATTCCTCAGAATAAAATCTAAATCCTCTAACCTTTTTCATAGCTGGAATGGCCACATCACTAAATGCCCAAGCAATGTGAAAAGCAGTGGCCTCACCCTCTTCCAGGAAGGCTCTTTACGAGGAGGGAGCATGCCTTCCACCCTTTCCTTTCGGGCTCTTTTGGGACCTGTTGCTGGGGCTGAAGCACCACCTCCATCCACCAGGCTGCCGCCAAGTGCTAAGGACGGTTTCCCAGGGATTGTGGAGCCATCATACTTTGTCTATTTGAGAGAGAAAGAAGTCATTATTTGCTTCAGCCACTCTTATTTTGCGTTTTCTGTCTCATTAAGCTGAACTGAATTAATCTCCCATTGTGTATCATAAGTTAATATGTCATTCCTCGCTGGAGGAGGAGGGTACCAAACAGCGGCAAAGTCCAGAAATGGATTCTGAAAGTTTCTGTACCTCCAAGAAAGCCCATCCTACCCTGTGACACTTTGTCAGAGCCTTGTTCTTCATCCCTATGCAGTCTGTTTTGATATATTTTTGTTTCTCTGGTTGACTTAATATGTCTTCTTACCATCTTAATAGGTTATAAGCAAAGTTGGTAAAACCCAGAGGCAGAAGAGCTGATAAAATATGCAACTCTAAGTCTATAAGATTACTTCCCTCAGGGCCTCAGATACCATCTCTTCAAGGCCCACATCTGCAGTATGGGTTCTGGGCACAGTGTCTATGAAGAAACAATTTATTATTATTATTATTTTTGAGACAGAGTCTGACTTTGTTACCATGGATAGAGTACTGTGGTGTCATAGCTCACAGTAACCTCAAACTCTTGGGCTCAAATGATCCTCTTGCCTTAGTTTTTTATTTTTAGTAGAGACAGTGTCTTACTCTTGCTCAGGCTGATCTTGAACTCATGAGCTCAAGTGATCCACTCGTCTTGGCCTGCTAGAGTGTGAGGATTACAGGTGTGACGCACTGTGCTCGGCCTGAAGAATGAAGTTATTAATTGAATGGATTAAGATTGAAGATTAATGAAAATGACCTTTCAGAAGAGCTCCAGCATCAGGGTTGCTAAGTTGAAGTTCGTTCTTGAGGTTTACGAACACGTCAGTAATTGAACAGTGCCTTTCATAAATTAGAAAACTGTGTATTGAAATTTAAAGTATATTCAGAGAATAAAACTAAGTTCTGTAAAAAGCCATTGAAATTATCTAAACAATTATGGCAGGAAAATAGACAAACCCTAGCATATCCTAAGCTCAGAATGAATCACTCATAGTCATGGTACAGAAATGAAATGGCTGGAAAATAGACCTGGCTGCCAGACCAGAAAGAGAGAAGATGGACAAGAGGCCCTTGTCCCCCCAGGCAGTCATACACCTGCTTGTCTCCGGTCCCCCCCAGACGGTCATACACCTGCTTGTCTCCGGTCCCCCCAGACAGTCATACACCTGCTTGTCTCCATGCACACCCCTCGGGCTCATATGTGCCCAACGCTCGATTCATGCAGAAATGCTAGATGGATTACTGCATTACAGAAAATGCTTGTGTAGCTAGAAAGAGATGGGAAACAACAGAGAATGTATATGAAGAGGAAAGAACTGTATGTAGAAGACTGGGTTATAGGAGAAAATGTAAAGCTTTGACACTCGGCTTGGGGAAAGGAAGTTCAGGATGAGGTAATTGTTTCAAAGCCTCTGTTGACGGGGAGATCTAAAGAGCACGGAACAAATAGTATGAATTAAGATGCATCAGAGACTTTCTGATTGACATGGAGTAAGGTAAATTGAAAGACTGCATATGATGGAAGAAAAAATAAGAATTTTAGTATGAACCGAACTTTGATATTTTAATCGATTAATTGAATTATTTTGGCAATGAATGAGTCACACAATATTTTGTTTGACTCAAACCTGTGGCTGATGCGAATGGGGTTTACTGTAGGTGCTAGAACATAGCAGAAATGGTTTCCTTTATTCAAGTAGAAATGTCTAGCTCACATTTTACAAATATATAGTAAACTGCAAAATTTTTCTAATTTTTAGGTACCGAAAGTCAGAGTAATGATTAATTAGATTGGGAATTTGTCTCTGTAGTAAAAGATTATCTTGACAATAGATGGAAATAATGGAGTTTCTATTCTAAGAAATATTCTCCCCAAAGCAATCTTATCTTTACTGGGACTAGGTAAGCAAATTTTGATGGCATTCCCTGAAGATTTTCGAAGAATAGTGAACTCACATAAAAATGAAGAAATTTCAATTTTAAACTATCAACTAAGGAAGACATGAGACTAATGGGCTGGAGATAAAATCCAAACCCATTAATTGCATTTTAGATTTTATTTTACTAAAGTGAATAGAAAGATTTATTGTATATGTCTTAACAAGAGAATTAAACAAATGGAGTCAATTATTTAAGTCATATATATTTGAAAGCCTGTTTGGGGGCCACGATTTAGCTTGACAGTTAAATAACAGATTCTTTGTTCACTTCTCCTTTTAAAAAATGTATTTTTTTGTATGATTAAAGACTGGAAATAATGACAATAAACAAATTTGTTTTCCAAAAGAGTCAACGTCAATGATCGTATTATGCAATAATAAATGATGTGAATTAATGGATAACTGGTTAATTTGCTCAACCTGAACAAATGGAAAATAACATCTTAGCACCTCTCCCATTTTGAAATACAAATGATATGGCACTTTTTCAAATCTAGGCCAAATCATAAACACCACTCCTTAAAAAAAGAAAACAAAAAAATTAAATCGTAGAGTTTCTTTTTTTTGTCAGTTCATCATTATACATTGCCCATGTAGTCAAGCTATGTACAAAAGCTTTCCACCACAAATATTTCAAATTTATTTATTAAATATAACTTGTAGACCATGCTTTTCTAATTAAAGAATCTAAATGATTTGTAGAAACATTAAAATATGTTCTAAACAATAATCTCCATTGTTTATATCTTAGCATAATTTGGAATAAACAAGGTTTTAAAAAATCCACTTTATTTTAATTTTATTTTTAGAAAAAAAGTAAAAATACACTATCAAACTTGACTAAGAATATAGAGATTTAAAGTTCATGATAGATCATTAACAATCTTAAGTGTGGTGGATACATATGGCACCCGTGTATTTATACAATAAATTTGGGAAATTCTATTAGAACAATAGAGTCATTTATAATTAGAAGTCAATTAGAGATTGTCTAGTTCAACTGCACACTTAATTTTTAAGTTAATTTCAAATTTGTATTATTTCTTCATTTATACTAGTAATTGTTTATAATATAAAATTTGAGAGATGCAGGAGAGTATAAAGAATAGCTATAGCATCTCACCACCTTGCGATGTGTACATATTTTCTACATTTTTGTTCCTATCTCTCTGTCTTCCTTTCCTATTCACCATATTTGCAAATCACACTGCAGAAAATTATTACACTTCCACTGTATATTAATTGTTTTATCTGTTTTATCACAACTCCACTAACATCAGTGGTAACACATCTGCAAATGGAATTGGTTAAGAGTAGCATTTCATAGTTTAATGTACACTTCTTTAATTACTAGTCATGATTCTTCTCCCCAGCCCCAAATATTTACCTATTTGAGTTTTCTCTTTCATGAATTTCTAGTTATATTTGTTTTCCCCTTGGCCACTGGGATCTTAGACTTTTCTAATTAAATTTATAATGTTCATAGATATTGCATGTGTTTTGTTAAAATTGAAACCATCTTTATTGGTAGAATATTATCTTGGCAATTATGTCCCCCTTTATTATTCATCTTTGTAACGTATTTCTTTGTAATTATCACATTCATACTCCTTGAGTTCTTTTTTTTTTGTTGTTGGGGAATTCATTGAGGGTGCACAGAACCAGGTTACATTGATTGCCTTTGTTAGATAAGGACCCTCTTATAACTGTGTCCCATCCCCAAAAGGTGTACCACATACCTTGCCCCCCACGCCCTCCCTCCTTCCCTTTCTCAGCTCTCCCATCCCCCACCCCCACCATCTATAGGACCTTAATTGTCCTTATATCAGAATTGAGTACATAGGATTCTTGTTTCTCCATTCTTGTGATGCTTTACTAAGAATAATGTGTTCCACTTCCATCCAGGTTAAACAGAGGTTGTAAAGTCTCCATTTTTTTAATGGCTGAATAGTATTCCATGGTATACATATGCTACAGCTTATTAATCCATTCCTGGGTTGGTGGGCATTTAGACTGTTTCCACATTTTGGCAATTGTAAATTGAGCTGCAATAAACAGTCTAGGGCAAGTGTCCCTGTGGTAAAAGGATTTTTTTTTTTTCTTCTGGGTAGATGCCCAGTAATAGGATTGCAGGATCAAATGGGAGGTCTAGCTTGATTTCTTTGAGGGTTCTCTATACTGCCTTCCAAAAAGGTTGTAGTAGTTTGCAGCCCCACCAGCAGTGTGGAAGTTTTCCCTTCTCCTCACAACCACGCCAGTATCTGCAGTTTTGAGACTTTGTAATGAAGGCCCTTCTCATTGGGGTTAGATGATGAAGAATGGCTAACAAACATGTGAAAAAATGCTCATCATCCCTAATCATTAGAGAAATGCAAATCTTTCAGTTCTTTGTGTTATTAAAAATCATTGTGTTAAGTTCTAAACCTGAGATTTTAACAGGAATGAAATCAATGTCTTCTGTCCACAAACATAGATGCTTCTGGTAGTTTATTCAAATTTTCTTTTACATTGCTCAGAACATATGGAAGAAATGTTAACAGTGTTTAATGCTTTTTAAAAATAACAAATTTTACTATGCAGTTATTGTTATATTGGGAAGACTACTGATTTGTGTTCATTGTCTTGTGTGTATTCACTTTGCTAAATTTCTTATTAATCAGAAGAAAGTTTTCAGCATATTTATGTAGATTTTCTAGATACATAGCAGTGTTAGTCATTAATAATGATACTATTGTCTCTCCTAATTATCGTCATCTATTTTCGGTCTCATTGTAGCATCCATTACAATGCTAAAAGAGAATATGATTGCAGCCTTCTTATAATGAAGCTGACTCTCACTGATGTCACAATGCTGATGAGTTTGGGTAGGACATTGTTAGCGTCTTATGTTCTTACTCTTCAGATTTTCAAAAGCTTACAAATCTTAGAATAATGATTGGATTTTATTAAATACATCTAAACCATTGCTTAAAGTGGCTAAGATTTTTCTTGTTTGAGTTGATAGAATCTCTGTTGTTATAAAGCTAGAATCTTTATTATTACAATGCTAGAATTCTTATTAAAGCGTCCAAGCATTTGTTTTTGGTGTGTTATTCATTTCCCAACGTTTCAGTTAATACTTTTGCATATAAAATAAAAAGAAATATGCAGTTGCTCTCTCATTTCTGTTTTGTTTGTCATCAAACTTTATTTATTAGGGTTACAGTAGATTGATAAAATAAAAGCTTAGCTTACCTTTTTCCCCTAATATTAACTGCTTCTTTTGGTGTTAATCTTGTTGTAAAAATAACAAGAATTTGTCTCATATCTTGGGTATCTCGTTATTTATTTTTCTTTATTTTGCCATTATTCAGTTTTAGAATGAAACAAATAGATGTAAAAAATTAAAAGTAAATAAAAGTCAAATTCGTAAATCAAGAGTCCTCAAACTACGGCCCGTGGGCCACATGCAGCCTGCCTAGGACATTTATCTGGCCCGCCAGGTGTTTTTGCCGTTGCTGCCTGTCCTGCTTAGCGACCGACTCATCCCAGGGCCCACTGTCCGGCCCTCCAACAGTCTGAGGGACAGTGAACTGGTCCCCTATTTAAAAAGTTTGAGGACCCCTGCATAAATCTTTGTGCTTTAATATCAGTCTTTTAAGTCACTGGAGTAGCTGATTTGTGTGATGAATCTTCTTGTTTTCCATCTTCTTTTTATGATCCTACCTTCCTTGTAGCATAGTTGAAAGTGTCGATGAAATAATAGTGGGGTTTCCAGAGTGCCATTAGGCCTCAATAAACCTCTTGGCTCAACACTAGCTTTGAAGGTTGACTTTTTGAGTTAAAATTTCACTTCTAACACTTACTTGATATTTGTCTTTGAATAATTTACTGATTTTTTCTAATGTTCAATGTCATTTCTCAAAAATGGAGCCAATGACAGCAGCAACTTCACAGAATGATTTTAGGGAACAAATCAAAAAAGAAAAAAAAAAAAAAAGAAAAGCAAACATGTTTAGCACCTGGCAGAGAGTCAGAGTCAGATCAATATTAGCTATTTTTATACTTTTCAGATTCTCAAATCTTGCTTTTTTGTTCTGTAGCGATTTGAAAAACAGGTGCACATCTTGTTTTTAACTCCACTGGCAATTATCTTTGAAGTTTTTCAAAAACACAGTGCAATCTACATTTTTCTAATGATCAGTGTACAACAGTATAACAACTTCATACTCTGCCCTATGTAAAACTAATCTCAGCACATTTTTAACAAACTTTTACATTTTTATCATTCTGTTAATATGAGCTGTATTGGCTCATATCATTGTTAGTAAACTATAGAAATTTTAGGACATTTCTTCCATTATTTAAAAGATAATTTTAAAATTGTATATTGATTTTACTTTATTACCAAAAAATGGCTTAACTTCATAATTACCATAATTTGTTTAATTCTATTCTGTGTTCAATCCCAGTTTTTTCTTTACTCCATGTATTTCATATTTTTGTTCCTTTCATTTAAATTTTTAGTCATCTCAAATGTATTAGGGTAGGGAGGAGCATGATGACTCACTAGAGACAATTTATGCCACAAGTTTACCTCTAGAAGGAGAAAAGTTAGACTGAAGTGAACTTCAAGAAGTCAAAATTGGGGAGTTGAGCACCAGAGGAAGAAATCAAGGTGCATGTTGGTGACCTGTAGAAGACATAACCTGGACCCCCACCTTTCACCACTAACAAAAATTGATTCTCACTGGATAAGAGATTTAAGCTTAAGACATTAGACTATAAAAATAGTAGTAGAGAGTGCAAGGAAAATGCTTAAAGATATTGACCTGGGAAAATATTTTATGAGGAGGACCCCCTTTGGCAATTGAAGCAACACCAGAAATATATTATTGAGATCTGATCAAGCTTAAAAGCTTCTGCACAGCTAAGGGTACAGCAAGTAAAGCAAACAGGCAGCCTTCAGAATGGTGAAGATATTTTGCAGATTATGATTTCCGATAAAAGTCTGATAACTAGGGTGGTGCCTGTGGCTCAAAGGAGTAGGGTGCTGGCCCATATGCCGGAGGTGGCGGGTTCAAACCCAGCCCTGACTAAAAACTGCAAAAAAAAAAAAAAAAAAAGTCTGATAACTAGAATCTGCAGAGCACCCAAATTAATCAATAAGAAAAGAACAAAGAATCCAACTTCTTTGTGGACAAGAGACTTGAACAGCAACTTCTCTGAAGATGACAGACAAATAGCCAATAGACAACTACACACAAAAATGTTCATTGTCTTTAATCATCAGAGAAATACAAATTAAAGCCATGGAGATATCACCTGACTCCAGTAAGATTAGCTCAGATCACAAAGTCTGAAAATTGCAGATGTTGGCTTGGATGTAGAGAGAAGGGAACACTTCACTGCTGGTGGGACTGTAAACTAATACAGCTTTTTTGGAAAGAAGTATGGAAAATTCTCGAGGAACTAAAAGTTGACCTACCATTTGATCCTGTAATTCCATTACTAGGTATCTACCCAGATGAACAAAAATCATTTTACAACAAAGATTTTGCACCAGAATGTTTATTGCTGCCCAATTCATAATTGTCAAGTCGTGGAAGCAGCCCAAATGCCCATCAACCCATGAATGGATTAAGAAATTGTGGTTTATATATATCATGGAATACTATGCAGCCATTAAAAGATGGAGACTTTATATCTTTTATGTTTACCTGGATGGAGCTTGACCATATGCTTCTTAGTAAAGTATCTCAAGAATGGAAAAAATATTATCCAATGTACTCAATACTATTATGAAACCAATATGATTATCACTTACACATTCATACAAATGATAAAACACAAATATAGTCCAGAAAGAAGGAGATGAGAAGAAGAAGAGGGGAAGGGAGAAGGGAGGATAAGTGGTGGGAGGGTATTTTGGTGGGATGTACCCTTGCGTTATAACCACAATGCAAGGGTACATTTCAAAACAACTAAGAGTATATTATAAATGTCTTACCACAAAAAATAAGTGAGGTGACAGTTATGTTAATCATTTTGATTTAAGCATTCCACATCGTATATCAAATCATCATGTTGTACCCCATAAATGTATACAGTTATGATTTAATAAAAATTAAGTTTAAAAGATAAAACAAGCTATGAGGGTGAGAAAGAGGAAGAAAGAGAAAAGAGATCAGGTAGAAATCGATGAGACTGAAGAAGCCTGGTGCTGAAGGGGATGGGAGAGGCCTCCCCACCCAGGAGGTCCCTGTGAACAAGCGGGGAGCAAAGACTTTTCACCCCACAGGGGTGGTACCCAAGCACTGGTATCCAAGAACTGTTTCCTTTCCTTTCCCCAAGTAGAAGATTCCTGAGCTGCACTGCCTGTAGTTTGCAGTGTGTGTGTGGGGGGACACCAGCACTGTCTTGGCCACCACCCCTGTTGTCTCCCTAAATCACATGCACCACAAGTCCCTGACTTTAAGTCAGCATAGCCAGGGGCACTGCCTGAGGGCTGCAGCCTTTGTGGCTGGCAGTTCTCTTGGTTGGGCCATCTTCTTCTATCCCTACAAATTGGCAACCCTCCCTGAACTCCATAAATGATTTGCTATTATTCTAGAATTGCTATGCAAAATGCCATCTTAGCCCGGAATTCAAACCCAATCCACCCATTTTAGATCAAAGAGGGCTTAGCTCTCCTGACTCCTTGTCCATTATGTCCTCTGATTTTTGTTTTCAATTTTCTTTATAACTCATCAGAGTCCTCATCCAACTATTTGTAATAAATTTAGAAAAATTGATCCCTTACATAATAGCTGTATAATCTTGGAAACTGTTATTTAATCTCCTTAGCCTTAATTCTATCATAAAATATTGCTTAAAATGTCATAAAAATATTAGCATAATATATTGCTAATAAGGTCATCAAGGAATAAAGTATGTCAGAAACTATCCTAGGGATGTGACAGATATGTACTATTGTTAATCCTCTCAAAAACTTCCCACGGTAGAGACTGTTAGTGTCCCTAATTTACAGATAAGAAAACTAAGGCTCAAAAAGGTGAAAGCATTTGCTAAGCTCATACCTCTAATAAGTGGTAGAGTCCAAGCCTAAAACCAGGTGTTATTAATAAAAATCTAATTTTCAAACCATACCACAGTTTTTAAAATCTCTTATGATGCTAAAATTTAGCTATGCCTGTTTGGAAGCTGCTCTGAAAGAGGTCAGGTAGGTAAAAATGACCTTCCTGAATCCACTGGGCTCCTCAGAATTGGGGACATCCAAGAAGATTCCAGTAGTCCCGTGAGACAGAGTGACCTTGAAGAGAGACTCAGGTTATTAGGGTGACCCACTGAGATGATTCAGGGACACAGTTTTGAAAAGTGGTGTGGTACTGAAGTATATTTAGTTCTGCAGTTTGTTTAGGAATGTTCAATTCCCAAACAAGTTTATGGTTTGAGACACTTCCAGCCACTTTGGGAAGGAATCTGGTAGGTCTGAGAATTGGCATTTCATCAGATCCTATGTGGACAATGTTAGGGGCAAGATTGTCTTGGCAAGCCATTTATGCTTTCCATTTAAGCCTGCAGTCCGAAATCTTCCAACTGGCTGCACTTTAGGATGTGGCGTAAGAAGAGGTTTTATGAGACTGTCTGTGTAGTGTTTTGAGGTCACAGTAAATGGCAGAAATGGAACCAATTCAGCAGTGGGCCTTTATTATTTAACTATCCAGCATTTGATTTCTCTGACTATGCTTTGGGAATTCCCCACCTTATGAGTTTTTGTGGAGGAGAGCCAGTTTCCGCCTATAGAAGCAAAAACAGAAGGAACACAGATTTCTGACTTCTTTCTGCAGTGAGGAGTGCCAAATAAAAACATTGTCATGCGCAGAATCAGGGGACATGGAGTATCCTTTTTGCTGTCCATGGATTTCCAGGGCACAGGTTTGCCTTCACTGACAGAAACAATTTCTCCTGGCTAATTGAATTGCATACCTTGGAATTGTAGGAACCAAATAATATTAGTGATTCTTAAATTCTATTATCACCCGCCTCATGCTGTGCTTTAAGCAGAACCCGCACTGCAGATGTGGCCTGGCTCAAATCTTATCCTAACTTTAGAATTGGTCTTCTGTTTTTTCCCTCTGCCTGGATCACTCTTCTGAAGTGTCCTGTTTTGTTTACAATTGCAATCCTTTGTCTGACCTCCCCCCCCCTTTTGGATGCAATCCTCAAATTACTTTGCTTATTTCTCGTTTTCAGCTATGAATTCAAGCATCTTGTCATACAGGAATTTTTGACTAATAATTTCCCTTATAATTTTTCTTAATACTTCAGAATTCTTACTCATCACCTTTGTTCCAAGCTCAGTCTTCCAAGCATGGGGCTTCTGTGGCCAAAGTTAAGACCTAATATCTATCTTTTCTGCAGGACTCAGGCTGATAGGATGAGAATTTATTTCAAATTAAAGAGTATAGGTTTTGGAACTAGAAACACTTTGGCTTCCAGGCTCATACTTTTAGTGACAATATGGGCCAATAACCCCCAAGGGCTGGTTTCCTGATCTTAAAGACTGGCCGTAGAGATAGGAAATTGCCTCGTAGTGTTGCTGTAAGAACTAATGAAGTCGTACGTGAAAAATTCCCAGCTCTGTGTGGGACACATATGTCTACCCTAAAGTGGTGGCTCTCATAGTTCAGACTCGTTAGGCAGAGGCATTGGTTTGGATCTGGGAGAGTCCCAGGTCATACTTCATTCCTTTGTTACCAAGCAGAGATCAGCTTTCACTTCCTTCCCATAGTTTATTGGGACCTGGAAATACAGAGTTTAGCTGCGTGTTGTTAGATTACTCTCCTCAGCATCACACTATAAATAGTAATTCTAACATGCACCTAAAATAATACACTCAAACATAATTGATATACATCATGTTCAGAAAGGAATATAAATACATGTAAGTAAAAATAGCAATAGCTTGTGCAAGCTGATGCTTAAACCAGCAGGTGCCATTCCAGGGCCAGGTGCGGTGGCTCCTGCCTGTGTTCTTAGCACTCTGGGAGGCCAAGGCAGGAGGATGACTTGAGCCTGAGCAGGAGTGAGACCCCATCTCTACGAAAACCAGAAAAAGTAGCTGGGTATTGTAGTGGGCACCTGTAGTCCCAGTTACTTGGGAGGCTGAGGCATGAAGATCTCTTGAACCTAGGAGTTTGAAGTGGTTGTGAACTAGGCTGATGCGATGGTCCTCTAGGCTGGACAACAGAAGGAGACTCTGTCTGAGAAAAAACTAAAGAGGTGCCATCCCAGGATAGCAGGCGTTGGGATGCTGGAAATGTATGTCCTCTGGTGATGTTCCCAGCTCTCCAGTTAAAAGACTGATGATTGCTGTGATCACCGTCCCTGTTTTCTGAGTCCCCCTCTTCTCTGTCTCATCTTCCTTTATGTAGTGTGCCTTCTGTCAGGCTTTAGTACACAGGACTGCAGTTCTGTTTACTCACAATCCTGCCCTATGTGGGCTGAAGGGGACGCTTTGCAGAATGGGGCCTGTGGGAGTCACTTCAAGTAATGTGAGTCTGGACCAGAGAAGGATGTCTGACCCTCAGCCTCCCTTCCCTCACCTGGTAAAACTGACAAGGTGAGAGCCTGGGGGGTTGTGGGGTGCTGAAGGGAAGGGTAAGCAGTTATTGGGGTGCCAAAGTCTAAGAGCTACACTGGTCAGTTCACTTCTAGTACTTGATTCAGACTTTAATCCAGGGAGAAGAACTTTATCACTATTTAATAGATGAGGAGGCTGAAGCTCAGCGATGTTAACTATCTTAATACGAAATAGTTAATGAAGTACTCAGGTTAAAACTTAAAGTTGGTCTGACTCCAAATCAAGGGATCATTCCATGACCTCATTTTATCCCTTGTGGTTTTAAATAGTCTCTATTTAATAGTCTCTGTTAAGGGTCTCTCTAAGTCTGCATACCATTACGATACCCTAACTGTATAGTAACACAAATGGGAAGGAATTAAAATGTATTAGACCAAAAATATTCTGAAATTACATATTACTATTTTCTTTCTTATGAGGAATAGATAGATGTTCAAGTCTAACGCTGGGCGCTCGTAGTTCTCTGCATAAATCCAGAAGGTCTTTCCTATCTTGTCCAAGGTTGTAGAGCATGGTTTTCCATTGTAGGGGTGAGATGATGAGATTAAACTATTATCAGGTGAAACCACATGCAGTTCCAATTTCCAGATATTTCTGCTTTCAAATGACTTCTCTGGAGGAAACAGGGCTATAAATCCCCTAAACAAATAATAATAAATGTTCTGGTCTGTGTCTGTATCACAGAAAGATTACTTTGGCATGCTGGCACTTAGCAAATGAGAAATGTCAAAACAAATAAACTGCTTAATCCATATTGGATCATGACAAATTGATTTGGAAATCCTGTTTTCTCCTATCAGGTGCTGCTTCTGAGATGGATTGTTTCACTTTTTTTTGAGACTGGCTTTGAGGCCTTTGACTTGTTATTGGGAATAGAAAGGCAATTTAGCAGTTGTAGAAGGTATATGACAAAATGCTTTAAAAAAAGTTTTTATCATCCTTTTCCTCAATTGATATTTTATGTCGCTCTTGTACAGAGTCATGATTATATCAACTTTTTATGCTGGGAAAAATACTCTATTTAAGTATCTATAACCATTCCCATCATCTTCTATTTTTTATTATTTCATTATGAATATCTATAAAGAAAGTATCTGCTTTAAAATGACACAGAATTCTAATGACTTGGGTGGCTTTCATCGTTCAATAACCGCTGAAGAGATCCTTAACAAATTGTTGCATTTAAAATGAACTTGTGGAAGGCTGCTTCCTGCCCTATCAAATTATGTTAATTTCATGGGCATAATTTTAGTTATTTTCTTACGTTTTTCTTAATAAGGTACTGTTTCATGAAAGTGATATTAGGTAACACATAGAATATAATTCATTTGTGCCATTAAATGATCACCTAAGATGCACAACACCACTCCCAGGCAGTGTGATGGTTGATTTTGGCTGTCAGCGTGGCTGGGTTAAGAGATACCCAGATAGCTGATAAGATATTAACTGTTCTCTGTGCCTCAGTGAGCCTGTTCCTCTCCTGCTGAAAGGGACGCCCAGGGGGTCTGGTATGTGATTAGAATGATTGAGCTGCCCCAGATGTGCCTGTTTGGGTCAGTGTTCTCTGTGGGACAGATCTGTCCTCAGAGTGGGCAGGCACCATCCTCTCTGCTGGGGACCTGGACTGAACACAAAAGTGTTGACAGGGCAAATTCCTGTTCTTCCCACCCCTAGCTGTGAGAGTTCTTCCCACCCCTAGCTGTGAGAGCTGAGTTCTCGGACTGAGGATTTCATGCCCTGCTTTGGCAGCTGCCCAGGTTCTCCAACCTTTGGCCTCAGACTGAGAAGGACGCCAAAGGCTCCCTGGGTTCTGAGGCCTTTGGGTGGGGCAGCCACACTGCAGCTTCCCTTGTTCTCCAGCTCCCAGACGGCCTGTCGTGGGACTCCTCAGCCTCCATGACCCTGTGGGCCATTTCTCCTAGCAAATCTCTCTTGTGTGTCTCTCTAGGTATAGTCAGTCAGTTGTTTTCCTCTGGAGAACCCAGACTAAGGCATTAGGTATTATCATCATCCACATGTCACAGAAGAGGGACGGACACACAGTTTCAATCACTTGCTCAGGGCCATTGAACCTGGGTAGTCGGATTAAAGAGTCCATGATGTTATTTCCTGAATAAATGAAGAAATTCTTTCTTCTGAGTGAAAATACCCTTTAGACAATTGCATTCCATTTTACTTTATTTTCCAGTTTAAAGTAAGCTCAAAGCATTGCAAATACTTGGCATTTATTGTTATTTCTCAGCAGTATTGTCACTTCAGAGGCCCTCCTGGGGAGTAGCAGAACTGAAACCAACCATATGACTAGTGGTAGGCGAGGGCAATCAGTAGAAATGGAAAGTTTTGACCGAGGAGTTTAAGTCCAGAGAATCAGCGATGAAACCCCAGCAATACAGCCAGCCTACTGCACCTCCCCTTCAGCAGCAGGTCACTCAGTCTGTGGAGTTTCTGACGATGGCAGCCATCCTGAGATGAGCACATCTGGTGCATTATGGCAAGATTACGGCCATAGACAGGCCTGCCTCTGAAACTCTGTAGAATAATAAGAACCCTGGTTTGCGCCAGAGGTTGTAAACTGGCGGCTTCAGGCCAACTATGGCATATAGATGTATTTAGCTTGGCCAGCTACTTAATTTACTTTCTAAAAATTAGCTGCCAATGTTTAAAAATTGGAAGGTTTTACTCACATTCAGATCTTCTTCTTCTTGTGAAACATCAGATCTGGCAACACTGGGTTCCCAAGTGCCAGCGCCAACAGTGGACTGGACCCGCAGGCAGCCTCCCTGCTTAGATGAATCATTCCTTCTTTGGGTCCCCAGCCCTGACCACGCACCATTTTCTCATAGCTCACTCAGGGTGCTTATTTCATGTCGAAGGCAACAAGTATCAGTATTTGCACTTGTGACTCCTGCTTATGAAAAATGTTCTGTTCTCTATTTTTGTGAAACATCTTTGTCACATGGTTAGATTTCAAACTGAAAGCTGGGTGAGAAGGGGGAAGAACTTGGACTTCAGAGTCAGGGAACTCTGGGCTCAAATTTGGAAGCTGTGCATTTCCAGTTTTATAACCGTGAATGCTTCTTTCTTTCTTTGACCAATGGCTTCTTCCTACATAAAACAGAAAAAATAACCACGTGATGGAGAACTGTGAGAATGCGTCTGGCACCCGGTAGATGTCGGGTCTCTTCAGTCTTTGCTACGACATGTGGTGTTAAGGAATCTGGGAAAGAAAAAGAAGGAGACGTGGGCCTTGTTTCTGTTTCACAGCTGACGGGGGAGACCACTGTCCCACTTTCAATGATGCTGACTCAGCTCACCTGCCCACTGTGGCTTTTGCCGGCTTTCTCTGCTGTAAAGTTGCTATTTCCCCTTTTGTGATTAATAGATAAGTTGTCAGGAGAAACTTTGAGACATTGTAGCTATCTTTTTCTTTGTCAACGTTTACCTAATACTTTTAGGATTCGTAAATGTTTTTTGCCTGGATAAATCATTATACTGATGGTTGTCAAGACAACACCTGACCAAAGTGTTGGAAGCCAGGAGGCCTAATCAGCTTTTTGCCAGATAGAGCCTTGTAAGGCCTCTTTTTGTCCCTGCTGGAATGCAAGATGCCATTTTCACCATCCTTGCCATGATCTAATCTGCTATTCATCTTGGCACTGCTCACTCAGTTAATGTCTGGCACTGGATCAGTAAGGCCCTGTTCTCTCACTGGGTTGGGGCAGGGAGACAGAGAGAGACCTGGGACTTTCCATTTCTATGGTTGGTCATGGTGAACTCACTTCCCTTGAGAATGCACAGTCACAAAGGCTTTATAAATGCTGCAAAGATGCAGGGAGCAAGTGATACATGTGTACCTAGGTTGTTCCTTTAAAGGTGATCCACGCTCCCTTTCCTGTCTGATCCTAACTCCCATCACTGAGAGCCAGCCCTAGCCAGCCCGGCCCCACCCCATTCTGCCCTGGCCAGCCTGGCCCCGCCCCATTCTGCCCTGGCCAGCCTGGCCCCTCCCCATTCTGCCCTAGCCAGCCTGGCTCCGCCCCATTCTGCCCTAGCCAGCCTGGCTCCGCCCCATTCTGCCCTAGCCAGCCTGGCCTCCTTCTGGCCTCCTGCTGAACATTTCTACCTCAGGGCCTTTGCACTAATATGCAGGGAACTTGTTTTTCTACATAGCCACATGGTTTTCCCCTCCTTCCTTAAAATTTTTCCTCATTAGGGAATAATCTATTCTTCCTATGCATTTAAAATTACAACACCCCCCAAACATTACAATTCTCTTTGCCCTGCACAGTTTTTAATCCATATCCATAACAAGCTGTAGAATTTACTGTCCATGCTGTTTTCTTTATTCTTAATGAGCCTACTAGAATGTTATTTCTATGAAGGCTGAGTTTTCATTGTTGTTGTTATTTTTACTAGGGAAAAAAGCAGAAACAGGGCTTTTTTCCCCAGTAAATACATATGGAATTATAGTTTCTGCTTAGAGCTCAATGATGGGGCAGATTTCTACTCGGTTATAAAATAGAAAAAATTAATGTAGGAGAGTGGGACTATTCTCTGACAAGGTAGCCCTGGAAGACTGATCTAGGCGGGTTTGCTGTGCATGTCTCATTTCCACCTCATCTGCAAGGTGGCTCCATCTGCTTTCATGGTGGGTAGGTAGAAAGTCCTTTGCCAGCCAGCCCAATAGGAGTGGGAGCTTGGAGCAGTGATCTTTCTCTATTATTGTGCCACATGCTGTAGATCCTGGCATCCAAAAGGGGTGTGCATTTCTCTCTTGTGTTTTCAAATTCCAAGCCCCTAGCAGAGACTAGCTGCTCCTGCGTGGGTCCGTTGTGTACGTTATGTTTTACTAAAGGAGAGGAGAAATAAGACTCGGATTCACCCTTCCAAAGATTTTTGTTCTTAAGAATAACAAAGAAGCTCTGCTAAATGAAGGGACTCCAGGACACAGCAAACACCTCCCAAGAGCCCCCTGGGCATTGCCCTCCAGTCCTTCCCATGTGACCTGGGGCTGTTCAGATGGTGAGGCTGATGGAAGGGCTGGAGTGCCCCTTGGTTGTCACTGTCTCTTGTGCAGCCTGTTAACCCCATAGAGGCTTTGCTCTCTGCAGCAGACAGTGGGAAGTGTCTGCTGGGAATGAGCCTGCCTGGCCAGCCCCATTGCTCTACTGATCAAAGCAGACTGGGGAGCAGACAGCAGCAATCAGGCTCCTCGAGAAAACCTGCTTTCCTAAGAGAAGGGTCGTTTGTTCAGGTTTGTACTTGGCTGGTATAAGAGGAACTGCAGTCACAGAAGTAGGAATACTCTACTGTGCCTTGTCCAGACTAACTTTGGGAAACAATTTATGACCACTTGTTATTCTGTCCACTTCAAATTGAACTTGTGGATGGTCAGCATTGTTAGGCTTCACCTAGACCTGGCTTCATGCCACTTTTTTTTTTTTTCTTAGACTTGGAAACTCAAAGATTATGTACATTTGTTGGTTGTAAGTCTTGGATGTCTTCCCATGGAGAATGGGTAAGAGACAACTGCATAGTTCCAGGTATATTTTTGAGCTTTTGTCCGTGCTAGATGTTTTGTTCTCACAAGAGGAAATTGTAGCTGGACGTTGTATTGCACTTGTAGGAAATATCCACAAATACTGAGCTGCACATGTGCTAGCCCAGTTCTGCATGGGGGATCAAGGAAACTTCTGATGAGAAGGGAAAAGAAGGCACCCTGACATGCGGGCTGGCTGCACAGGTCCCAGACCAAGTCGACCTCATGCCTGGCCTTTTCTATGTAAAAATAGACAAAGTGGTGTCTTCTATCAGAGTGAAATGTGAGCTGAGAGCCATCAGCTAAGTGGAAGGATAAACAAATACAAAGGGTACTATCTGGGCCAGAGGGAGGAGCAGCCAGGGCCTGGAGGAAATGCTGGGGCTGAAGGTGACAGGCAGAGGCCAGTGAGCTTAGCCAGAGACACAAGCCTCAGGCAGGACTTACTAGTCTCTGTCTGGGAATGAAAGAAGCCAGAATTTGCCACTCAGAAAGCAGGATTCTGTTGCCAAAAAGTACAAGGACTCAGTTCTTTCTGCCCCCTCCTTATAAGGAAGGACAGAGTAAAAATAAAACCAAAAACTGGGCCATCACTTGTATGTTTCATAGTGATCTGTAGCCATTATAATATTTTAAAAAGTATACACTAATATTTTGATGATTTCTGGAAATTTAATATAGTCTTGTGACCTATCATAGTTAATAATACTGTATTGTGTACTTGAAATGTACTAAGAGATTTATCTTAAATATTGTCACCACACACAAAATGGTGACAACTGTGAGGTGATGGACATGTTCACCAGCTTGAAGGTGGTGATCACTTCACAAGGTACATGTATATTAAAACGTAATACTGTACACCTTAAACAGAGATGACTTTCATTTGTCAATTATACCTCAATAAAGCCGAGCACTTCTTTGTTGGGAAATGGCCCTGTGCCCATCACATGCTTTAGATGTGGTCAAATAAGTGATCCTTGCTTTCTCCCGAGGTGGGGCTCAGTTTGGCTTCTGTCAATTTAGATGACGTGAAATGGTGCTGCTGTGCAGTTCTTGTCTTTCCTGCCTCCTTTTATGTGTTTAATGACTTGAATCTCTGTTTTTACACAATGCCAACAATTTAAAACTTAGGGAACTGCCCACACCAATGCTGCTTTATTTTGGATAGCTCTAGGATGAGAACTTAAATTTCACATCAGAAAAAAGTCATACACCCATTCCCTCCCTTGTCTTTGGATCTAGAACTTACTTATAAGCAACCTCAGCTAAGTGCCCCAGCGATGAGTAAGAAAAGAGAGAATTCACGTCTAGTATATCCCCTGCACGGTGCGTGAGAGCGTAAGCATCCCTGGTTTTGACACTGTGTTCCCCTGAGCTCTAACTTCTGATGAGGTGTCCTGGGGACACTCTGAAGGGCGAGCAGATATCTGCCCTCCTGAAGATCCACTGGATCCATTTTATATTTTGGGATTACCTGTCACATTTGTTTTAAAAATGGTTACTCTTTCTGTTTACATGGATGGAACTGGAACATATTCTTCTTAGCAAAGTATCACAAGAATGGAAGAAAAAGTATCCAATGTACTCAGCCCTGCTATGAAACCAATTTATAGCTTTCTTATGGAAGCTATAACCCAATTTTAGCCCAAGGAGAAGGGGAAAGGGGAGGGGGGAGGGTGGGTGGAGGGAGGGCAATTGGTGGGACCACACCTACAGTGCATCTTAGAAGGGTACATATGAATTTACTAGGTGTAGAATATAAATGTTTTAACACAATAGCTAAGAAAATGTGAAGGCTAGGCTAACCAGTTTGATGAAAATATTTCAAATGGTATATAAAACCAGCACATTATACCCCATGATTGCATTAATGTACACAGCTATGATTTAATAATAAAAAATAAAATAAAATGGTTACTCTTGCTTAAAAATCAATTTGAACATAGTTTCTATGTAACGCTTGATCTTCACAACCTTCCTGTGGGTTTGCTGTCAAGATTTCCATTTTGTAGCTGAAGGACTTAAGTCCCAGAGTAGTTGTCATCTGGCATAGGGTCACTGAGTTGGTGTTAAATGACTATTTCTCTCCTGAATCATTCAGAAGTAAGGAAAGAAGCCTCTGAGAGAAGTTACTTAGAAGTTCATACAGTGATGGTACGTTCCTAATAAAGGCCTTTTTTTGTCATTTGTTTGTGACTATGATGATCGACATGACCATCAGATTTCCAGCCACTCACTCAATAGTCAACAAATATTGTCTGAGCTCAGAGCCAAATAGAAGTCCGCCTGGCCTCACAAGTAGCCCATGAGGATATAGGGTGAACAGGTCAGATGCACCTGCCTTCCCAGACCTTGCAGCACAATGGGAAGACAGATACAAACGATAAACAGTAAACTTGTTTTCAATCTTGAGAAGTACCAGGTCCTGTAGAGATAAGCAGTACTGAGTCTGGTGGGAAGAGAAGAGGCAGTAAGAGCCGATCTTCCCAGAGACTGTAGCGAAACAGTAATGATGGAGGTAGAAGAATTACAGAAAGAAGGCTCACAAGCCACAATCTTAGTAATTTGTTAATAACAGCTGTGCCCTATTAAGCTCTTACTATGAGCTTATTCATGTTCTGTCTTCCAGCAATGCCAGGAGAAAATAGTGACCAAGGACGTAAATTGTACAGGAGAAAAAGCTGAGTTGCCAGAGGTCATGCAACCCGCTGGGGTCCATAGCCACCACCCGGTGCAGGAGAGGGGAACCACAGCAGCCCTTGAGTCACCTGTCTGGATGCTGAGCTCTTGCCAGCCCCACTCCCTGAAGGTGCTTCCAGGGTCCTGCTGTGCATGACCCTTAAAGCTGGTGCCATGGTGTGGAGGAACAACACAGTCCTCCTCACTTCAAGCCTCGTTTATGCTGCTTCTTAGCCCCAAATTGGGCCCCTACACTCCCTTTCCTTTTTTTGCTGGAGGCCTGAGGGATTATCCCCAGTTCCTTTCTTCTGTAAAGCTCCCGCTCCAGGGTGAGCCTCCTCCGTTTTGGCAGGTGCAACCCTGTACTCTAACCTGAGCAGTCTAGTGCTGTGGGAACCCAGGCAGGGCGGGGCTTGTAAACAAACCTGGAGGAGCCGGGGGAAGGTCCTTGTGTGGTCAGGATCTTGGTCTCTCCTCACACCTCAGGCTAAGACCAGGACTACTCTCTCCTCTTCTGCTGGAGGCTGCATCTCCTTTGTTTTTGTTTGTGGGCCTGGAGGCATCCTGGGATATTAATGCTGGGTGGCAGCTAATTGCCATTTAAGTGCTTACTTGTGGGCAATTCTCAATTTTAAAACTTTTCTTTGTTCTTGCCACACAATGGGATGTTATACTTGGGTGATTTCTACCAGTTTGTTTTACTAGTTTAAAAATGAAAATGACTCTGTTTTTGACATTCTTTATGAACCTCTCACTACAAAACAGTAGTAAACAGTGCTTAAAGTTTCTAGGAAAAATTTAACTTCATTGAGAGCGGTCACATGCAAATGTCTTTTTACACATCCTTGTAGAGATTCCATGTCAAAAAATTTCTTTCACGCTCCATGTTCAACTTTACATTTTAAAACCAGACATTTTCATACCCTCTGATGGTTAAGAGGGTTTCAGGTTATAAGGGTTTCAAACATTTAAAGGAGAAAATTGTTATTTTCCATAAATATTATTTCAATTTATCAGGAGGTATTTATTCCTGGTTTATCATCGATTTATTATTTATTAAACATTTCATTATACAGGGTACTAGGGGAATGTACTAGTACATTATACAGGTACTGGTTTATCATCGATTTATTATTTATTAAACATTTCATTATACAGGGTACTAGGGGAAGACACATATGATGTAAAAAATACATTTAAAGAGAGATTAATTTCAGATAGCAAAAAGTGGTGTGGAGAAAATGGAAGAGGGTGATAGAAACTTGACTTCCAGCTTAGGGCAGGGGATTCTACCGGAGGGAAGGCTGTTAATCTCCTTTAATTGGAGTTCTGAAAGTCGAGAAGAAGTCAGCCCTGGGAAGCCTGGAGGGGAGGGTGTTCCAGGCCGAGAGGCAGCAGTGCTTAGGCCCTGAGGTCAGAATGAGCTTTGTGATTTCAAGGAACAGAAGGGCTGGTGTGGAGAAAGGGAAGCAGCGTGAGTAGAGGGACTTCCAGAAAAGATGAAGGTGAAGAGGAGGCCAGGCCAGATTCAGGGCCCTCCCGTGGAGTTGGAGTTTTATTCTATGTGATGTGGGAGCCACTGGAGAATTTTATCCAGGAGACTGACATGGTAGGAAAGAGGTCAAAGATCACCCTGGACTCCAGGGAAGTGCCAACGTCAGCAGGAGCTCTTCAGGTGGGCAGGGGTGCCTGGTGCTTCAGGATGGCCCTTGGACCAGAGAGGAAGCAGGGGAGGTGGGGAGACGTGGGTGAAGGGAGGGGAGGGAGGCAGCAGGGAGGTGCCTGGCTTTTCACGTGAGTGGTTGTGGGTGGATAGAGGTGGAATTTGCTGAACCAGGAAGACCTGGAAAGGCTATGGGGTATAAATGACAAACTCCATTATGCTATTTTGAGTGTGAGATTTATGTTAGATTCCCACGTGGAGATCACAGGAGGTGAAGGAAGAGAGGGAGGAGGGGAAATGGACAAAGGGGACCTGAGCGTGGGCTCCCCCTAATGAGTGGGGACTACTGAGAGTGTTGTCATAGAAACCAAAGGAAGACAGTGCTCTGAGCAGCCAGGAGCAGCAACTGATCTGGTGCTGAATGAGGTCCTGCCAGCTGGGGCTCACGGGGAGTCTTGATTTGGTCAGTTTATGGAGGGAGCCGAGATCCTACTGGGATCACTAGGAGAGTTGAGAGGTGAATTTGTGAAGGAGACCACACACCTGGGTGGTCAGGATACTTATCCTTAAATTGTTATGGTGGGAGTATATAATGTATTTGTACTGGAAGGGAAAGTTCTGGAAGTGAGGGAGAATGAAACAATTCCCGGTAGTAACCAAGCAAAGCCTTAGTGACGGTGAGAGAGGTTGGGCCCAGACCACCAAAGGAGGGTGGATTTGACCCAGGGTGTCAAGAGGGAAGTTAGAGGACAGATACAGAGATGAACTGGCTGGAGGGTTAAAATGAGAAAATGCCTTTCATGGCTTCCATTTTCTCAATACAGCATAATAAGAAACAGATCCAAAGACAGCCAGCATTGTAGACAGGTTTCAGGGGAAGTGCATTGTTCAGGGAGCAGCTTGGTAGCTTTGTGTGGTAAACAACCAGCCACCCTGAATGACCTGTGTCCCTGGGTCTCTGCACAGCTGAGGTCTTGCTGGACATCATCACCCACTGGTACAACGTAGACATTGCAGTCCGGGGCTGCTGAGTACTCAAGGTGCAGAACTTGGAATAAAATCCAAACTATCTCAAGGCCCCACGTCTGGACCCAGCTTCCTCCCCTACCTACCTCAGCTTTTCTGGAAGATTTCAGAGAGAAATTTTTAGCATCAGGGAGTAGCTGAAAGGAGACCCTGGGTATGAGAAAGACACCAAAGGGAAAGTGATTAATAATAAGAAAATGCCCTTTTAGCTGATTTCTCAGAACTTGTATTCTTTGGGAATAAAATTCACATTTTATGATTAAAGTCTGTAAGAAAGTAAAACTTTTGATCCATTAATTATTCTGACCTTCAACATCTGCTCAGCTGGCCTGTCCTACCCAGCACACACATACATTCAGTTACTCCCATCTTGCAGAAGCGTTTGAAGTCTGCTTTGCAGATTTCTCTTCCATCAGAAGTCCCCACGTGCTCAGTCGCCCGGACTCGAGGATTAGGGTGCCTCCCTCCACACTGCGCATGCTCCCTGGGCAAGCTCCTTCACACGGAGGGCGTCAACTCTCACATCTGCCTTCTGTTAACGCAGATGTCTGGATTGAGACCTCTCTCCTAATTGGGGAGCTGGAGAGGGTGACTCATGCCTCCTAGACATCTCCTGTGAATACTCCATCTTACATTTATTTCAATCAAACTGGATTTGTCATCCTCCTGACTTTCACACCCCGCCCTGCTTCTGGTCTGAGGATGGGTCACTGCAATTGTCTTTCTTACAGTTGCCCAAGCAAAAAATGGAAAGAATTAAGATCTCTAGCCCTCCCTCTGACATCCATAGCGTCCTCGCTCTCTCGCAAATCTGTCTCCACCTTCCCTCCCCTTCCTTTTTGCTGGTCTGTGACAACAGCAGCCAGAGTACAGAGCCAGCTGGTTCTTCTCTGTCTCCTCCCTCTCCCCCCCTTCCTTTTGTCCTCACCCACTTCTGAGTCCTATTTCTCTTCCTGCCCCACGAGCACATGTGTAGTCTAACAGACTTCTTACCTGCCTATGAATATGTTACTTTCTAGTCTCCATGACTGGCACATGTCTGAAATAGTCTTTATTTCTAACTGATTCTTTTATCAACTGATTCACCAATTAATTTAACTATCCATCCTTTAAATTTGTGTTATTTTAAATTCTCATTCATTTACTTTTCAAGCACGAAGGCACTGTTTCAGGCCCTGAAGAGAGGAAGACCCAAGGCAGAATGGGAGTCTCTGTGATGCCTCCATGACCCTGACCGGACCCCAGTGGGCTTGGGTGTTCCTCTTCTCTGCTCCCACATTCCTGTAACAAACGTTCATCACAGTGCTTGACACACAGTATGTTCTTGCTAATTCACTTATATGAGAAAATTGGAACTGAAATTCAGGGGTCTGTTCTTCATTTCTCTATTCTAGCTGGACACAGGGTGGTGCCGTGGTAATAAAATACCAAATTCACAAGTACAGGAATAAACCAAGGGGCGTTTGAAAGCCCCCTCCCCCAATTTTTAGTGGTTCAAAAACAAAAGTGGCTTTAACGACTCCTTTATATAGGTTTCCAGATAGCCTGCTATAAAAGCACTGCTGTTTGATCAAGGGCTCAGTGGGTCAGATTAGATGGTCTGTTAAAAGTTCATCTCAATTCCGTCCTGGTAATATATCCATGGAAATGAAGGGTTATCCAAGGTGATGAGGCTGACAAAAGATCTAATGCAATCCTGGGCTGCTTTAATAGAAGAATGGTATCCGGTTCACAGACGGTAATAAGCTTTCTGCACTTAGCACCAATAAACTCACCACGGGAAGACTGTGATTAATTCTAGGTATCTTATTGAAGCAGGAAAGCACTTCTCTGACATCTATCCAGAGAGGTCAGTGGGTAATGAACCCTATCTCATATGAGCAATGACTGAAGATACAGTGAACATTCAGTGGAAAAAAGAGACATCAGCACAGAAACAAGTCTTCCTGTATTTGAGGTCTGCTGTGTAGAAGAGGAATGTAACTTACCCTACTCAGCCTTGAGATCTAGGCTTTTTGGGGAGAAATTACACACAGAGTAGATTTCAGCTAATTAAAAGTAAGAATGTTTTAAGAGAATAAGCTGCCTTTTATATTACTGATTTTCTCAACACTAGAAGTGGGCAAGAAGACAACTTACTATTTGGTAGATAGATACTCTCACTAGATGGAAGATTCAACTATTCCAAAATGGTGACCTTATTGTCTTCATCTCCCAAAATGGTTCAAGAAGAAATAGAATTTAAGTACCTGAGGACAATTTAGGCAACAAGGAGATAAAAATTCCTGGGAGATAATGCTTATGATTGTGTCCATTTGGAGATCTCAAGTGAAGAGTAACTTGACAAATACTTCAGACAGCCATTTATTAAAACACTTTGGTGACTGGTGTTCAAAATCAAAGAGAAGTAAACAAACAGACTCTTACTACCCCAGACTCAAGGTTTTATTTTACCTTTATAATGTCTTTATCCATAGCAAGGCATTTGGCATTCTTTTTTTTGAAATATGTACATCTGTACCCCCATATGTTGAACAACACTTAAGTACACATATGGAAGTAAAACTCGGTGGAAATTATATAGGTGGGAGGGGGAGCAGGAGGTGGGTAGATTCACAATCAGCAAGGCATTTTTGACCATGGGAATATTTTAAATATTTTAAAATATTTGAATATTTTAAATAAGAAAATCAATAAAAACAATAAATAAGACAGGGGATAGGGGAGATTACTGTTTTATCGATTTATCAACTGTGTTATTAACAAAATAGGGCATTTGATGATAACATCTTAACAGAATCCAAAGCTGTTACTTTGTTCTGAAAATTATTCTTATTCTAAAAAGCCCAGACATTTATTTTTTTAATTTTAGTTCATGATTATAAACATTTAAAAAATGTTGGATGTCTGCAGGTTTTTTAACCAATTATTTTTTTTTATCTCATATGTGACATTTATACAGTTTTATTTTAACCAAACAACAAATATATCTTTTGTTTTGGTATTGGGATATGGAATTCAAATTGTTATTATTTTTATAGTTTATCTACACTACCTCTGCTTGCTGCACGCATATAAATCCCATTATCATTAATAAGAGTTATACCATGAAAGCGTATACTCATTAGTGTCTAAGGTACCTCTCAAGGTTATCCGAAGGTGCAGAAGTGTAATGAGTACCTAATGAGAACTCCAGTACCACTGATTAAGAATATCTATCATGCTTGTGATATGGATATCACAATCTAACACAGAGAAGCTAGTAAAAAAAATATTCTCAAATAGCCTCTTTTGGTATTAATCACATATGTGAAAGGCACTTTGTGTTGACAAAGTTATGACCTTTAATTTTGTCCATTAATACTTGAAATCTGCTAATCTCTTACATAATTCATCACAATTTAAATTTTCATGCAGTCGATGACACTTTTGTAATTTATAATATATGTAAGACTAAAAAACTGGATCATGTTTTAAACTAGAACTTTCATATATATTAAAAAACTTTAATATATATATAAAAAATTAAGAGTATAATTTTTTACTATTGCTTTGAATAATAAATCCACAATGGAGGAACCAATCATCTGTTAATACGGTACGAGTGAAATCAGTCTAGATAATTGAGACCAATCTTATCATCTATTAACGTAGGTTCTTTTTATTTATTTATTTTTCTTGAGACAGAGTCTCACTTTGTCATCCTCATAGAGTGCTATGGTGTCATTGCTGACAGCAACCTCAAACTCTTGGGCTCAAGCGATTCTCTTGCCTCAGCCTCCTGAGTAGATGAAACCACAGGCGTTCCCCACAACACCTAGCTATTTTTAGAGATGAGGTCTCGCTCTGGCTCAGGCTGGTCTTGAGCTCAGCCAATCCACCCACCTCAGCCTCCCAGAGTGTTAGGATTATAGGCATGAGCCACTGTGCCCGGCCTAACATAGATTCTTTTAAAAAAAAATTTAGATTAATATGATAGTACAGGCAATTAGGATACATTGTTTGCATGTGTTAGTTAAAGTCTGTGTTGTAGTTGTGCTGCTCACCCAGGAGGTGTGCCATATACCCTTACATTGTGCCTGTTAGGTTAGAGCACACCCCCTGCCTCCTCCTCCCTGTCCCATTTGAGTCTAATTATGTTTTTCTCTTTGTGTGGGCATGTGTGTATTTGTCTACTGGTTTCATATTAGTATTGAGTACATTGGATACTTCTCCATTCTTGTGATGCTTTACTAAATAGAATGTTCTCCACCTCCATCCAGGTTAGTAAAAAAGATGTAAAGTCTCCATCTTTTTATGGCTGAGTAGTACTCCATGATGTACATATACCACAGCTTATTAATTCACTCATGTGTTGATGGGGACTTAGGTCGATTTCACATCTTGGTGACTGTGAATTCTAGTACATTTAACATAGCTTCTTAATTAAACATCTTTAGGAAAGGAAAAAATTTCCAGTTGTGGAATATAATCTGAAAACCCGAACTAACAGTTTGATTTGAATATTTTGATCTATTTTATTTGCTAGTTCAATATTTAGATAGAATGAACAATATTTGATGGCACAAGAAAGGGAACTACAGTCCATGATAAGTTTCAGTATAACTGAAAGAGGTGAAATGTTCTTCACACAGAGAAAGATAATGTTTGAGGAGATGGATACCCAATTACTCTAATTTGATTAATACATGTTGTATGCCTGTATCAAACATCGCATCTACTCTATAATTATATACAACTATGATGTGCCTATAATAATTAAAAATAAAAAAATTTAAAATCAAATAAAATATAAAGTAGAACTGTTTAAACAAGATTCTAAGTACCTTTGTACATTTTTGGCTGAACAGAGTTCTTTGACATTTCCATTGCTCTTTTTCCCCCCTTGTTCATGACTGTGCTACTGTCAATGCTTCTCAGGGCAGTTTTTCTTAAAAATCACTTACCAAAAGTCTTCTATCCCATTGAAGTGATAGGTAATGAGTGACCTTCTGCACTGTAGGACGGTGTCTATGATGATCAAATGAGGTAGTGTAGCTGTAAAAGGCTTCATTTGTATATTTTGCTGTTATTGCATATCAGCGAAAATGATCTATAAAGTTGATAGCTTCTGACTGGGAATTTGGTGGGTTGTAATAGATGTGTGGAAAGGCTAGTTCCCACACATCTATTAATAAATACAAGGTTCCAGGGCATGTTCTCTCCCTCTTTCTCTGTCTTCTTCATTCTCACTCTCTTTTTATCTTGCTGTCTTTCTGTCTCTGTCTCTTTCTCTCTCTCACACTCATATACCTACTCTCACACTAACAAATTTAAATGTATTTGCTATTTTTATTTATGCTTACCATAAACAGACCAAAATTCAAATAAACTGAATTTCTTGGTTAGAAAAAAGCCATATATTCTGTCATTGAGATTGATACTTCATGGATTTCTTAACTCGTAAGTATCAACAAAAGCGTGTGGAGTGATAGAGCAGGTGCCCTGGAAGGTAGAATTGGGGAAATCAAAGCAAAAGTCACTGAGTGGATTGCATGGTAAGAATTATCCCTACATGTTGTCCCTTCTAGAGAAAAATGAGAAGAGCAAAGCAAGAGGTGATGTGCTTTATACAACAGTCCAAGCAGGGAAAAGGGAATACCCAGAGTAACTGACTGGATGGATGGATGTCCAAATATGGAGCCATTATCAGTAGATTTTACACAGGTGCCATTTTATCCATGGCTACTTCTCAAGTGTCTCATTTCCTTTGGGCTATAATAGAACCCCAGAGAGGCTCACAAACAACGGGTCTTTATTTCTTAGGAATGTGGAGGCCTGGCAGTCCAGGATTAATGTGTCCGCAGATGTAGTGTCTAATGATGACCCACTTCCTGGGCTATTTTTTATTATATCCTCATATGGCAGAAAGGGATAACTATGGAAAACAGCATGGAGATTTCTCAAAAAAAAAAAAACAAAACAATGGAACTACCACATCATCACCCAGCAAATCCACTACTAGGGACTTATCCAAAGGAAAAGAAGTCAGTGTAGCAAAGGGTACTTGTAAAGGGTCATTGCCATGCTAGTCAGCATAGCAAAGACTTGGAATCACCCCACGTGCCCTTCAGTGCATGAAGAGACAAAGGAAGTGTGTCTCATATCACAACGGAATACTATTTGTCCATAAAAAGAGTAAAAGCTTGTAGTTGCCACAACATGAATGGACCTGGAGGTCATTCTAGTAAGTGAAATAAGCCAGGTCCAGAGAGACAAGTATTGCATGTTCTCACTCATAAGGAGGAGATAAAAAGTTGATCTCAGAAGCAGAGACTAAAGTGGTGGTTACTAGGGGTTGGGAAGGGCAGGAGGGGGGCTGGTGGTGATGAAGAGGGGTTGGCTAATGGGTACAAATATACCATCAGGTAAAGTGAATAAGTTCTCATGTTTGATAGCAGAGGAAGGCAACAATCATTAACAACATGTTATGTATTTCAAAGTAAAAGAAAGAACTTGAAATGTTTCAAACATTTACCATATATTTACATATATTGACACATATGGTAAATACTTGAGGCGACAGATACCCTAATTACCCTGACTTGATCATTACAGAGTCTATGTTTATGATAAAATACCCTATATACCACATAAATAGGTTCAAATATTATATACCAAAAAACAAAAAAGGGTTCTCTAGGGCACTCATCCCATTCATGAAGATGCCACCCTTGTGACCTAATCACCCTCAAAGGCCCCGCTTTCCAATACCATCTCATTGAAGGTTAGAATGTCAACTCATAAATTTGGAGCTGGGGTTACAAAAACATTTAGTTCATAACATCAAGAGTCATGAAAATGAGTGAGCATCAGAATGAATTGTGGAGTTCCATTGATAATCGATAATTTTCCTTTTGGGAAATATAATTTTACCATTTTATAATAAGAGATTCTTTGGCATTCACACTATAGTAGCAAGTATTAGATTACTTTGATATCATTTCTTCTTTTTTTGGTCTACTATCTGGAAGAGGATAAACTAAGTAGCTTGTGGTTTCAAAATGGAAAAGAGAAAGAAAGAAAATAAGATGCCTAAGTGAACAGTAACTAGATCATTACTGCCTGGGATGAATTTGATGTATATTTCAAAGCATGCAGGATTCAGTACATCTCTCATATTGATGTGTCCATAAAACATTTATAGCTCTAGGATTTTGACATCTATTATATTAAATGGATGAATAAACCTTGAAGGTACCACGTCTTGCTAAAACTAAATGTGTTAGGGAAGTAAAGTAATTGCTGAGCCTCATGTCAATATCACTTATTTAAAATAACTGCAATAAGAAAGTATACAAGGTATAATTACATGGCTTGATCAATGTTTACAAAGTACCCACCACACTGAGATGGGTAGACAGTCTGGTGCGATCACCCCGGAGGTGATGATGTCTCATTTATAGAGGTCATAGGATATCTTTCACATCAGAGGTAACACCAATCATCTCTTCTTTCAAATAAATGTTTTCAAAACTGTCATTACGTTTATTTATTTATTTTTTAAAAGACTTTGTTTTTTTAGAGTAGTTTCAGCTTCACTGTAAAATTCAGAGGAAGATACAGCAATATCTTCATGCTCCCCCAATGTGTAGCCTCCCCCATTGTCATCATCCCCCACCACAGTGGTACATTTGTGCTGACTGATGAACCTACATTGACACATCCTTGTCACCCAAGTTCATAGTTTGCCTTAGGGCTCATGCTGGGTGTCTATATTCTATGGGTTTGGACATACCGGTAATGCTACGTATCCACCACTATAGTCTCATCCGCAGTAACTTCTCTGCTCTGCGAATCCTCCATGCCCTCTTAGTCAATTTTCCTCTCCCCCTTACTCCCCTGGGACTATTTTTTAAGTCAAAGAATCATCAGATGTATTGAAGGAGCTGATCTAGGTAAGTCTGCAGCTGTAGAAATGCAAGAGTTAATTGTGAAACTTTCCTGGTTGATGACTTTTGTAGCTGATAACACTTTCTGTACATCTGCGGCTTGGTCATTTACACTATCTTGAATAGTTTGGAGTGTTTGGCATTTTGCCCTCGAGATGTTATGGAAAGCACATCCAGATTTTTGAAAGCAAATCTGTTAGGGTCAGCATGTCTCTGAAAAAGTCTCGAAGAAATGGTTCAAGAAATGAAGAAAGTTAATGTGTTTAGGGGACTGCGGCTTTAAAAGTGTCAATTTGTAGACCAGATGTGGTGGGATACCTTCTGTGAAGCAAGAAGCTTAGGTCAAAATTTCAACTTCTCTGATGTGGAGGATATTCCCATGTGTACAAAATTGTATGGTCCAACCTGTTAAGAGAATTCACAAAGTGATGGGGCTAAGATAAAAATCTCAGCTCTTTGAGGAATTGTTGGTTTCCTGTTAAAGTTAGTGAAATCAGAAAAATCATGACATTAATGAAGAAAGAGGAACCAAAAGAGTACTGGGAAAGCTTTCTTCATACTTTCTTAATTCTCTACAGCTTGTTTTTCTGTAATACCAGAACAACATTCTTGTGGGATCTTATTTAGTACAAGGAGGTATTTTCTTTATAAGCCACTATCACACTGTCAGTTTTCTATTTAATGGCACATTAATCAATGGAAAAGTGAAAACCATGGCCAATTGACTTTTTTAGCTTTTAACTTTTCCTCTCTTGCTTCTTGACTTAAAACACAATAATTGAATTGGACAAGTCTTTAAGAAATTAGTCAATGTCCGGAATTTAACTGATTTATCTTGCTTTTTGTCTTAGTCTGTTTGTGTTGCAGTAAAGGAATACCCAAGGCTGAGTAATTTATACAAAAGAAAGGTTTATTTGGCCCACAGTTCGGCAGGCTATCCAAGAAGCCGGGCGCTGATGTCTGCATGGCTTCTGGCGAGGGTGTCAGGCTGCTGTCAATCATAGTGGAAGCAAAGGGGGAGACGGCACGTGCAGGTGACTCGGCGAGAATGGAAAGAGAGAGTGAGCCTGGGGAGGTGCCAGGTTCTTCTCCGCCACAGTTCCCTCTAGAACAAAGAATGAGAACTCGCTCCCTGGAGAATGGCACCAAGCCACTTATCAGGGATCCACCCCCATGATCCAAACACCTCCTGCCAGGCCTTGTTTCCAACACTGGAAATCAAATTTCAGCACGAGGCTTGCTGTGACCAAGCAAACCATAGCCAAACCATAGCACTCATATATTCAGACAACTTAAAAACTTTGCAGCTGTGCAAACACAATGTAATAAAAATAAAGCATGCATAGAAAAAATTATTCTGAGTAAGAGCAAAACAAAGGCAGAAGCAAAGATGAATTTGTGAGGAAAGTTAGTCCAAAACAATGCATGTGGCTGAGATTGTGTACATACTAAAGCGGGGCTAAAAGCTCCGAGTTTCCCTACAAGTCAAAATCAAACAGGAAAAGGCTTTCAGCTATGAGATTTTCCCTATCCCTAAGAACATTTGTTTGATGGCAGACGTTACCTGGTACACAGCTCCTGGAGCTTCTGCCTTGTTCCAGGTATTGAAAATGTAGTCGGTCCATCCTCACCATAATTTTTGAAGGAGGTATTATCATCTCGTTTACACAGATGAGGCTGTGGAGCTGCGGAGAACCTTTATAACTTATTCAAAGCCACAGAAGCAATAAACTGTGAGCTAGAGATTTGAATGGAAGTTTCTCTGAGGTCAAAGTTCATGCTTGGCCTTTTCTATACAATCCCACTTTTCAATGTACAGCTTTCCTATTTTCACTTGAGTGAAGATTGTGACTATCTTTTTCAATTGACTTATTCAGGCCCGAGTGAATGTTTTCTGGGAGATTTCGTTGCTAGGGTGTCAGTGCCGGTGGCTGATACTGGGCAGCTGCTCACTTTTCTCCAATAACTTATCTGAGATTGAGAAAATGCAGTCAATGAATTGTTAGCAAGGACTGAAATACCGTCCTGGGTGCCTGGGTGTAGGTGAGGGGTTATATAGATACTTACTTTTATCTTTCGAGGCTTTTAGTTTATTTTATGAGGCTTGAAAATCTGACCAAAGAAGTATGGGGAAATGTAATTATAAAATATTAAAATAGCCCTTAAGTGCAAAAAATAGAAGAGTTATTAAGAAGCAGTATCAAATAGGCTCAGCACCCATAGCTCAGTGGGTAGGGCTCTGGCCACATACCCCAAGGCTGGCAGGTTCAAATCTGGCCCAGGCCTGCTAAGCAACAATGACAACTGCAACAAAATAATAGCTGGGTGTTGTGGTGGGTGCCTACAGTTCCAGCTATTGGGAAAGCTGAGGCAAGAGAATCACTTAAGCCCAAGAGTCTGAGGTTGCTTTGAGCAGTGACACCATGGCAGTCTTCCAAGGGTGACATAGTGAGACTCTGTCTTACACACACAAAAAAACAGTATAAAATAAATTGATAAATGAATAATACAGGTCATAACTGTTAGAGGTTTTCAAAGTAAGGAGATATTACTTTTATAAACCTGATTGGGAGAAGCTTCATAAAGACAGAATAAGTTTTTTCTATTTTTTATTAAATCATAGCAATGCACATTAATACTATCATGGGGTGCAGTGTACTGTTTCTGTATACAATTTGAAATACTTTCATCCAACTGGTTAACAAAGCCTTCATGTCTTTTTCATAGTTATTGTGTTAAGACATTTATATTCTACATTTAGAGAGATTCACATGTACCCTTATAGGATGAACCACAGGCTTGATACCACCAATCACTCTCTCTCCACCCACCCTCCCCTCTCCCCTCTCCCCATATTCCTGGGCTAAAATCGGGTTATAGCTTTCCTATGAAGACGGCAGAATTTTTAAACCCCCAACTTCAATTAAATGGAATGTTTGGATTTTTTTACTTTCATTTATATAAGCACAACAGAAAACTGCGGGATGAATCCCAGACTTCAAGAAATGATATTCAGAATATTGGACTGTTCACTTCAGTGACCTTTCGGGAGTTTTCCAATAAATGAAGCGAGGGTGCGTGGACTTTCTTGTGCCTTGGAATTTACAAGTGATTGCTTTGAGGGCTAAAGACACACAGTGGAGAAACCATAATATTTAGCAGTTGAAAGACACGAACAACTCCAAAAGATACCCCTGGGGAAGGAGTGAAATAGAATTTTCTTTAGTGAATGGCCTAGGAAATTGAAGAACAGAAACAGCCATCAATTGCCCATGTTTGCCTATAAAGGCTGAAGGAAACAGCTTAAACGTTCAGTTTCCTACTTAGCACCTTGAACTTCCAGGAAGCTTGGCCACTTAGTAGATGTGTTGTCCTGATGAAACCCACTTGAGTCATTAGTTGTCTCCTGTTATGACGTGTTTCATATTTCTGTCATGTGAGAGTAGCACATCTGATCCTTTTTGCTTAATAAAATGAGCAGCTGTTTCATAGGTTAATCCCCCTGCCGTTAACACCTCATAAATTAGCATGCGTTTGGGATGAGATCAGCTTGTTTGATTAGTTCGTGCCTCTTTTCCAAACCACGCTTGAACACCTTCACCAGCGGGGTGGCTGAAATTTCACCTTTTGTACATCCTTAAACTTTCTGCTACTTTAAGCTGGTAGCAGACTAAGGCCACCATGGATTTAAACAAGATTTTTAAATCAGACATTTAAATAAATTTTCATTTTTCCTCTCACATGGAATCCTACGTGACTAGTTTGATTATACTTTCTAGTTTTTTTGAGAGAACAAGTCAGATGGATTCGCTGGGCTCCAAGAAGATGCTTTCGTGAGAGAAAATGACCAGGAATGGAAGAGAAGTCTAAGAGGAGCTCTGGTTTTCCTTTTTGTTCTCAGAAGTCCTGGAGATGTGGAGAAGTCAGATAGGGAAGAGAAACGCCTGCGAATCTCCAGTGAATGCTCTTTTCTCATGTTAGATCCATCTCCTGTATCCTTCATGTCCTACCTCGTGATGGTTTCTGAGCTGACCACAGCCCACAGCTGCTTCAGACCCCGCACAGTCGGCTCTGGAAGTCCCTGCCCCACTTACCTGTCTTTCCTTACCCATTCCCCTCCATCTCTCCACACCTCAGTCCTGCCACCCTGGCCTCTGTGCTACTCCTCACGTCTGCTGACATTGCTGCCTCCTCCAGGGCTTTGCACCTGCTTCTTGGCTTGCTATATTCTCCTTCTGGACATCTTCAATTCTCACTCAAAGTCTCAGAAAAAGTCTCTCCTGATCGTTCTGTAAAAATAGCAGTCAACACCTATTCCCAGCATTGTCTAAGCCCCCTACACTGACAGCAGACCTGATAAATATTTATTGATTTACTTCTGTCTGCTCCGACTAGAACATTAGCTTCATGAGGGAATAGGCTTAGTCTCACTTGTTCACTGCTATATCCACAATGCTAAGAAGACCTGTCAGGGGCCTGGTGTACGATACGTGGTTGTGAACGATACGTGGTTGCGTATTTCCTTTCCTTCTGAGTTATGCGTAGTGTTAACTCTCACAATTTTATAATCTATTTTAACTAGACCTGGGCATTCATCAGGGCACTCTTCATCGTTTTTTCTCTTCTTACTTCATTTCTGAAAGCCACGTAACTGGTGTGGGACCCAGACTCTCAAGCCCAACTCAGGAACACAGGGGAGGGGCTGTGGAGAGAGCCTGATGTCTAGGAATCCGTGGAGCTCTCTGAAGGCCTTTCCCGACATCAAGGGTCTAGCTGCTGAGATCGGTTCAGCTGCTTTTGTTCTTGTTATTTTAATGTATACAGATGTGCAGTCTGTGAGGGGCAAGAACTGTGCACCTACAGGATCTTTAGCACAGATGGGCCCATAATTGATATTTAAGAAGTATCTATGGATAGAAACATTAGAATAACAGAATTAATTTTTAGGGTACTCTGTTTTTAACTGTGCCAAATAAGTAAGTATTAGGACGGTTGTGAATACCTGCAGTTTCTAAAACTTTGATTTGAATTTTTCAGAGTCAGATTTTTAACATGGTATTTGACACAGAATAATACAGAAAAAACACCCTACAAGTAGAGAAATCTGTGATAATAATGAAGTGGAAATTCTGTAACATATTCTTGCTTATTCTCTGGTCTTCAAGTCACAACACAGCAGCAGGAGAACAGGAGAGTCTCTCAATTTAAGTTGCCTTTGGCTTCTTGGTATTCATTTTGACAAATCAAAATTGGCATTTATTTCATATTTATGAGCAAAAGCTATGGTACAATGTTGACTCATAGTCAAAGGCATTTTTAGTTTTTTTGTGAAACAAAAAAGTCATTTTCATGTAATGGTTTGGATTTACTCAGTTGCCCATTTCACTATTCATGCTATTTCTAAAAATGGAAACCTATACTTTATCTAAAATCAATGACTTTAATAAATATGGGCATATTACATTATTAAGCCTCATTTTCTTTTATGTTTTTTGTATGGGCATTCCTATTTGTTTCACAAACATCTCACTCGTTTATTATTTCTGTACATTTGTGGAAAGTGATGTCATCATTCTCATTTAATAAGGAGGATACTTACAGCAATGGGGTCAAGTGGGTGTCCAGGTCCCAAGATTATCTAAGCAAGTAATCTTGGGTGTGCTAGAGAAGCTTACCCACTGCAGTGGACCCCTATAAGTTCTCCAGCACATCCCTTTGCCATAAAAGAGGGATTCTAATCTTTTTTGTTTCCCATTAAGGTGCAAATATTTTTGGTGAGGGTAGCAAGTTGTATTACGGAGTATTAAAGGGAAAAGGTGACACGTAGCATTCCACTCAGATCAAGTTCTCTTCATATGAGCATGTTTCGAGTGTCTTTGACAAATCGAAAGCTTTGTGTTTCCAGGAATACATTCAATTTATCCACACCAGAAAGACTGGTGTCGTGCAAGCTTCCTTAAATAGCTATTTGTAAGAAGATGAAATGTTTCTGTAGTCAAATTGATTTGAAAAATAATGGGGTAAATAAAATCAAATGGGGTTGCTTCTATAGGCCTTTGAAAATTCTAGGATCATAAAAAAAGGGATGACACTGGGGAAACCAAGCTGTCCATATTTACTACAAGTTTAGCTGTCAGAAATCTGGTGAGATGCAGCATGCCTAGTCTGAGGTGTGAGCACCCACCTCGGGTGGCTCTACTGTCCTGGTGCTGCGCAAAGCACCAGGCATAAGGCCTGCAACCGAGTGGCCACTTCCAGAATGTTGATTTTCCTCCCTTATTTTCTTCTTTTTCCCCTTTGGAACATCAAGAGCTTTACACCAGTGCTAAATAACAAATAATCTTTTATAATATTGACTTCCATTCATTATTCTCCAGACTTTTCCAAATAATTTTTGTTAGCATTATTTCAGTGGGAAGTATTTTAATCCTTTCTCATCACAAACTTGATTAGTATGAGTGCTTCTGTTTACTTGCTGTACGGTGTTTTATTTTTAATATGTATTTATTTGTGTGAATGCTAACATTTAAATGATATGGTAATAGGGCCACATAGAAGTGAACGGTAGATTTGGAGTGTCTTTAGGATGATTACTATTTCTCTTAATGTTCATTTCTTGGATTATATGCAAATTTGAAATAGAATATTAAATAGGCACTCAAATGTATAGAATGTATATTATAGGTTACTCTAAGCAGTGTATAATTTTCTTCTTCTTTAAAATCAAACTATTTTAGGGCCAGGTGCAGTGGCTCATGCCTGTAATCTTAGCACTCTGGGAGGTCATGGTGGGGGTGATCTCTTGAGCTCAGGAGTTGAAGACCTGCCTAAGCATGAGTGCACCCCATCTTTACTGAAAATAGAAAAAATTAACTGGATGTGGTGGTGGGTGCCTGTAGTCTCAGCAGCTCGGGAGGCTTAGGTAAAAGGATCACTTGAGTCCAAGAGATTGAGGTTGCTGTGAGTTAGGCTGATGCTATAGCACTCTAGCCTGGTGTAACAGAATGAGACTCTGTCTAAAAAAAAAAAAAAAACCAACAAAACCCCCTCAAACTATTTTATATTGCAGCAAGCTTTTAAAGTTTTCATAGATTCTGTCTAGTCATTTGAAGTGAAAACCAGGTTCCCAAGACGCACTCATGTATATTTTGTAGAACTCATTTGTCGAAGGAAAATTGACATCAATGATTCTAAGAAGTGACATTCATGAACGTTTGATGAAAAATAAGGAATTCTCCAAAATAAGCAACAATTTTACAGCTGCTAAAAAAAAAAAAAAACTATATGGCAAAAATAAAAGTGATATATTAACTTTTTAAAAACAATACATTTTTATTTTACTTAACCTTTTAGTGTAGATTTTTCGAATATTTCTGGGCATTTTTAGGATATCTCAATACAGCTTTTTCTGGTGGTTCAATCTAAATAAACACCCAGGTAAGCTGATTTTGAAGGCCGATGGCAGCTCTGCAGATGCTCTGACCTTATTAAGTCCTTCCCTCCTTCATTTGTTAATTTACTTGCAGGGTTGTCATTCCCAACTGTATGTTTTAATTGCTCCAGCCATGCAATGGGAAAAACAACCTGAATTTTAAAGACGGCATTGCAAGAATATTGGCACAGCCTCAGAATAACTAGATGTGTATGCTCTTTTGATAAAGAGCAGTTTCCAGAAACATTTCCCAGCTCATTGTGCACAATTGTTGACATTTTGCCATTGAGATCTTTGTAGTGCTGTAGCCCTTTGAAATTTGTGTAGAGGCTTTGCTTCCCATTAAAGTGGATGAAAATATAAGGAGAAACCAAAAGTAAATTTCTCAAAGCATGCCTGGTATCGTAAGGATTTATGATGGGTATCACAACATCTATGGATCAGTGAACACAAATTTGTTTAAAAAAAAAAAAAGAAGAAGCACAGTTCTTTAGAGAGTTCCAAAGAGACTGTTTAAAGCATGATAAAAACAAAATCCACTAACGAAACTCTCTCGATTTGGACTAAGTAGCACAATCATGGGATTTATTAAATTTGCTGATGGGTTTGGCTCTATAAGGACGTTTCAACATGATGCAAAATGAAACCAAAGCCCTGAGTATCACTTGGGTCTCCTGTAGTCAGCTGTTCTGTACATAATTGGTAGAATGTGTCTGAGCTTTCTCTCCAGGGTCCCAGAGGGCTCTGGGGGAGGCCGGCAAGGGCAATGACACAATCGAGGGTCAGTAAGATGCTCTTGATGTGATAATCACAGGACACGACGCAACAATTTATGGCTTTCTTTTTATTGTTTGTTTTTGTTTCTTCTAGTACTTTTAATTGATTCCTTTTTAATATTTAAACATTCTGTCCATCTGCTTTTATTTTGATGCAAAGTATTTGGTAAAAGATCAGCTTTTTCTTTCCTATTAGAAATCTTGTCTGTGGTCCATTTTTCTCTACTAAATTAAACTGACAGCTTCCAAAGCCCCCACGTTCCTGGAGGTGCTTGTGTCTGGGACCTTCCTCCAGCACTGCCTTGATCTCTGTCTTCCTGCGCTAGCACCACACTTTTTAATTGTTGAGAACTTCACAGTATGTTTTAGTGCCTGTAGAAGTTAGACACCTCCCATTGCTGTGATTTCTCAGAAGTTTTCTGGATGCCCTTTCTAAAAATTATTTTTTTATTTTTCCACATGACTTACAGAGCCAACAACTCTTATTCCAGGTAAAATTCCACTGGTATTTTACCTGGAGCTACATTTAACCCTTAAAAAGCATAAGAAGTTTTCCATTTTGTCTTTTTTCATCATTTACGTTTCTTGCCATATGAATTATGCACATACCTTGGTAAAATGATGATTTCTCCATTTCTCCATGGATAAGCCATTACAATCAGGTTAAATCCTATCTAGTCCCAAACTCCCTCTTTCAGCTTTCTCCTGTAGAAAAAAACCGCTCCTCCAGCTGTGTGAGTAGGTTTATTTTGAGATAAATCTGCAACCTAGAGATCGCATGCTTGTCCCTGATTGACAGGGGGACTGCAAACCTTCCTTTTCTGCAGCCTGGCATTACCTCGCGTGTTTGCCATTGGAACGGCCTGTCTCATTTCCCCTATGGCCTCGCTTCTGTGATTAACGCAGAGGGTAGGACCGACTCTCCACCGTAGGCTGTGCTTATGTAACTCTACAAGAAACCTCAAACTTGCCGTCCAACCTCGTCCAACTAAGAGTTGAGTACAGCCTGACACAGCGTGACACGGCGTGACACCGCGTGACATGATCCTTCTTACTCCTCCTGCTCCCATGGCTGTGTGCTTTTCCTCTCCTGGCACACCTGCCCGTCCGCACGCACATCCGCGTGCTACACTAACGAGGTGGTGGCTACTCCTCCCGCATTACTTGACATCAGCCTTTCTGCCTCACGCTGAGCCCTTTGCATTCTTCGCAGTGTTTTTATTTCTTGGTGCACGCCATGGTTTCTCCATCTCAGCATTTGGGGCTGGGTCATTTTCTGTGGCGGGTGCTGTCCTGTGCGTCATAGGACGTGTAGCAGCATCCCTGGCCTCAACCCACCCGATGTCAGGAGGACCCTTCCCCAGCATGACAACCCAAACTGTCTGCACACGTCGCCAGACGCCCCTGGAGGACAGAGTCACAGCTGCCGGAGACCACCCACTGGAGTCCACGCACAAGCTCCAGAACTCGGAGCACATCTTGGTTTCCTGCTTTTCAGAGCGGCATTGCAGATGGTCACTGCCTCCTTCCCATTGGTCACACCAACTCTTGGGAACGCCCCTCACGGAAATCTGGAGAAACCTCAAGGCTCCAACCGCGAGGTCGCCTTTTGCTCCCGGTAACTACAGAATGAGCCCGGACGGGGTAGTTTCTGCTGCCGGGGACCCAGTGGCTTTAACTTAGCTTCCTCGGGACTCTAAGGTAGAGCCTTGAGCAATTATTATGCTTCATGTCCTTAGGTCCAATGGGGTTCCTCTAAGCACAGGGTGTGATCAAATATTATACCAGACAGAACTTGGGGGCCCAGTTTGGGGCAGGAAGATCAGAAAGAATCTTGATTCAATTTAATTTCTTGGGTGATGAATGAATTTTATACATCTCCTCTTTAGTAAATCTTTTAAAGACTGCTTGCTTTTGATTGAGGTTTAGTAGGGATAATAGGATGAAGGTAAAAATATTTCCCCTCCTCCTGGCACTCCATCCATTGTGTACCCCGGGTGGATTTGTCCTCCATCCTCCTCCGTCAGTTGGCAGTTAATTCTCATTGCCCTTCTAACTATATTCTGAAGTCTTTTCTAGTCCTCTATATGTCTGATTTGGGGCGCCTGGCTACAACCTAAAATATATTTTCCACCTGTATTTTTACTGTGTTTGCTTTCACCGCTTAATAATATTTGTTGTGCGCTGATTATTTTTCAAGATTTTCCCCCCAGGAGACAGTCTTCTTACAACCTGTTGTGTTTAGATGACCCTGCCTTTAACTCTCCTGCTGTTTCTTTTGTCTATTTGACAAATTTAGAGCAGCAGTTTGGAATATTTAGTGTTGTGCTTCTTTCACTGAAGTTAAAAAGAAAATGTCTCTGTGAACCTTCCTTTTTAAGGTTCCTGGTGTATCAGCATTTTCTAAACAGGTTTTCTCCTGGGTAGAAGCAGCTGTAGGTGGTGCCCCACTTTCTCTGAGATAAAAATGTCTTTGAGAGACTTCTTAATTCTCCATTGCTCATTCTCCCCGATGCCATTTCTTCATTGGGCTTGAGAGATTTTAGCTATATAGACACACACACACACACATACACACACGTGGTGATGTAGGAATGTACCCTGAAATGTACCCAGAGGTGACCTCATTTTTTGAGGAGTGTCGGCTTGGAAGGCCCCTTTACCCCAAGCCGGGTAACTTCTGCTTCAGCTTTGCCTGCACTATGGATACTTACTGTGCCAGCCCACCCAAATGTTTTCATGATGGGTGGGCTATAAAGTCATAGCTCGGGGTAAGATACCATGGCCAAAGAGTGCACATTTCACCTTGTTTTCCTGCAGTGGAGTGATTTAGCTGGATTGTGCATGTTTGTTGATACCATTTTGTTGCCAAATACTAGGATCCATAGAAAAACAGTAAGCTTCAGTCTTGAGGAACTCGCCAGTTCTTTGGAGCAGGGACACACCCCAAAGCAGATCACTTACAGGGCCTGCAGGGAGGTGGTTGTGTTGACCTCTGTCCCTGCACCTCTCTGCCCTTCTCTGTGTGATCAGGGCATGGATGTAAGTGGCCACCACTCCCTTTATGAGCTAGGGAACTGGCAGGCATGGCTTAATTGCAGCAGGAAGTCTCAAACAATGTCTCCAGCCATCCTCATCAAAACAAGATGCTAGTCAGGGGTTTCAAAAGAAGGTGGGGGTGGGACACAAGTTCTGGCCCACTAGAACCAAGATGGCAGAGAAATCAACCACTTCTTGACCCTGCAGCTACTGTAAAATTTCTAAAGAAACTTCCCACTCCCACCATGAAGCTGACGCCATGACACATCCAGTATGACCATATCTAGTCAAAAGGGCGACATAGTCCTAACTCCAGGGAAATGCTGCCCCTTTCCGAAAAATAACATGAATATTCCTCCCCTTGTTTAGCCTGTAATTAAGCCGATGCTTAAATGGAGGAACAAAAGGAACTACAGGGGCTGATTCTTCTCCCAGGGTGGACCAGCCTCTGCTCCATTGAGCAGATTTTCTATACTTCCTGAATAAAACTCACTTTCACGTTACCTTGCTTGGTCCTGAATTTCTCCTTGTGTGAAGCCGAGGACCCACTTAGTTGTCCAGTGATTCCCAGAATCAGTGGTTCCTTTCCCGTGTCCGGTAGTGGTGGAACTTCTGTATGGAGCTCCCTGGCAAACATTGCAAAGAGAGATGTGTTAGGAGATCTAGGACCAATGTGAGACGGCGACTCCAGGGTGTGCTGCAGCCAGCTTCTACCTGCTTGGGAGAATCGATGTTACATTTCAGGAACTTTGGGAGCTGGTTGTCAATCACAGACATTATTAAAAATTAAATTATATAAACTTACGATAGAAAGGATATTAAAAGCGAAGACAGTAAATATTCAAATTGTGTCATTTTCTAATTAATACATTTTATTGTTATCTGTTTTTGAGGCTACTTATTTTTCTTGTACTTGGGTGATCATGAACGTTTTGAGATACACAAGAATCAAGAAATGTAAAATCTGTGTGCACAAAAACTAATGAAGCCCTCCCAGCAACACCAGTAAGCCGAGGAAACGGAAACCTGCACACGTGAATCAGAAAGGACGCTGTCCACTGTGTTTCTTGGAAGTGAAATAATGGACCATTACACAGTCCATCTCGGAACTTTCATAGTCACCCACGTATCTTCATAGGGGAAAGTCTACACAGTGGTGTGTGCTACTGTGCATGTCTCCTCAACTCTACAGGCAGTGATGTTTCACTGGTAGCTTAACATTGGCCCCGTGAAGTATTTGCTCAGAGGAAACTAGCAAACAGCTCTGGCTTCTCTGCTGCCTCCTCTCCCCAGAGCTCATCGCTGAGCATTAACCAGCTCACCCCTGGAAACTAGTTTGTACGGTACAAACAGGAAAACCATGTCAGGATCTGAGGCCTTACCAGTAAACACAGGGCCCCACTACATAAATTACAGCACCTGCATTTTGTCAAAATCAGAATCTTTGCGATTTTTTTTCCATTGGTTCGTACACCGACATGTCAAAGCCAAACTAAAAATAGTTAATTTTGTCAAGTTTAGTACCAAAATCCTGGAACCCCTTGATATTGGAGCAGAGACCCCATTATTGAATAAATCATGTCCTCAAATTGGTTAAAAAGAAATAAGCAAACCGATATTACAGTAACAACAGACAGAGGAGAACATGAGTGGCTCCTGGGGACTGGGTGCACATCCCGGGAAATGAGGAGCATGTGGGCTTGCTTGTAACACTCACACGTCCAGGTCTTCTCCTTGGAAATTATCCTAAGTGCTTAGTCTTGAGTAAAGTTGGGTCCTTGAGAACTAGGGACCCAACTTTACTGTTTCTAGGTTAATAAAATTTAAGCCAATAAAAGCAATGATTCTCTTTCATTTTCAAATTAGGTTCTATGCCAGTGACCCAGAAATGATAGAAACATCCTTTGATACATTTGATAAAGTCTAGTTTTAAAGAACATCCTAATTCAGGAGATCACAATCTCCAGGAGTTGCAGTTCTTCGCTGGGTCATCACCTTCCCATCACCTTTCAAGTTACAGTTTGATTGTTCTAAGAGATCAAGAGCTAAAATTCTGAAAATCTTAGCTCTCTAAATTTTAGTCCACTGCTTAATTCTTTTTTTAACCAACTGCTGATTGACTTAGTGGCATCTTCAAAATCCCCTTGCGTCTCCCCGTCTTTATGTCATTGGTTCTCAACTTGAGTGGGCTTTTCGTCCCCTGGAGGAACTGTTCACACAGAGTGCCAGACTCACCTTGTGTCCTGTGGGGGGCTAGAGCATTTGCATTTCTAGTAAGTTCCCAGGTGGCCCTGCTATTCGCGTGGGTCTGCACATATCTTGTTGGAAAGAAAGTGACATTTTAAAGGTTATGTATTTTGCGAAAGGAGAAACTGAGATGTAAACATATAGATAAGAAATTGAGAAAAAAAGATCTCAAAGTGAGAAGCTGTGAAGACCTCTGGAGAGTGTAGGGGTCTGAGGATGTGACCAGGGTTGGACACTCTGGCCCCATGGAAGCCGCGTCACAGGCAGCTGGAGGGGCTTCTCCTTACTTGCCTCTTGGTGTAGGTGTAATTAACGGGGCTCATGAGGCTTATGTACAAAACCTGCCTACTTAGACACACGAGGCCAGTGTTCACAGTCCTGGCTGCACTTTAAAATCACCCGGAGAACTTTAAAAACTACCTGCCCCCAGGCCTACTCCAAAGCAATTAAGTCAACTTCTAAGGCTGCAGTGTGGCCTGGGAACATTTTTAAAAGCATATTTCTTGAGGGTGGCTAGATCCCCTGTTGAAGATTCTGATTTAATTGGTCTGGGTAGTATTTTGAAAAAATATCCATTCTTCGTAGTTTTAAAAGTTGATGTAGGTGAATTCATCTGATCTAATGGATTTAGCATAGAGAATAGCTGCACGGGATAAACCCCATGAACCCAAGGATTTAGACCTCTGTCATATGTATAATTATTTTTTAGTTTTTCACTTTGTAGTCTGACCTGAGATTATTTGGGAAGGTTTTTACGCACATGAAGTGTAGAGTAATGAACCGGACCCCATACCATTCTTACTGTCTTGCACAGTGCCTGGCACACAGTGTTTCTTCAATACACATGTGGAATGTGTTCATTAATGATTGCTTTTGTGTGACATTAGGCAGTTCTGAGGTCGGGCTGCTGGCAAAACAACTTAAGACTTGACTCTCCCTTTGTGTTAACATGGGTGCTGGGGATATTTCTCCCATGGTTGGCTCATGTTTTGACAAGAGGGAAGAAAAGTAGATGAACTGGGAATATATGAAATTTGCAATTATTTTTCATTTAGATGAGAATGGGCCAATATTTAGCCTCTAGGCAAAATCTGGTTCATCTTTGCAGCTTTCAAGCTAAAAATGAAAAGAAAAGTGATATTGTTTGTAAAAGTCAAATTTTATTGTCTGTAGATAAAGTTTTCTTGGAATGCGGCCATGCCCCTTTGCTTCCATCCCACACCATGTCATTTTCATATTCCGTGCTGTTCCTTTTGTGCTACCGTGACAGAATTGAGCAGCATGGCAGAGACTTGAGTCCAAGAAATTGAGCCCGCAAAATCCAAGAAATTTTCTATCTTGCCCTTCATGGCAAAGGTTTGCTGATCCTTGTTTTAGAGTGCACATTGTCCCCTTATAATTCAACACTAACAGGTGGCATATCTCTAGACCTAAGATGTTTACTAGACTAGTTCTTTTCAAGCAGAAAAAAACCCAAGATGATTGGTATCTTACTCAGGTCCTGGTGGGCTTGTTTGAAAGAATTTTCCTCACCTGACTGCATCACTTTTTTTTTTTTTTTAAATAGAAGACTATTAAAATCTATATACCAAAGATAACACATGGTCCACAAACCCATGGTCCTTGGGGGATCTGGAGTTTATCAAGAACTACTCAAGATGCTTTCGAGAGCTGCTTTTACATTTGGAAAGAGCCACTCAGGGCATCGTCTGCCTCTGACGACCACAGTTCATCTCTTTCCCACCCACTTTTTCTCTGTCTCTTACTCTGCACATGGGCAGTAAGGGAAAGGGGGTGTCACGAAGGCAACAGAGGACATGCTGCAGTTTATGATCTTCCCAAACCCTGGAAAAAACTAGAGAAAACTAGGCCTTCTGTCAGGGGGCAACTTGAACCTACAAGCCACTGCACTGAACGAATCCTGATTCCTGAGAGGATTTCAGATATTTTCCAAATGTTTCAAGTCTCTTCTCTCATCTCCTCCAATACTGATTTGGGATATTTCAGCTTTTCATAGTTAGTTGCTCTGCCTTGATTTTGGTCTGCTAACAAATTCTCCAACACATGCTCTTCAGAATTTCTTCCATAAGAGCAAATTTCAGCAGCTATGTAAAACAGTGTCACATCAGGGCACACTGAAATGAGTGTAATAGAATGGGCATAGTCCCAGGATGATGGGGATGGGTAGTGGCAGACACACATGCAACTGTGCCCCACCACTGAGACACTCTGGCTTGGGACTAACCAGTGACCAAGGCAGCCTGAATGTTCCCCTCGGCTTGACTAAACCTTGACAGGCTACTTCCTGATGTTAGACCCCCAGAGCTTCCTTTTCTGGAATATGTATTTTAGAAAACTCGCCTTTGTAAATTGTTTCTCTCTCATTTGAAATGCGAATCTCCTAAAACCCAAAAATACCTTCCTCAGGACTTGGAGCCATTCCTTTGAAATGTTCTCACCCAGAAAGACAGAGCCTCTAAGTGCCAGTCTGGCAGGGAGTGTAGGAGGTTGACTCTCCCAGTTAACAAACGTAGGCTCCTGACTCCACTCACAAACTTCCCCAGTGTCCCTTGGTACATTCTCACTGGCTCACCTCAGCACTCACTCTACTGCCTTTAGTTTTAGTGCAGCTGGGTTTAGTCTTGCCTTTGTAATAATTTTGACCCTCATTGCAATAATCTTGAATAAAGCTTTCCTTATCTGTTTAACTTGTCCTGTGCAATTTTTCTTTGGTGTTGAGTCAAATTTTCTCCCAAAATAGTTTGTGAATGTCATCTTATTTGGAAATAGGACTTTGTATCATTAAGATGTAATTTAAGACGAAGCCACACCAGGGTAGGATGGGTCCATAATCTGATATGACTTGTAAGTGAGAAGGGACACAGATGCATTCAAACAGGGAGAACATCCTAGGAGGACAGAAGTGGTGATTGGAGTTACAGCTGTGGCCACCAGAAGCCTGGAAAAGATTCTCCCCTAGAGCCCAACACCAATCCCTTCTTTCAGCCTCTGGCTTCCGGAACTGGGAGAGAATATGCATTTAAGTTCTTGGAAGCCATCCAGCCCTAGGTGCTCTGTCCTGGTGTCCTCAGACAACTAACCCCCTGAGATACAGAGGCTTTCACCAGCCACCCTGTCTCCCACTGCAATCTCATCTTCTAGCACTTTTCTTCTGCATCTGGAACTCAAGTTTAATTCCCACATGTACCCTCTCTCACTTTCATACTCTTCCATCCACATCTGTCTGCCCAGAGTACTTCAGTCCTGGCCGCCATGTCTGCGTGGCAAAGTCCTCCTTCCCTTCAAGACACAGG
>NW_003852429.1:12032190-12033041 GCF_000181295.1 Otolemur garnettii
CTACAGTGCCTTTTTGATCACATCAAACTTACCTTGTCTGACAATGAGAAGAAGGTAGGGAGGGAGACTGCCTACCAGATATCACTTTTTAAATACAAAATTAGCATGTCAATGGCCAAAGAATGTTAATCCCACAAGAAAAGCCCAAGAAACAAGCATAAGAGGATCAGTTTTAAACTGTCCCAATGTTAATGTCCTCTGCTCTTTCATCTAATTTGCCAAAGGACTAATAGGTGATGTGTAGACTCTCAGTATATTGTGAATTTTTATTAAAAGTCCCTAATCTAAATAACTAAAAGAAAATTAGGCCTATTTGTTTTGTGTGCTGTTTAATTGGTGCCCAGAGAACAGAGAAACTGACGCTTGAAAGGGTATTATGCTCCCTCTCTGGGTTTCTAGCATCCCATGGTGTCTTATGCCTCCTCTGCTATGCAAAGAACTAATTCTTTCATTTTCCCTTCTGGGGTTGAAGAGGAAGATTTAAAATAACGAGCAACTGCTTTGTCTGGAAGACCAGACAGAGAGGCGTTCAAGGCCTCCCAATGCTCCATCCATCTGTCTGCTCAGGATCCCATCTTTCTTCCCAAGGAAATCTGCCGCCTCTGTCTGGGGTGTCTGCTTCAGGGCCTTTGGGTCGGAATCCATACTGGACATTCCCAAACTCTCCCCTCCGCAGCCCGTCCTGCTCACTCCTGTACTTGTTCTCCCTTGCCTTGTGGCACAGCCTCTTCCCCACGCTGTGGTCCTAACAGGAGCTTCGCCTCCCTAACCCAGTGTGCCCCCTCCCTGCCACTGAGGTGGGCACCTGATCCTGCTCCTGCATTCAGCCCCCAAACCCAGAAGACCACCTG
>NW_003852429.1:12033396-12044516 GCF_000181295.1 Otolemur garnettii
GTGGGAGAACACTCTACAACTTCAGCTGAGTTTCAGCGATTCCCGAGGGCTGGACTTCTGGGCCATGAGACCCAATCTCTTCCCATTCTGCTTTGTTGAGTACGGATTGGGTTGTAATCACCATGGCTTGCAACTAAGGTCCAGACATCAACAGCCTCACAGAGAGGGCTGTCCTAGGCCTAGTCTTTCATGTCCCACTGAAACTTGAGAAAGGCAGTTTTCAAGATCCCAGAAACATTTTTTTTTTTGCTGCTGATACCATCCTGAGGTTTCACTTTGCATGTCTCCCCGCAGGGTGACATGCACATATAAATCATGTCCGTATTTCCTTTTATTTATATCTTAATATAACATCAGTAGTGTGATTAGATAATTTGAAATTTAATAGAACTTTCCTGTGTGAATCAGCGAAGATATATCACAGTGAAATCTCAGAGCCGGGAGAAGGAGCAGGGAGGGAGAACTTCACACAGGCTCCTGAGTCAGCACATAATAGCAATTTTCTGTGTCCTCATAATAGATACTTGAGAATAATTACTGACAGCCTGTAGAGAATTCATCAACCTCAGGTACCAAATAATAAGTTATACTACCGTGGTAACTGTGTGAATTAAGTTAGAAATTCAAAGAATACTGATGATGTCTCGTTACTCCCCCCTCCCAGAAAAGCCAGTCTACATAATTGATGCCGTAGGTGGAAAAATATTTTTTTATGATTGCATTCTAAATCAAATAGTCTTTAATAAATGAGAGGTGCAGGATCATCGGAAAGTAATGGTGGCCACGTGGGGAAGCTGGAACAGCATCCATAATTCTTTGGCACATTAAAAAAAAAAAAGACAAAAAACCTGCTGGTGTTTACTCTCTACACCTCAGCATGCCATGTTCCGAAGAGGAATCTCCATCGACTGGAAGAGATGGACTGGGGAAGTTCATGGTTCGGAGAGGGAAACTAGTAATGAGTTCGTGCCGTGAGCACAGGCAGGCTGCCCAAAGAGAGCCATGAGCTAGAGGCCCAGCTGCCGGGAGTCTGGCTTTTTCATTTGTGTTATGTTGAATGAGGCCTCTAAATCTCATGGGGAAAGCATATGCGGGTCCTTCTGGTGACTGCTTACTAAGGAATAGGCTTTCTGCCTGACAGTAGAATGTTGCTTTCTTAAACAGATTCATGAGAGTAAATTCCTTTCTTCCTTGTTAGCATTCTTTAGAACAGACACCAAATGTAAATCATTTAGATGTTTGGATAAGTAGGGGATTTAAAAACGAAATGAATTTTGTTTTCCTCCACACAGCTTTGAAATGTCCTGTGAAGATCCGTGAAGACCTGGTCAGACCCCAGAGTTGGAAATTGTTTAGTTGCCTGTGCAGGTTCAGACCCGGGGTTGGAGAGGTCAGAACTTGCTCCCCTGGCTTCTCAGCCAGTGTCCATTTGTGCCTTTCCCCAGTCTCCTCTGACTTGCACGAATTCCTAATTCCATGGGCATCATCACCCTCACCCCTCAGTGCTCTAGCCCTCAAAGTGCTCTCACCCCTGGGAACCCTCCCAGCAGGGTAGCCTCAAGCAGCCATGTTCCTTAAGCCAAGGTCCCAGGTCTACTCCAGAGGGCCCTCTGTGTGCAAATCCGTGCCTTGCAGGCTCTTCTCATCCTTCTCCCTCACATCATCCCCTCAGACCCCAGGTGGGAACAGCTCCTCGGCTCTCATAAGCCCCAGGGTGCTGTGGGCTTTCCATCCCTTGCCTCCATACCTACAGTAACTCTTGTTAAGCCTTCCTTGAATTGTTCTAGTGTGAACGTGCTCTTGGCCTCTGCTGGGATTCCAGCTCCTACAGCTTTTAGGATTGTTTAACTTCCTGGTTTTGTTTGTTTCTTCATTTTCTATAATAATTTCATCCTACTACCTATCATCACTGGCTTTTTCCTCTCCTCCATGGATCATCAATGTTCTCTCTCGGAGCCTGAACTTGGCTTTTTTCTGACTTCTACACTCCCCCTTTACTCTATCTGTCATGTCAGTTACCACTGCCATGTAAAGGCTCTCACATTTGGAAGTATCCAGACACCTTGAGACTCCTCCCACATAAGCTATAAAGCCACTTTCAGCCTGCCTGGCATGAGTCATGTGTGTACGGGGTTTTCTTTTCAACACCAGCCCATCTCCCATCTTTGTATTCTGCCTTTTAGTTCTTTTTAATTCAGTGTCTTATAGTGTCCTTTAATGTAAAAAGAAAAAATGTGGTCTAGCAGCCCAAAGCATTTCTAAGCTCAAAACTCTGAGGTTGGCATTTATGAATGTTAACCCTCATGCATTATCATTGAATGAATGACTCAACAAAGCTCCTCCGGCTCTCCTACCACCTGTCAGCTGAATATCAGCAATACTGAGAATGGAGGAAGTGGCCTTAGGGAAAGACGCAGGATTAGCCTTGGTTCAGTGGGAGGAATGGGGAACCCTGCCCTGTAGCACATTTGAAAGTCTGTTTGCCTGAAAATATTTCCTAATTGCATCTGCTCCTAGTTCTAAAATTTCCTCCGTGAGAATAAGTAATGGTTCAAACTACAAAGTGTAGGGTCTTGCCTTCTGACAGCCCACAACTTCTCATAGTTCACCTCTTATCTTTCAAAATTTTAGCCTCTACGGATGAGTCACAGAAATGGTGGCTATCTCAGCAAGGATGTGGGATCCTGTGTGGACACACAAGAGGGAGGAGGAAGCTAGGAAAAGGGAAATCAACCTACAAGCAGGCACAGAGCTGGAGGGAAACGCCTTGCTGTCACCTAGTTCTTGGTATGAGAATACACCCTAACGGCTTTAAGAAGAGATTAGTGTTCGGCTTGTTGTTTTTCTTTGCCTTTCACTGTTTCTTTGCCGAAATAATTTCTATCTGCAGGTTCTGTTCTGGAGGTTATCAGTCTTGTAAGGTAAATTTCTTCAGGTTCAGAGTTTAAGTTTTATAGGTGACATTTTATAAATATTTTTAGATCCAGCTGCAGTATTTCTGTAGGACCTGTGTCTTGAGATCTTGGAATGGAAGCTTGTCCTGTTCGTATTTGCATGGCTGATAGCTTACACACTACTTGGCACATAGGAACTGTAAAAGGAAAATTGTCCTAGACCAGTTAAACAGGTAAGGGATATCTTATACTTGATCTTAGTCAAAAGGCTGAGAAGCAATGGGTAAGGGAGATTTTATGCAAGACTATTGCAATAGAGGAGAGAGCTTGAAATCAACTTTGAGGAAACAAGAAGCAGGAGAGATTTTAAGTGCTGAGATGAGCTAGTGGAAAAGTACACCGGGAGGGAGGGGTTTGTCAGTGTAATTAGGCATTTTGCAGATTGGTGCTTATGAAAGTCAGGGTTCTACCTTCCCATAGAGACTGGCAGATAGTGGCTATCTTTCTTGATGATTACATTGTAAAGGGATGGCTCACAGCTTTTAAGAAAAACATTCCTGTTTTTTAAGAAGATTTACATCTCAAAGGAGCAAAGAAAGAACTTATAATTGCACAATTTCTACAGTAAATGCTCTAAGAAAAGGGAGATTAGGCACCTTCAGTTGGAAAGAAGCTTCCCTAAAGCCCAGTCAAACTGAGGAGAAGGCTATTAAGGCTTTTGGGGCCAAAATTTATTGGTGATATTTATAGTACTTTATTTTGGTGTTTAAATAAAACACAAAAATTGTCTATTTTACTGTATAGGCAATTAATGATGATCTAAAAATTGCAGAAAATCTTACGTGGGCATGGGGGGGTGCATTACAATTTTATTTCTTAAATATTTCCAGGCTTAATTTTTTTAATTGCTGCACTAGAGAGAAAATGTTGTTCTTTCCCCCCCCCGTTTGCAAAGAAAAAAATATGTCTGTCCTCTCATCACCTAGCATAGTGTTTGGAAATGGTTGTTTCTCAATACATATTTGTGTTTCGCCGGTAAAAGAAAATACAGCTTCTTTTCATAAGGCCCATCAGGTGAGTGCAGGTTTGTTTAGAATCAAATTGTCATATAATGAAAAACACCTGGGTCTCCAGGTGAGCCATCTAGGTTGAAGTTCTGGTTCTGTTACTTCATAATTATATGAACTTGGGCACATCACATACACTCTCTGAGTCTTTGTTTCATTCTCTGTAAAATGAAGCTAATACCCATTTCAGAGAGCTTGCTATAAAAATTAAATGAGATGTTGCCTGCCCAAGCGCCCTGTAAATCTCAGTGCACAGCACAGACGTGGCATGTGATTATTCCTGCGTGGTTGTTCACATTTCTTTCTCAGCACCACTGCATGATAGGTGAGGCTGAGGAAGGGAGCCATGCAGAACGCTGTGTGTTGCTTCTTGGCCTTTTGATGTGTAATAATGAACCCTCATTATGTTTTTGTATAAACTTGTTCTGCTTGAATACTTTATTGGTGCCTTTGTTTCTGCTTAATTGTTTTATTTTTCATGACACTTTGGTTTGATTCAGACAGGGAGGCATTTCTTTGTTTATCTAATTCTTTAATTAAGTTGCCCTACAGTGTGGTTAAAGCCAGTCCCTCCAGGGGCTAAAGAAGAGCAGCTAATCACAACTGCAAAGCCCAAGGCAGAAGCTTCTCTGAGTATGAAATTGATTCCGGTGCTGATGCAAGTGCTACCTGGAGGAATCAGCTGGAATCTGAGGACTGCACCACGATCTGGCCAAACATCTTGATGCATTTTTTAGGCCTCTGCGAATAAAACTTTAGATTTTATTCCTCTTTTAATTAGTTCCCTCCTTCAGTCTCCTTCCCCTCTCTCCTTGAAGGTCATGCATTCCATTAAAGTGAGTACTTCATATTATTTAAAATGTCAGTCTGTTCAGAGTGTTTTCCCATCTATCCTCTTCTAGTTCTGTCAAATCTGAGTAACTGTCAACATCCCTGTGTTTGGATGAAAAGATGAAAAGAGCACCTGGCATGACTAAGGCCAATCAGCTAGGACACAAGAGACACAGGTTTAGAACTTAGCTCTCCCGGAAACCAGCCTAAGGGCTTTTGCCACCGAAGGGGATACATAAGTTAAAAAGGAAGAATTATATTTCTGTTCTTGTTTCTGAGACCTGGGGCCTATGCATCATATTTTTTCATTCTGAGCAAGTGGTATGTTCTCTTAACACTAAATAAGAACAATGCTATGGGTCATTTGCTACTTTCTTCTCCTTCAAAACAATCCATAATTATATGAATCCCCTATATGTTGAGCAGTTATCAGTTACTTATAATGTTTACACTGGTCAAAAGTGCTTTAGTCATACATCTATTCAGGCTGATTCTGTTCATCAACATCTGCCAAGTGAGTGCTCTGTTCTGTAGATAGGCATTGGAGGAAACTAAAAACAAAATCAGAACCACTGCCAACAAAAAACTTATTAAGACATGCAAGGTCTAACAATTAAGTTCTTGAACTTGCCACTGTGTGCTTACATTGGCAGCACTGTACAGATAACTCAGTAAGGTTTCATAACCTTGTTATATCAGCATCTCACAGCTGTGCTCCTGTTGACATGTGGTGTGTCTTGCTGAAGGGTATCCATTATTGTTGCATGTTTTTGTGTGCTGGCATGAAAAAGTCAGAGCTTGAATTAGAACAATGAATAAACATTTGTATATTTCTTGTTAAACTTGGCAAGAATGGAAGTGAAATAAGGGACATGTTACTCTAAGTTTATGGGGATGGTACCATGAAGAAAGCAGAAATGTACGAATGGATGAAACATTTTTCTAAGGACAGAGAAAGTGTCACTGATAATGAGAGGTCAGGAATGTCAGTAACAAGCATAAACTGGTAAAAATTCATTGTGTTGCAGGTCAAAATCATCAGCTGACTCTGAGAAACATAGCAGACCAAGTGAACATGGATAGGGAAACAGGAGAATCTTAGCTGAAGATCTTTGCCAACAACTCGTGGCTCTTGCACCAAAGCAATGCACCAGCCAACCTGGAACTGTCTGTGAGGGAGTTTTTAGCCAGTAAACAAATTACTGTATTGAAACACCCTTCCTACTCACCTGATCTGGCCCCCAGTGACTATTTTTTTAAACCTAAAGATAAAGGAAATATTTAAAAGAAGACATTTTGATGACATTCAAGACATCAGGGGAAATATGATTACAGCTCATATGGCCTTCCAAAAAAAAGAGTGCCAAAATTGCTTTGAGGGGTGGACTAGGCACTGGCATTGGTGCACAGCTTCCCAAGGGGAGTACTTTGAAGGTGATGGTAGTGATAGTCAGCAATGAGGTTTGTAGCGCTTTTTCTAGGATGAATTCACAAACTTAGCTGTCAGATCTCATATTATTATACTCACTTTTAAAGGGTACAATACCAAGAAGTTGCATGGAATCGTCTCTGGTTTAGAACTTCATTGCCTCGTGCCTGCATTCTTGTAATAATTGCCTGGTTCTTCTATGTAGATATGGGTAATTTCCAACTCTAGGGTGTGATAATCAAAACCAAGCACAACTTGACCTATGCTCTTCCCTTCAATGTGTATCACGGGTCATATGAGTTACATGCTAGCCACACTGGGCTTCCTACACAGTTCTTGAAAATTTTCATTTCTAATATTCTTCTCCTCCATGTGGTGAAGCCTATTGCTCACTTCTCCTTATAAAAGATCATCCCTTTCTCCAAGCCCCTACTCAAATACCACATTCTCCAGATGATTTTCACATTGAATATTCTTCTTCAAAATGCTGCAGCAGCTCAGTACTTGCAGAGCTTGAACCCTCTACAGTACCGTGGACTGAATCTCTCTGTGATCAGTAATTTATGTATGATAAATCCCCACTCACTGGATTGTAAGCTCTGGGGAAGGAGCTTACAGGAGGAGGGAAAGCCCTTGCTTCTCATACTGTCCAATATAGCAGCTTGCAGGCAGTCGACGTGTAAGTGTAATTTTACATGTTCACTGAATCTCATTGTAATGTTTTCTTCTTGGGCATGTAAGACAACCAGCTTTAGCATACCTTTCAGATGGAGGTGTGGGATTGTATCCCTGCAGTGAAAGGTGGATAAAGTTTGTGAACTGTATCCAGGCTGGTAGGGGCAGTTGCCCACATGCTCTTTTCTTTCCTGACGGACCCTGGAGGCCACGTGGTTAGGTGATGGCATGAAAAGGTGGAAGGAACTTGGATCTGTGTGTTGGCTTAGAAGTAGAGCTGCTGGGACTCCTGAGACTGTGACATGAGTGAGAAATCCTTCCTCTTTTTGTCAAACTACTGAGATTATAAAGGTTTATTTATGCCATTGCTTTGACTAAACTATCCTGACAGCCAGGTTATAAACTCCCGTGAGGGCAGGGCCAATATTTATCTGTTCCAATTCTGCGTGCATTTAGACTTGACCTTACATCCATAGCATAGTATGACCTCAGTAAAGGAGTGGTAAGTTAATAAGCAAGTTAAGCATGTGTCAGTTCTCACGATAGCTTTGTGCTTCACCTGTGTAGGCCAAGCTCAAGTTTTCACATTCTAAAAAAAATTTTTTTTTTAAAATATGAATTCACAGGAAAGCTACAGTTTTGTGAACTAGCTATTGGGGTATATTTAGATAGCATAGGACAAAGATTTCAAAATCTGGATGGAGTTGGAACACTTTCTTCTTGGTAAAGTATCACAGGAATGGGAAAGCAAGTATCCAATGTACTCAATACTCACATGAAGCCAGTAGACAATCTAATACGCGCCCACATATAAGAGAAAAACTCAATTAATTCAAGTTGGGTGCAGGGGGAATGAGAGAGGGGAGCGGGAGGGGGATGGGGGAGACAATGTAGGGGTGTACAGCATGCCTCTTGAGTGCGGGACACAACTACAAGAAGGACTCCACCTAACAAATGCAAACACTGTAACCTGGTTCTTTGTACCCTCACATTAATCTGCAATTAAAAAAAAAAAAATCATGGGAAAGTCTATTCTGGGCGATTCTACTAAATGGTTTTCCAGAATCCTGCTGCTTCCCTCTATGGTTAAAATCTGAAGATTCTGTGTTATAAGGGCTACAGTTAAAGTTAGAATCAGATATTGATCCAAGGCTAAGAGGAAATTAAGGCATATATATTTCAATAAGCACTTACCAACTATAATAGGGATAATAAATTGCTAATAAGAAAAGGAATGTAGCTAAGGGAAAAGGCTAGACCATTAAAGCAGAAGAGGGAGGCTGACATTGGTTGAGGGCTTCCTAGGTGCCAGACATTGGTTTCAGGCCCCTCATGACTCCTGATTTCATATAATCCCCTACAAAAGCCCTGTGAGGAAGATCGTGTTTTATGGGAAAATGGGAAAATTGCAGAGTTAGGTAACAGGCAAGGTCACACAGCTAGTACACTGTGGAGTGGGATTTGAGCTTGGGTCCATCTGGCTTAAAACCCATTCCCATTCTGTCAAATTCACCGTGTTGACTTCTTTAAATGGCACTAAAGGAAAATTAAATAACAATAGAGCTATTTGTCCTAATCCTAGAGCTTTAATTCCTGGTGGATGGGTGTAAGTCCTGAGGTGCCCACCCCTCTGGATAAGGACCCTGTGGGCATTTCCAGCTTGTCCTTCAGGGCACTTTTGGCCTTTTAACCTTATTCTTCTGTCTTGTGCATTTCTGAGCTTTCTCACTCTTAGACACTTGGACATGGGCTTGCTTTTTGGGTTTTGCACTGACCCCTTGTGCTGGAGGCCAGATTGAATACCTGCTGATGGGCCCTCCCCACTTAGCCTCTGACACAGGTGTGTGGTGCCTGGTAGCTCCTTTCCAGAAAACTGTCATTCTTCCTTTGCCTCTAAATCTCATACCCCTGCTTAGCCTGGGTCTACTCGGCTGAAACTCCTCTGGGGTCAATTCTAGTCCCCATGACAGGATCAGACAATATCTAACTAATTAACCTATTAAGTTATATATGGCTATGTGCATTGGAGAGAGAAGAATAAAAAGACACAGTCCCTAACATTGGGAAACTGAGTCTAGTGAAATACATGAAAATCCATTATACTTAGAGAATTTTCATGGATATTATCTGATATACAACCCTCTGGGGGACTTTTCTATGTGGGAAAATGGAAATTCAGATTGTCTTTGCTGACTTGCTCCCTTTAACACAGCAATTAACTAGGAGGACAGATATTTGAACCCAGGCCCTCCTCTTGCCAAACATCTTTCTTTCTCCAAAATATCACGTTGCCCTTGTGGAAAGCAGTTCCTACAGTATCTGAAAGATTAATCTGTTTCTTGTTGCGGTTTGCAAGTTCAAGAGTAGACATACATTTACAACAATATGGCAGAAAAGGAATAGCTTGGCGAAACACAAGTGTTACCTTGATAAAGGCTGTGTGATGTATGAAGATGCTGGGAAAACCTGATAGGTCCACTAATCACACTGTGCATATTTTAAATGACACAGTGTTTTGTTTCTGTGCATTTTACTTTCACAAACCTCAGAGGAAGAGGTGGAGATTTTGAGGCTGCTTTCATGGTTCTAATTTTTTTCTCGAATATATGTGTATGTATATATATATGTGTGTGTGTGTATGTATATATATGTGTGTATATATATATATATATAATTTTTTTTTTCTTATTTGTATTTTTTATAGAGGCAGAGTCTTATTATGTTACCCAGGCTCGTCTTAAATTCTTGGGCTCAAGCAATCCTCCCACCTTGGCCTCCCAAAGTGCTCAGATTATAAATGTGAGCCACCACAGCTGGGATTTTGCAGAAATTTTTATTTCCACTCAAGAAGATAAAGGAGAGGTGACTGACTTTTATGAAGGCCAATGCTATGGAGCCTGGCTTCTGTCTTCTAATCTGCCTCTTTGACATTTTCAACCTTCCCTTTTCCTTCTCCATCTCGACATCTCCTGCCCCTTTTCACTTGGCAAGTATTTTTCTTAACTCATTCTGGCTGTGTTTCGATGGAGAGGGAGAACTTTAATTTCACTGCTGATGGACCGCGTGGCCACTTGACGGGCTAAGCAGGAACGTCTGTGCTGTCAGCAGCAACGTTTCTGACCACTCAAAAAATCTGCCTTACAAAAAGTGCCTAGTCCTGGGGCTGTTTGCAGCCTAATGTTAATTACAGAATGATCTGGGAGCACTAAGACGTTAGTTCTAGTTCAGCTTTATATTTTTCAATGAGATAATAATGGCTCATTTTGTTGACGAAAGGTTTTTTTAAAGCAACAGCGAGGGGGCGTCCTTTGTTCTCATATTACCAAGGCGAACGGACTCCCTTGCTGTTCCCAAGTTTGAAGGAGAAACTTAGGCTGATGTTTTCAAATATGAAATGATTTCAGTGAGTCTGTTAGTTGGATTTATATCCCCTTTGTGTTTCAGGGAAAGACTCTTCTATTCATTTCAGTCTGACTGGGTGGTTCCTAACCATAGGGTGGAAGCCAGAGGCTGTGGAAGTCTCTGGAAAATGTGTATTTCTAGATGCTGTAACTCACTAGGTCAGATGGGGCACCAGGAGTCAGTACTTGGGTGATCCTCACACCACATTTTGAGAACTATCTTTACGGGTAGCGTTTCTTAAATTTGAATGTTCATCAGATGTACGGGGCTTGTTAGCACACATTCCTGGTCCCTGTTCCTAAAGTTTCTGCTTTTGCCTGTCTGGGGCGGGGCTGAAAGCTTGCTTTTGAGGCAGGTTCTCCAGTGATGTTGATGATGTTCCTTGGGCATCCCACTTTGAGAACCATTCTCTTGGGTAGTTCTGTTGTTGGTCAAGGGTCAGACTCTGATGAAAACCAAAAACTACATTCCCTATTCTGAGGAGTTTGAGGACTCCATAGAATTGTTCACAGGGAACTTCAAATCAGATCGTCCAATTGCTAATTTTCAAGGTCCAAGTTTTCGAGTCTGTGCATAGGTGCCTAATGCCTGGGCTTCTCCCATGTTCACGTAGCCTGTGTGGAACTGATATTAATAGGATGTTAATCATTTCAAAATGTAACGAATTGCCTTGAATTGGCGGTGTGATTCGTGGCATTATGAAGCCTTTTAAGCCCTGTTTTAAGGTACTAATTGAACTCACTGTGAAGTACAGTTATTAGTGATCAGTGGGGTTGAAAATAGAGCTACTTATGTTGGCAGAATCCATACCAAATATTAATC
>NW_003852429.1:12044988-12069036 GCF_000181295.1 Otolemur garnettii
AAAAAAAAAAAAAAAAAAGATCAATGGAGTCATTTTTCCCAGTCACTAGCCTTAGAGAACTGTGACTTACTTGAAATACTAATACTTGTGAGGTTCTGATGCTGCTTAATACTGCATTGTGAAGTGTATTTTCTTTCATGTGAATATAGGTAACTTTTATTTTACTTAGTTAATTAATTAACTTATAGACAGGATCTTACTCTGTCACCAAGATTGGAGTACAATTGCTAGATCACAGCTCACTGTAGCCTCAAATTCCTGGGCTTGGCAATCCTCCTGCCTTAGCCTTCTTAGTAGCTGGGACTAAAGGAACCCACTACCATGCTTGGATAATTTTCTTAATTTTTTTTTAGATTTGGGGAGGTGTCTCATAATGCTGCCCATCATGGTCTTGTAATACAGGCCAGGCCATAATCTATCCTCCTGCCTTGACTTCCCAAAGTGCAGGGATTATAGATATGAGCTACCTTGCCTGGCAGCAAAATAATTCCTTAAAAGATTTCATAATGTTGACTAATAGAAACATCTGCTCATTTTTTCCATCTTTTATTTTCTCCAGCAAGTTTCTCATAGAGTGGCTAGGGGTTTAGAAGGTCATTAATAGAAAACACATGTAGTCTGGACAATTTGTAATGTCAGAAGAAGTGGAAGAAGTGATTATCATATTGTATGAAAGAGCATTGCAAGTTAAGAACCAAGACACTGAATCAGAAAACACGGGTCCTTTCTTATAAAAGTGGCTGTCACCTGTCCATAATATTGACAAGGCTGACATGCTTTGAACGAGTGTTTTTCTTCTCAAGTATATTTTCCCCGCTTTTCTTCATATTCCTAGAACAGAGGAAGAAAAAAGGAGATACATGTAGTTATGTTAATTTTTAAAACATCTTTTCAGTGAAATTTAAACCTCTGTTATGTGCCAAGTGCAATAAATATCTTGTTTTGTGTTGGGGATACATTTTAAAATCCAGACTTTTTTTTTTAAATTAGCCCCACAACAAAATTGCAGCTTCTGGATTATGAAATTATTATACCAGATTAACCAAAAAGGAGAAAACAGCATCACCGAGAATGGATGATAATTGGCCCTGGGCTGAGCGGGAAAGGCCAATTATCATTTCTCACTGCTTCTCTTCTTCTTGTGCCAAGTTCATTTAGACGACCTATTGCCATTTTGCCCAGTGACACAGAGTGCCCTGTTCTTAGACGGCAAGCACTCTAGTTAGTCTTGCTGTCAGAGGAGCATTTCAGCAGATCACGGTTTGCAGCTATAGAGACCAGTGAAAGTGCCGGCAAAATTTTGTTTACTCTCAAGCAAAGAAAATTTTTGTTTGTCTCACTGTGTCCCAAGCCTGGGTTGAAGGACTTGATATTGACTTTGCTAAGAAGTCAAAACAATTTACATGCTGATATCAACTGCATTTCAGGAATTTCCCTTAAAATAAATATTTTAAAAATAAAGTCATGGTACTTAGACTCTAGATCTGAGAAGGAGCGCACATGATTGCTGGAAGAGTGGGTCCCCCGGCTTCCTCTACTGTGGTTCAGGTGTCTCAAGACCCACTGTTGGAGCTAGCATTGGATTTTTGGAAAAGACATGAGCTAATTTAAACTTTTAAATGTTGGCCACCCTTATTTGTAAGTCTTGTTTTTGTTTTGTCAAAAACTAATGATGATAGTTCCTATTACATAAAATATGTTTGTATATAGCTCAACACCCTACTTACCTGGGTTATTCTGGCAAAAGTTCTATTTTGGTTCAAATTACCTGCTTTGGGAACAAGAATGCTTTTCCCAGGGGTAATTACCAGGGTAATCGCGATACCATCTGTTCACCTTATGTTCTGTAGATGACTCAAAGGAGATAGTTTCAGGAAAGACCTGAAAAAGAATTATTTCAGGAGGGAGGAAATGAAGATAACCCAAAAGAAAGTAATAATTAGGAACTTAAAGAGGAAAAGCATATGGTATTGCACACATGACTTAGAAACCAGCATCCTAGACCCCTGGCCCGACACAGGTTTCCCCAGGAGTCACCACTGAGAGAAATCCAAGGCTAGAAGAGAGAGTGGCCAATTAACCCAAAGGGAAACTCCAGAGGGCCCTAGCAGAGAGGAACAGCAGATGGTATTCATTTGTGAGTTAGTGGTGAAGTTGCCCCAGGCTAGGTGCAACCGGCGGAATCTTGCTTTCTGTATTCCAAGACAAAACTTTAAAAGGAAAGCCTGAGTCCTCCGGAGAGTTTTCTTGCAGTCATCATTCATTTAAGAACTATACTTAACACCTCCTAAGCAGGATGTATTAGGCTGTTAGAGCAGATATGCTGATGTGTAAGTTACGGCTCCTTCCCGTGGGGACTGTAGGAGGCAATATGGGAGCCGCAGAAATAAGGTGTGTGCATATCCAGATAACTACCACCTACGGCACAGAAGTCCCTCACTAGGGGGACACGTGCTGTGGAGTTTCACAGAGGTGAGAGGTAATACGTGTTAGGGCGTGGGGGGAGGGCGGCTTCATGCCAGGTGTGGTATTTGAGCAGGACCTGCGTGGACCCATGGGGTTTTGCTATGCCTGAAAAGTCTGCCAAACCGGGGCAGTAAGAGTCAACACAGACTCAGGGACCTTAGGTAGAGTGGTTCAGGATTTTAATATTTATCTGGTGAGACAATAATTATATAGATATTTTCCACGCACGCTTTAAATACATCTGAAATTTGATTCTGCATTCTTGGGCGATTAAGCTGCGCTTCAAAAGATGTGCACGATCAACCCGAGTGGCTCCGCTGTAGCATATGGTAATCTGGCTCCCGCAGCTGTGACCCCAGAAATAGAATTTGAGCAAGAATAATTTTTTTTCATATCTTTAATTTTTTTTAGCTCTGGCAAACAAAAGGGAAATTGCTTGAATGGCAAAAACCACCACCGCTGTCAGGTTCTCTTCCCTGTCAAGCCAGGCTGGGGGTCTCGTTCTCAGCAACAGGAGTTGCTGCGGTTCACTCCGCATGACTCGCCCACACTCTCGCCTTCCCTCACGGTCGGGGTTTGAACCTGTGTGGCGGGAACACTTGCATCAATGTTATTTCCAGGGTCATGAAATAAATACCTTTGCATTTTTGAAACTGGTCAAAAATGACATTGGGATATAAGGTATTTTTTCACACTGACAAATTATCCAGTGACTTTTTTCAGGTGATGAAACATTGAAACTTGCATCCTGAGCACGGTGGAGCCAGGTTTAAGGGTAGCGCACCCCTCTGGGTGTGTTCCTCTCCTCCTGTGACTGTGATGGCGCACACAGTTCCTCTCCCGCCCCTCCCCCATCTGCACACTGCTCTCCTGCACAATTCCTCCCTTGACTGACAGACTCCTCCTCTGTCAGCAGCAGAAACTGATAGCATCAATTGAGGTGTGAATTATGTTTAATTAGAACCTGTCACTTAGAAGTGAGTGAAAGAGCACTTAACCTTTGTTCATTCCACTTCAGCTCCTCCAAGCCTCCCAGGGCTCCACTCTGAAGGGCCAGCCTGCTGCTGGTGGCTGGATTGAATCACCCGTGGTCTCCGTGCTTATGGCCAGAACAGACCATCAGTGGTTTCTTAGCACCCACGAGTTGCCAAGTGGCATGTTTCAAGATGAAGGTCACAAACTAGTCTCTCCTCCCATGCAGTCTTCTCATGACACAAGTGTCCACGGTGTTCGTGAGAGACCACGCGTTTAGTGTCTCTGCATCCCATCCTCAGAGGACTTCTCATGGACACCTGGCTGTCCTCTGTTGGGCGGACTTACACATTTTACAGTCAAACTCCACATGGTGGCATGACAACTGTCAAGAAGTCACTCAGCTTTTCTGAACTCTTGGCTCCAAGCTTGCATTTCCAACCAAGCATTACATGACCATCTTCATCTGGCCATCCCTCAATAGCACTCAGGGTCCACCTAGGCCCAGCCGTGTGGGTCAGCAGCAGATGGCTGTTGGATCTAATGTGTCTAGTCAGGGAGTGAACCGGGAGAGTCTCTGTGAGATGTTGCTGTGGCCGACCTGGGAAGGTCCATTAACCAAGAGTGTCTGATGTCAGTGGGCGGCCAATGCAGAAGGCATGAGCGGTGGGTAAATTAAAAGGGTGGTGAGCCAGGCATCAACTGGAAAGGCTAGATGCTGGGAAGGAAAAAAAAAGGAGTTGAAACAGATTAGGTGGAGACCATATCAATGTCATCAATATGGCATGTATTATGTATTATTTTAGAATTAATTTGAGTAATATTAGTCAACACAAGTTATCTGCAGATAACTTGACACACTTTGCTGGGTTGCTAAAATTTGCAGAAAAACAGGACAAATTTGAATGTATGGAAATGAACTTAAATTCTTCTTCAATTCAAATGCCACATCCCCCTTGAAATTAACCCCCATTTTAAAATACCTATTAATCTCTACCTCCTCTGAACCCCAAAGCATTTGATTAACATTTATACTTTTTTTAGTTTACTTTTTTCGTTATGTACAGGGATAATAAAGCCTATAGGACTGAAAGATCGTTCAGGTTAAGACTATATCCTGTTTGGTTTTGGAGCTATCTAGCTCTTAACTACAGTGCTTTGACAATAGATAACATACAACAGATAATTCATTACTTAAATGCATCAATACATGGACGAAATAAAGAATCAATATCCAGTCCTACCAATCTGAGTGTTGGAAAGTTTACTTCTTATATTGCTCATGAATAGAAGTTTTTTCCTCCGTGACTGTGATAAACTCAGTCCTGCATGAGACTGTGAAAGAGGCAAACAGACAATCTGCAGGCTGTTAGATTTAGAAGGAGCTGAAGGGAAGGTGAACTCACACTTCTGTGAAGTTTGATCTGAGAGGGAGTTATTTGCTAAAATACCTTCTGGAAAGGTAAATGATAGTGTGATGACTCATACAGAAGGTAATATAAGCTGTAGAGTTTATTATTTTGAAAACATTATTTCAGGGGATTGGGCCGGTAGGCAGGCACTCTGCCTGTAATTCTACAAGGCTCGCTGTTTGGCTAATATCATTTTCTTTTATTTTTGCTTACCCACTTATCCTGTTTACCAAAGAAGTGCTTTTCTCTGATTGCTAAGTGAAGATTCTGAAATTTTCTCAGAAAGAAAACAGTAGCATTGTTTCAATAGAATTTGTAATGCCTTCCATGTTCCTGTATCCTGTCAAAGGATAGAGTTCCGCGTCCTTTTCCTTTTGCTGCTATAGGAATGTAGCTGTCTAATGACACTGAACAGGGCCAACGGCGTGATGGGAGCCCTATCTGAGGTTAGGGGTTAGGAAGAGATTAGAAGGGGCAGAGCAGATTCTAGATGGAAATTAGATTATTTATTTTATTTATTTAATTTTAAAAATTCAACATATTGGGGGCTACAAGTGTTTTTTATCCATGGCTTGAATCAGGGCTGTAAATGTCCTGACTGCTCGAATGGCGTTCCTTGCACCTGTTAAGGGGTTTCACTCCTCCCCTTCTTCCCCCTTCCCACTTGATTTCTTGTGACTTTCACTTCCCTCTTTGAACTTGTGTGCCCCTGAGTCATTTCCAATTTATTAGCAAGGACATGTGATGTCTGTTTTTCCTTTCTTGAGATACTTCACTTGGAATAATGGCCCCTAGTTCCTCTCAAATTGCTGCAGAACTATTAATTCATCCTTTGTATGGCTGAGTAGTACTCCATGGTTATTTTAATCATCGAATCAGAAACAATATTTCATTTAACTAGTAAGTCAAATGATTCCTGAAATAATACCACATTGATGTAACAGGAGAGTATTTCACAGTTGATGCCCAAATTGGATACTTTGGGAAATGTATTAATTCAAGAAATACAAGTTAATGGGAATATGTGGAAGTTCAAGGTCATTCCAAAATGTTTGGATGGGAACAAATCTAACCCAGAAAATAGACTCAGCTATGAAAAGTTAAACAAAGCTAGTTCTGGTAAAGAAAGTCACTCTCAGCGTTTTCTTTGATAAAACCACCCACGCGGAACAGGTCAGCAGAAGGCACCGCTGTGTTCCAGTCAGTGTGTGGGCTGAGTGTGTAAGACACACACATACAGACTAGAGGGGCACGTCTGTCACAGGGGTGGGTGTGCTGAGGGATGGGAGCAGTCTAATGGGAACTGGAATAAGGAAATGTCTGTCTGAGGCCCCCGGGGAGGTCTCCTCCTCCCGTGTGGTCCATGGGAATGAGCCAGTCATACCAGGGCCTCACCTGAAGCTTCCCTGAGGAACTGCTTCAGCCTCCAGCATCCTTCCCTGTGTGTTTGTTCAGTCAGTGAAAGGTAGACAGGAGAGGAAGTGTCTAGAAAGTGGTAGCACCACTGAAGAAAGAAAATGGGGACACAATTATCCAGAGAAATGAACTTGTTCTTCCTAGACAAACTTTATCATCTGGTGGAAGAGGCTGGTACCTTGCCTGCTGGAACAACTGCCCACTTAAACCCAGCAATTATTACAATGGGCCAAGCCCACCACTTAGGCACCCACGCACCTGCACCTAGGATTCAGGGCATGTGGCATTTGCTGTCAGTCACACGTGTGCTCAGAAGATACGTCTCTGTTCTTTTAAGTTGGGGCTGAGGTTAAAGGTGTATTCAGGGTTTGTGCCGTCAGCGTTCTGATTCAGCTGTCTGGCTTGGTCTCACCTGCGTGTATGTGTGTGAGAGTGAGCCCAGGTGTGTGATTGTAGCTGTGTGTGTTCCTGAGGTTTTCTGTGTGTGTTTCATGTGTTTACAGAATTTGGAGGGGAGAAATGGGTAAGGGGTCATTCATTGAAAACCTGTTATCATTTACTGGTAAAAGGGAAGTGACACTTGACTGTGTCTTGAAGTGTTTTAGTTGTGTACCAATCAATTATTTTCTTTGTTGTAGATAAATTATTTGTTCCTATAATCTGAACTTCTGCATAAATTATTGTAATGTCCTTATAAATGATATGAGGGGCAATAATGATGAGATTAACAGTAATAACTCTGCAGATAATCCCCAAAATGTACTCCTTCAGTACACATCTAGGCTGTTTTCTTTTAAAGAAAGTTTGGTTTAAGTCGCAAATATTAAGCTATATAGAAAGTTAAAAATAAATTATGTCAAAGTCAAAATACTGTGAAGTCTTGGAAGTGTGATATTGGAATCTGGCAAGCTCACCCCTGCAGCACATAGTCTACTGTGGCATTTCACATCATTTTCATATATCTTCATTTTATGATCCTCATTTCAAATGATTTGATGGTTCAGAGGTGTGGTAATAGATATGAATTTTATTTTGACATGTGGAAGAAGGCATTTAGATGCGGGTGTGTGTGCACTGTGAAATGATTAGAAATTATTATGGGGTAGAAAATTTGTGATTGAGTTTGAATGATTGAATCTATTTTAAAAATGTGCAGAGCTGTTAGCTTTCAAAATAATTTGTGCAGTCAAAAGAAATCAAAATTCATCTCAGTTATTCATATTTTATTTTTGAAAAAAGCCATAAGTTATTTTATTATTTTTTTTAAAGTAATGGCCTAGCTACAACACTGATTCTCCCAAAGAGGAAAGAATCATCTAGAAATCAGGGTGAAAGAGCGCCTTTCTTTACAATGAAATTAACAGCAAATGAAGAAACGGTTATTGGTCTTTTATTATTATTAGTCTATTATTATTAGTTACTTGCTTCTTCTGATTTTATGAATTAGAGGGGAGAGAGAGTAAAAGACCTATGGCAGAGTGCAGGACTTGGGGAAAGGCCTCGCATTTCACATGAAACATAAAAAATTGAGGGCGTTTTGATTTGTTTCTTTTCTACCTACTTACTGTGTTCCCTACCTGACTGCTGTATGGAGCAGGAGTGAGGGGCTTATGTACAGAACTGTCAATGGAGAGTTGAGTAAAGTTTGGGAGAGGAAGAAGCAACCCTTTACTTAATCCCAAAGTGTGACATTTTGGAGAATCAGAACTTGCATTGTCAGGAGTCCCATAAGGCTAAAGGCTGCAGACGCTTGGAAAACCAACCATATCAGCAAAGCTTCCTTAGGAGCAGGAGAGCTGAGAATTTGAGATGACAGGCTTTAGAGGGAACTAGAAGTAAAGGTTTCTGTGTTGTTCATTGTATAGACACAATGGGCAAGTGATGCAATGACACTGAGACCCCACCACCAAAGGCTTCTTGCACCTGCATGTGGTCTGCATCAGATGTCCTGAGGTGGTGAACCAGTGACACCTTGAGGGTCCAGGCAGCCTACTGCCACCTGCAAGAAATGTGGATGGCTGTCTTGGTAATGCTTAGAAAGCTTTCTCTTTCCTGCATGGAGATTACTCTTCCATCTGCAGAAAGGCCAAATTTTTTCTCAGGAAAAATTTAGGATCTGAGAAAATTCTTAGTTGAAGATTTAATAGTTCTGTATCCCAAATTTTAGGAGATAGGCCTAGAAAATTCTGAGGACAGACAGACAGTGAACTATAATATTTTTTCTCCAAATACAAATAACTAAATCAGTTGACCTATATAGGAATATTGTAAAATTAACTTCAGAGCAGTACTAACACACTTTTCCAACCGTAGTCAGAGGTGTGTAAATAATTTGATTTCATAGCATCATACAACACTCATTTTTGTCCTCTTAAAATAGAGCCGGCAAGCATTGAGGATATGCCCATGCAGACAAATCAGGAGGGAAAAGCTTGGGAAAAACTCTATCTCCTTGTACTATGTTTGATTTTGTCTTCTGAAGTTGTCCTGACAGTCAGCTCCCTATGGAGTGGAGTGAGACTGTGAGGTACATTTCTGAGACAAGGCTGACCTTTGGATGCTTTCAAAATCGGCAGACAACTGAACCTGGGGCCTTCTGTCCCAGGGTACAGGGTGGACAGCGCAGTTCATCAGTGAGTTTGCTCAGACTGTAGTCAGCCTGGGGCTTTCCCTTTCTTAGTGCGCCCAGATTCCAACCCTTCGTAGCACTAGGAAAAGAGGGGGATTATTCAACTGCACTTGGTAATACACACTCGTTTGCCAGGACATTTGTGGGAAGATGCTCATTTCGTGCAGGTGACAGGGAGGTTAGTGCAGCATTTGGGCCTTTAGTGTTTACAGAGGAGCAAGCCTGGCCTCCAGAACCGATGTAGATGACTTAACTCTAAAAGTTCAAGACCTTTCTTAGGTACTCCAGGATGCTAAAGCTTCGAATTTCTGCCCTCTCCCTAACCGTAAGGGGATGCCGTTAACCAGGAAAGGACGTCTGCCAAACTGGAGCAGAGGTTTGTAATGTAAATTTCAAAGACCATTATCAAAGATGGTAATTCCCCTCCATGTCACCTGGCTTGCTGTGTCTTTGCATGTGAGAATCCGGGACTGAGGAAGAGCGTGGAGCACGATGGGCGTCCCTGTAATTCCCACCCCAGGGGGATGCGCAGCCTCCATGTCCTGGAGCCAAGAAGAATGGAGAGGAAGGCCCTGGCGGCGCTGCGTCTGCTCGGTGCCTTCAGTGAGCAGCCCTGGGTACCAAGCTGGGAACCAGCCTTTGAAGACAGTCGGCGAGGACAGATGCCAGGGGGGAAGGCCCTTTCTCTTCATCAGGTGCACCTGCCTGCCCTTGTGAGATGCTCCCACTTCACCATGGAAGTGACCCACCATTTGAAAGATTCGGGTCACTGAGTAAAAAGCTCCGTGTTGCTTGTGAGTGAGAAGCTCTCCACAAAGGTCTCCCGTGCCCAGGAGGGGGCTGCCCCTGGACTGAAAGACCAAAAGCGGAATAAAAAGTCAGACAGGCCGAGCCCAGCAGTGAGCCCCGAAAGAACAGCCTCCTCGCTGTCTGAGAGCGGCTCGTGCCTTTGGCAACTTCACAGTAACTGGAATTGGAGGACAATAGGCCACTGGGCTAAGGGGGACACAAATCATTGCAGGGCTTATGATTCATGACTAGCTGTATTTGTATTAAAGTATTTAGAAATCTCGAGCCATTAAAAACTAAAATGCATACCCAAGAAATAGTGGTGGTCATCATGTTTTTTTTTTTTTCTTTTTTATTGAATGGTAACTATGTACATTGGTCATCATCTTAATAAGGAAAGATGTTGATCATTTGCTGCTAGGGGAAAAAGGATCAAAAAGTAGCCCTGGAGCCAGACGTGCTCTGTCTGAAAAAATATTTTGAGGAAAAACTGTAGGTACCTTTGGAACTCTACCTTCCAAAATAAAGATATTATTGAAATACTTTTTTTTTGTAGTTTTTGGCTGGGGCTGGGTTTGAACCCACCACTTCTAGCATATGGGGCCAGTGCCCTACTCCTTGAGCCACAGGCGCCACCCCCTGAAATACCCTTTTTAATGAAATTGTATTTTGATGCCCAAGCAGTCAGGAATAATATTTCAAAAGCAAAAAAAAAAAAAAAAAAAAAATACTCCCTTTATAATCTTTGCAAATCCAGTGGAATGTTAAGCTCCCTTAAGCTCTATTTACAAAGAATTGTACCAGTTTTCACCTGGATATGGTGGATTTACTCTTACTGTGCAATTGGAAAATTGACTTTTGTACGCCTGAACGTATTTTATTTTTTAAATTGGATTTCTTAAATTCATTATTTTTAAATAAAATGCATAGCTAATGGTTTTAAAATTTTCTACACCTACTAGCTTTTATTTTTGTTTGAAGTAGATATGGGTTTGTGAATTGACTTACAGAAAAGATCAATCAGGAAGTACTTTACAATAGAGAACTCTTAGTATGCCTGGTTCACATTTTCCAGTAGGGGGCAGGAAAGTACTACATATAAAATCCAGAAATTATTTTCTTTTTCTGTACATTTGCAAACCAATTAAGTTCCTGAATTGTGAAATGCTAAGCATGAGAGGGAAGAGGATATTCAAATCCATTAAATGTTTTATATATATATGTATATATATATCTCAGAGGGCTATTAAGCATGATCTTTAACTGCTCAGTGACTCTCTGGGAGAAAGAGAAATGAATTGGGGAATTTGGGAAAGGCCAAGAGATATAGCACTTTGGCTAAGGTATCTGTCAGCCCCTAGTAAACATATTACTAGAACTCAGCCATGATACCTAGCCACCATTGATAACCTCCCCGCATCAACAACCCCAAAACCAAAAAAAAAAGAAAAGAAAAAGAAAGAATATCACCCCAAACCCTGACCTGTTAAAATGCTTGGTACCCTGTAATCTTTACTGTGCTTGTGACCACATGCCCGGTCATTCTAGTGCCCCTGTCTAAGGAGTTGCTACCAGCCTGTGTTAGGGAGATCGAGGCCTCACTATCTATGTATGTCCTTGATAATGACCTCAAGTATGCTGGCCAGTGCAACTGGCACAATCAATTATTCATAACTGATCTGAACTGTCAACTTTCTAGTTACGGTTCAAGCACTCTGAGATCATCTATATAGTTCTTCCGACCTGGAATTTCCAAATCCAACCTGGAATTTCATCTGGGATCCTTTCTATGTTTCAAAGAACACTAATTCAAATGTATTTCCATACTTTCTTTTTTCTCTCTTCTGTTCTTTATTTTGATGGAGTGCTTTTTCCCTGACTTGAGCTTTTATATGAGAAATTACCTCTACAATCAAGTCAATTTACCACATGGTGCATTTGATATAAATAAAAATTATGTATATAGTAAAAATAATGTTTGGAAATTCCGCAATTGGCGTGTGTGTAAAGTATGGTGTTGGCAATCACTTTGGGGTACTGTAACACAGCTGACAGGAAACAATGCCATTTGTCATAACCTTACCCCTGTTCCTTGGTGTTTGTAATATCTATTAGCTCGGCAAGTCAATAGTTTCCACATGAATAGGTTATGCTCACTGCCTTACTTGAAAAACAGATGGCTATTTGAACATAAACGGAGGGACTTAGGGGAGGACGTTTAAGGTATAGTGCCGTAAAGACCATGATGAAGTTGTTTGAATCAGGTAAGCAGCTTCCCAAGAGACAGTGCTGTATTTTATAATCTCTTCTTTGGAAATAAACTTGCTTTGTTTATAAGAGACTGTATTTGGTATTATTTAGACAGTCACTTAAAATTAAATATTAAACTCAACTTCCCAATAGAAGAAAGATTCTAACTTTTAGTAGTCTGTTTCATTTTAGACGATCCCATTTAGGGAGAAAGTCCTTGTCACTCTGGAGTGATGGTAAACGTCCCTCCCCAATTAGGCGGCTTCTGTAGAACTTGCAAACACAGCCTTCAGACGAAGCAAGAAGCAAGGGATTGCTTTCTATGTGTTTGAGGGTTTATTGGATTTTTATGGAAACAATTCTCCACGTCTGTCAGGTTTGCTTTTATTTTACTTCTAAGCATCTGTTTTGTCTTATTTTTCCCCTTTTCCAGACAAGATTTTGATCGGCTCTTAGTAAATCACCTGTACCAGGGTTATATTAAGTGCTTCTGATCAGACATCAGTCAGGTTTTCTTCCTTATATTTATGATACTTTTTCTTTCCATTTTTAAAAATAAGACATATGAGCAGAGGGAAGAGACATGAGAACTGTTCCGTTTATTTTAGTTACAATACTGCACAGGAAAGAGGGCAACTGAAGCAGCTTCCTCACAGAGGTTGTCAGCAGATGGGAACTGATTTTTACTTGTCTGTAAGTTTGAATTAGTTTCTTTATTGAGATAAAAGAAAATGTTCTTAAGGCGACCCGTAGATCACATTTTCAGCCATGTTTCTTCATTTGGTCTTTATAGAGGGCTTTCTACATCAAAATCAAACCAAACCTTAAAAAATATCCCCTGATACATGAGTGAAGTTTTAAACACTCTAAAAAGAAAGTACCATGAAAAACGATTGCATTATCCTCTTAATTGAAAAGTCTCCCACATACATCATGTTATACAACATTTTAAAAGTAGTCACCTTCCTATTCATCTTTCTTGTCCATATTGTTGGAAAAGGAAAAAAAACTGTTGAATTCAGGAAAATGTCTTATATTTGTTTTATTCTGCATTTTTTTATAGCAATCAGATCAAAATCAAAAGATTTTATGAACTCAAGAAATTAAACAGTCACATTTAGCCACAATTTTAATTTGCAGCTAAATGAACTTGACATGCTTTATTGTAAGGAAGCTGCTGTCACGTGTGAGTTCCTTCTGATCTGCGTGCTTCTGAAAAACGTAGCTGTGTTCAGACCAACACCAACTTTAAAAGTACGTGTTTTCTTAAATGCAGAGTTTATCTTGACACGGTATTTGCAAAGCCTGAATGGTGTAACCTCCTTTGGAACGCTGACTTGTAGAACAGGAGTCCTATAACTTCAGGAGAACGAGTCTTGCAGACGTCTGCAGGCATCCTGAGGTGCAGTGAAGGAGAAATTAAGTCCCCTTACTCCAGCAAGCTGCAGAAACTGCTTCTTCCACTCACACCTCCTCTTTACCCACACTGAGTTTATTTTCCAAGAGGGTCAGTCATTCTGCAGTGTGGAAAATGGAATCTACAAGGACAAGTTCCTTTAGTGGGCAATGTGAATTTCAGAGGCTGGAAGACACCTGGGCATGTTTGCGTTTAAGCAACTGGTTTCAACTGGTGTCCCAGTCAGTAGACAGAGATAGCCCACTGTGTCCATTCTCTAAGTGTGCCCTTCTAATCGCACACTCCCTGCCACTGTTCTCTTCGGCATTTGTTCTGGAAAGGGTAGTTCACTATTTATGGCGTGCAGGATTCATTAACGTTTGTCATTCCTCTGAATTTTTTAATCACCAACAACATGTCTAACAGGGCAGAAATGTGCGACTGTCATGCATATCACTTCGCAGTAGTTTAGTGACTGTGACCCTCTTATAAAGAGTGTAAATATTAACAGTTTAGGCACCAGAAAATAAACCCTTAATGCACCTTACGCTTCTGGGATCTCCCTGAGTGCAAAGGAAGCCCATTTTTAATAGTTTCTATTAATTTTTATGTGGTTAATACATACAATGTGTTTATTTTGTATGTGTTTATTTTGGCTTGACCATATGTCTAGGAGAAAAACAAAATCATCTGAGGTGGTTTCTGCACGATAGTGCCTATTTCAGGCTTAACACAAGGGGCTTTTCTTTTGAGACCATCTTGCCTTCTATAAGAGGTGGTCAGCACTTCTTAATACAGCAAAGTTATTTTGGTATGTAGAATTTAAAACTATAAACTGAAAATTTCTTATTTTCTTTTAAAATCTACATTTTCAAAATCTTTCAACCTTGTCCTTTTCATGACAAAATGCCTAGAAATATTTTATTCACATTTTAGAGATGGTCTGCCCAATGTTCCTCAGGACTTAGGAACAGTGATACAAACTTTCTGAATAAAAGATGGGCAGAGAGTGATGGGCTCATTAGCTTTAGCAAAAATCTCAAATAAGAGCAAAAATGAAAAAAAATAAAGTTTTAGTTCGGGATCACTTGGAGACAGGCCTAGAGAAAGAAGTAAAAATAAGTTATGAGAATCGTTATTTTCTTATTAACTTTGATTTGACTAGAAAGAGGAAGGCAGTCTAAAAGCCCAAATAAAAAACCTTTCCAAGGAACAGGACTCAAGGGACAGAACTAGGTCCAGGGACGACCACGCCATGTAGTTTCGGAGTTAGGACGAAGAGACATTTCAGCTCAATAAAAAGAATGTTTATCTCTCCAATGAGCTTACTTGGGGGATATAAAGTTTCTTGTTCCTGGAAGAACAGTTGATCACCTGGGAAGCCTGTGCTAGAGGGGTGCAAACATTAGCTGTGGGTTATAACGCAGCTCAAGGGCCCTTTTAACCATCACTGTCAAAGGTTCTGTGGGGGAAGACACAAAATCTTCTTTGAGGCTCAGGTATTTCCTGTGTCTTATTCCAAGGTGGTTAGAAAATATTTAGACAGGCTCCTAAATGATATTAACAACCAGGACGACATAATCTACAGCCGTTCCTGAAAAGGGAAGAAACGTTCCTTTTTCCCTCTCCTCAATTCTCCTTTTGCTCATTTCAAATTCTTCTCCTATAATTCTAAGAAGTCAGTATTATTTCTCACCAGGGACAAACTGGGTCAATCACTTCTCCAGGAGTGTCTCTGATTCATTAATGGCTGTGCTATAGTAGGAAGGTAATTAAAGTTGGAAAAAAAAAAAAAACCCTACAAAACCTACATCCCAAACCTGAAGAACACGGTTTTATGGAGAACCAACTCTGAGTTACTGAGATTTCCAGTGCTGCCAATCTGGCAGGTCTTCAACACTAAATTTTTAAAAATTTAAAAAGGGGAAAAATACCCACCCTGCCAAATATCACTATATTGTCAATAAAATCAAATGAACTGCTTTTTCGGACTATTGGCCCCCAAGGAGCAAAGCCTGCTGATTACTTTAAAGTTATCACAAATTCTTGAAAAATGCTTTATTCCAGGTATTTTTCACTCTTTAAAAATTTTTATTACGAATGATCAAGAATTTTCTATTAAAACGTTGACCTTTGGGCTAAATTAATTATTAATATTTTAAACTAATATAGATTACGGCAACTTTGGAGTAGGAATTTTTTTTTCCTAGCATGCCCGGAGGCCTAGTAAAAGTGAATTGGAATGTTATATATACTAGTCCTGTTTTATTGGAATAAAATTTTCCCTCTTTTGGATATTGATGTAACATTCATATATTTTCCAAGAAACATTTATAGAAAACTGAATCTGGAATGTTGACAACAAAAAAATAAATAAATAAAAATTCAACTTTCATATGAAAAGGAAACAAAGTATGATTATCAGTGAAAAAGTTTAGGTACCATAAAAAGGCAATCCGAAATACACGCTATCATCCAAAACATACAGAGCAGAAGGTGTTTCTAATGGGCATTTAATGAGGAATAAGTTGCTGAAACTTCAGTTATTGCAGTGTTGCCTGGAAGGAAATGAAAATGTGGGACTAAAAGTAAAGTATCTTTTGATTAACTACAACTTCAAAATCAAATTAAAACCTGAAACTGATTATAAACAGAATGAGCAAAATAACGAAGTCCGAAAGATCTTTAGGGCTTACGCATGAGCAGTGGTCACACATGTCAAGTCCATGCCAGGGACCTGATGTCCCCCAGACAAGGCTGGTTATGCTGTGTCCTTCTCCAGGGGCACAAGGTGAGTACCAAGCATACAAACTGTGAGGTATGTGGGCTGCATTGTAAACGATCACCTCACCTCTGAAGTTTGATGTGATGGTTCTCAAAGCAAATCATGCATTTCCCAGTATACAAACCTTTCTGGAAGCACAGTTTCTTACAAAATTTATACTTATATGAGAGGTCTGACAATTCAGTTTATGAACTTGCCACTGTGTGCTTACATTGGTAACACTGTACCAACAACTTGGTAATGTTTCATAACCTTGGGATGTCAGTGTCTCATGGTTGTGTTCATGTCAACGTATGGTGGTGTCTTGTTGAGTGGCATTCATTATTGTTGTTGTGTGTTTTGACGTACCATCACTAGAATATTGGAGCTTGAATTAGAGCAACAAACAAACATTAAATTTCTTGTTAAACTTGGCAAGAGTGGAAGCAAAATCAGGACATGTTAGTTCAAGTTTATGAGGATAATAATGCCATAAAGAAAATGGCAGTGTACAAATGGAAGAAATGTTTTTCCAAGGGAAGAAAAAGCATTACTGATGAACAGAGGTCAGAGCAGCCAGTGATGAGCAGAACTGATGAAGATATTGCAAAAATTAATCAAAGTGTGAATCAAAATCATTGGCTGACTGTGAGAAGCATAGTAGACCAAGTAAACCTGGATAGAGAAACAGGAAAATCTTACCTGAAAATCTTGGCAAGAGAACAGTGTGTGCAAAAATGATGCTGAAGTAGCTCACCAATAAACAAAAGCAAAGGAGAGTTGAAGTTTGCCAAGACCTTTTGGGAGATGCATGAGAATGTGTGGGCTGTGTTATCACTATTGATAAAACATGGCTGTGCTGGTATGACCCTGAAACACAGCATCAAAGTGCACAATGAAAGTCAGCCAATTCTCCATGAAGAAAATTTCCTTCAGTCCCAATTAAAAGTCAAAAAGATGTTCCTAACCTTTTCTGATGTCAGAATGATTGTTCATTATGAATTTGTACCATCTGGACAAATGGTTAACTGAGTTTACTGTTTGGCAGTGATAAAACGGCTGCACAAAACTGTTAGACCAAAGCTATGTGAGATCTTCACCTACTCATGGCTCTTGCATCACAACAATGCACCAGCTCACATGGCACTGTCTGTGAGGGAGTTTTTAGCTATTAAATAAATAACTGTACTGGAAGTTACTGACAGTTATCTGTTAAAGCTTACAAGGGCTTTGTACTATGCCAAGTGCTGTCTCTACGTGAGCTCATTAGTTCTCTTGTCCACCCAGTGGAATTTATTATCTTATTTTACAGCTAGAAAACCTGGGTCCTAAACACTTCCTACTTACCTTATATGACTCCCAGTGACTTTTTCTTTACCAAAAGATAAAGGAAATATTGAAAGCAAGACATTTTGATGACATTCAGGATATCACGGGTAATATGATGATAGCTTTGATGGCCATTTCAGATAAAGAGTTCCAAAATTTCTCTGAAGGGTGGAGTAGGCACTAGTATCAGTGCATAGCTCCCCAAGGGGAGTATTTCAAAGGAGGCCATGGTGATATTTAACAGTGAGGTATGTAGCACTTTTTCCAGGATGAATTCATAAACTTAATTGTCAGACCTCATATGTTTACATTGTATTAGGGACATTGTAATAGTGACATCTTTGAATGTGCATAGAATCATCACTTCTTTTCTCATTAAATTTTGAGTAGTAAGCTCTGTTGGCACAAAATCCAGATGAAGACCCACCTGTGGGGGTTGAAACAGCATAAAGGTGGACAACAAAGGAATGTGAGCATCTGGACAGATCGCTCATCAATAATTTCTAGACTAATCACATGCAACCTATCTATTGATTCATTCACTTAGTTACCCAAAGACTGGTCTCAGAAAATCACAAATGAGTCCACACAGAAATTATACTTCAAATTATTTAGAGACGTGATTTAGCACTTATCCTGAACCTGGGGGTGTCAGTCTGAGAGATGATATCATTATACAGATACCCCAGATGGAGTGAATAAAAAACTACTAGTCAATAAAAAACTACTGGGGAACATAAACAATTTGTGTGGAGCCGCTTAATATTATAATTTGGATTGAGGTATTGGGAAGTTTCAAAATATAAGGGAAAAAAACATTTTCAAATACGAGTAGAGGAGAATACTGCAGAAGTAAATATTATTAACTATTCATATAGGAAAGAAGAGTGGTGTAGCTGGAGGGAGCTGAACATCAGCTTCAAGGATTGGGGTTCACATTTAACCAGGAAGATCTGTGTGAATTTGGCTGTATTAATCAATCACTCTGCTCCTCTGGCTTCTATTTTGTGAAATGCAGCAAGAATATAGGTCAAACATGATAACTGTGAAAATTAGAATTAGAGACACAAAGTATGACATTATTTCTTTTTCCCTTCATGTGTGTGTAAGGATGCATGTACTGTAGAGGTCTACTTTTGTTTCAACCCCTCCAGCATGGCCAATAGAGTTGACCAGACTTTCTATTGCTGTGTAACATCAGTGTTAAACTTTAATAGTATTTTATAGATGTTGACTTTCTAAAGACAACTCAATTGGATTGTAGCAGTAAGTCGTGTTCTCCTTCACATCATGACAGTTATTTGTTAAAGCTTACAAGGGCTTTGTACTATGCCAAGTGCTGTCTCTACATGAGCTCATTAGTTCCCTCGCCCACCCGGTGGAGTTTATTATCTCATTTTACAGCTAGAAGTACTGGGCTCTAGAGAGCTGGAATGGTTTGTCTAGGACTAGTAAGTGGCAGAGCTGGGGCTGCAGAACATCCCACAGGGCTCCCGAGCCACCCTGCACACTCCATTACAACAAGGCAGCTCAACTGCATCATACCCACTAAACTTGGGTAAAGAATTGTCTTTTTTTTTTTTTTGAAACAGAGCCTCACTATGTTGCCCTCAGTAGAGTGCTGTGGCTTCACAGCTCACAGCAACCTCTAACTCTTGGGCTTAAGCAAATTCTCTTGCCTCAGCCTCCCAAGTAGATGGGACTACAGGTGCCCACCATAATGCCCAACTATTGTTTTGTTGTAGTTGTCATTGTTGTTCAGCTGGCCTGGGTAAGGTTCGAGTCCACCAGCCTTGGTGTATGTGGTTGGGGCCATAACCACTGTGCTGTAGGCACTGAGCCAGGAATCTTCTGTTTTACAGAGACAATAGGGTTACTAAATGTGGTGTTTATCTTACTGTGTTTGGGGGTTTAAACACACTATTGGGTAATTTAACCATGCTATTGTAAGGCCTAATTTCTTTCCTTTGGGAAGTTTAAGGAATCTTAACTAAAAGAAATGAGTAAAATGTTTTATCTTTCTTGAAAGTCATCACCAAATCTAAGCCTAATACAATGTAAATCTATAAGGACTGAATGTTCCCTCCCTCCTTCCCTCCCTCCCTCCCTCCCTCCTTTCCTTCCTTCCCCTTTTTTCTTTGTTTTTCTGTTTAGTTTGTTGAAGTGTTGTCAGAGCTTAGAGCAATATCTAGCATAAAGTAGATGCGGAAAAGTACTTTTGAAAAGAATATAGTAAAAAATGCTTTAGAATAAAATATATATTTTTTGATACAGGGTCTCCCTCTGTTGCCCCAGGCTAGAATGCTCTGGTGTCAGTCTTGCTCACAGCAACCTCAAACTTCTGGGTTCAAATGATCCTCCTGCCTCAGCCTCCCAAGTAGCTGGGTCTACATATACCCACCACAATACCCCACACAGCTGTTTTTTCTATTTTTAGTAGAAATAGAATCTCCCTCTTACTCAGGCTGGCCTTGAACTACTGAGCTCAAACAATCCTCCCACCTTGGCTACCAGAGTGCTAGGATCATAGGTGTGAGTCACTTCGTCCAACCCCGATAATCTCTATTTAATCATAGGGTAGTGCCACCTTAAGAAACCTTGCAAAATAACCCAACTGCATTCCACTCATCATCTAAGGCCATGAATGTCTTTCACATAAGACAGAATCAGGTTTGCACCTAAACTCGAAGGCTTCATTGTTTGGCACAAACGTGCTTATTTAGGCTCAGTTCTGGGTTTCATTTTTGTTTTCATCTTCCTGTTTGTGCCCAGGATTACATCTGGAAGTATGGCTGCTTTAATTTAATAAGATAAGATAGAGCGAGAACACTTAGCTCCGTGCCCGACATGCAGTGATGATAAATGCTTGCTTTTCCTCTTTCCCTTTATGACTTAATGACGTGCCAGCGTATAATGTGCCTCTGTTGATATTTGTAAAATTTCTGGACTAACTGTGAGCAAGTAATGTTAGAGAGATGGGAAGAATTCTCATTAGTTTTAACAAAATGCATTATCCCCAAATGCTGTAATGGATTTTCCATTAACAAATAGGGCATTCACATTCCAACCTGGAAAACAAGTAGCTATTCCTTTGTTGTAAGATTTCATACAATATATTAGTTTTGTCTTAATTTTGTTTGACTTCAGCCTGAAAGATAATTTTAACATAAATAAGAAAACCACTTTAAAAAAAATCATGTGTAACCATCAACATCTGAGAATACTAAAATCTCTGGGTCTGGATACTTTATACCCTCATTTCTTACAGCCGTTTTTTGTTGTCATTCCATCTACTTGATTTGAAATGACCACCGTGCATATGTAAAATTGCTTCTGGGAGCTTCCTAATGTTTATCCCATATTGTGTTACAATTACTTTTGGCATCTAGAGGCAAAATTTGCCTCTCAACCTAGACTTAACAGTTTTTTCTAATCCTCTGCCTTTGAAACAACATATTGGCAGATTGTTTGTTCTTCTCTGAGGTTCTGGGAGTTCCCTGGAGTTTTAAAATATACGCTTTCTCATAAGCCTGGTGTGGAAGTTACTGTTTTATTTCATCTTCCCCACATGCTCCTTGCTTTCTGCTTCAGAATGAATTCTCCACTCAGCTGCAGGCTCTCCCTGTGTTTCTGTCTGTAAGCATCTCTGGTCATCGTCGACTGTGCTGTGGTCAGACTTCTTCCAGAGCTAATCCAGTGAACATCTGGAACCTCAGTAAGATTGGGGTGGCTTGGCCTTCTTCCTGGAAATGCCACATGGACCCAGCTTTGGGTGTTTTAGACAAATAGTGGAGGGGTGGATTTTTCACGTTTTATCTTAGTGTTTCAAAACCTCCTGGACCCAGGCTTGGTTTCTGGATGGTGCCAGGACTGGAGTCCAGGTTCAGATTTCCCCAAGGTCAACAGCCTGATTTGCAGGTGGGAGGAGAGTGATGGACAAGAAACAAGGAACTTTGCCTAGGAAGACTCTGTTATCAATACTGAGTGACAGGTGTTTAGAGAAGTGACCGAGTTGCCCTGTGAGATGCACAAGCAAAGTACTCTGGATGTTATCATCCAGCTCAGAGTCCTTCCTCAGGGTCTTGACTGCCCTAGGCATATGGCCTGGAGACTGGCTTCTCATATTTAAATTCTGGGACCATGTGAAAGCACACTTTTGACAAATTACTGTCGACAAACACCAGTGGAAGCACTCTTAGAAAAATTGAAGCTTCTAGTGGGAAACTATGCCTTACCTTGAACATGATTATGATTCTGTGGGAGCGATTTTACCACTCTGTAGGATATCAATAATTGATACTACACTTCCCCTCCATAAAAGTACTTCTTGCCTGTAGAGATACAGATTCTGTCCAGTGGAGACAGTCCCATTGCCGTCCCTCCCCCGACTGGGGCAGAGAACAGTTTCGCCACCGTTTGCACATTCGACATTCCTGACCTAGAAATGTCTCTTGCTGTCTTTTTAAACTTTGTTTTCTTCTTTGAATTGATGGTAACACCTCGCCACTTTCTTCATTCATGACATACTTAAAATCTTTACCATATGTTCATTTTTACATCTGTACAGATCACAGTTTTACCCTTTTAATGACAATAATCTTTAAACACTATTTTCTACAGTATTGCTTCACAATTTGTCTTAGATAATTTGTTTTTTCTCACTTTCTGCTTCTTGTAGAATTTACTTGTATTAATAGAAGGGTTGCACTGACCCAGGTGGGTTTTCTTGTGGGAATAGTGGGGACATTTTCTGCCAGATTACCTGTATTTAACTAATTAATTGATCTTCCTTTGCAAAGTAGCACCTCCTGCATAGGTTGGAAGCTGGTTTTTTTTTATTTTTTGCCCCCATAGTAATAGGAGGGTATGAACGATTAGGTTACATTGTTTGTGTTTGTGAGGTAAAGTCAAAGTTGTCCTTGATCCCTTCCTGTATTTTAAAGCCTGGCTAGGCCCGGGTGGTAACCTGCAAGGCTCTGCCCCTATCCGTTCCTGCACCTGCTCACCTGGGTCCTGGGACTTGCTTGGCTTGTACTGTCTCTCACACACTCTCCTCATCACACTCACTTTCCCAGGAGGTCCAGCTCCCCCTGGGTGAAAAGAGGCCCAGTGAGACAGAGCCACCACCTGTCCACATTGGCTCAGAGCAAGCAGGGTCTCACGGCATCTGTGGGTTTGAGTGAGTGATATTTCCTAAGATTCCTTTTTCCCATGAGGCTCACATGGGGGGTTGAATCTGCATTTGTTTACTTCTAAAACTTGTGTTCTTAATCACCGGAGTAGACAGATAAGTTTCTTTAGAAACTTCAGTGTTCCGTATTCAGCTTACTCTTAATGCCATTTTACATAGATATTTGGTGCATTAGTTTTACACTTCTGCTATAACCAATTACCACAAATGTAGCACAGTAGCGTTAGAGTACAACTTTACTATTCTCCAGTAGGCTCAGAGGCAAGGAAGGACCTTACTGGGCTAAAACCAAAGTGTGGACAGGGTTGCATTCTTTCTGGAGACTGTTGGAGACAGTTTGTTTCTTTGCTTTTTTCAGCTCCTAAAGGCCACCCACATTCCTCAGCTCACGGCCCCTTGCTCCATTTTCAGAGGTGGCAAGCTAGCATTTCTCTGATGCTGTTTCCCTCAACACACTGCTCTCTGACTCTGCCTTCCTACTCCACTTTTAAAGACCCTTGTGATTACCTTGGGCCACCTGGGCCATCCAACAGAACCTCCCTCTTTTCGGGCCATCTGATTGGCAGCCATACTTCTCTAGCTGCAGCCATCATTCCACTTTGCTGTGCAATCTAACGTATTCCAGGGACCAGAAGGCGAGCATCTAGGAGGAGAGTAGGAACATTGTTCTATTTACCACCCGTGCACACGGCTTTAATAGGCTGCCTCCCGAGCCTTTGCTGAAGGTAAAGAATAATATCATAGAGATGGCAGAGGCCGGAATGGACTGGTGACCTACACAAGCCATGTGGGGAGAAAAGCACCTTAGTGAAAACTTTAGTTGGAATTTTTAGTGTCCCAAGTGTTGCTCAGCCTTTAGGGACAACCAACATCATTTGTCAGAAACTAAGGAATACACTAGAACGCAGATTCATTACTCCTCAAAGGGACGCTTTGCAAACTGACACTGTGATCTGCAATCCAGATATCCTCTCCAAGGAAGCCAGATTATAGTAAGGAAGTTAACTAGGGGCGCAGCTCAGCTGGGGAGGCTGAGAATATCAAGTGTACTTCCTTCTGGAACAGACTTGAATTATCCCTGCCCCTGAGGAGTAAGTTTCCTCCCTAAACAGGAGGCCCCGTATCTCCCTTCCTCAGCTGGATGATATCCACCAAGACCCCAGGATACCCCTGTTCTTCGGCACATAAAATAACATTGCCTCTGCTCAGACGTTCTCTCTGCTTTCTATAGATTGTACTCTGGAACCTTTCTGTAGGTGACCAGAAATCCTGGATTTCTCTTTCTTTATCTTCCTGTTGAGATAACATGTTTCCCACAATGATTTCAACATTCGGACACTCTTGAGCATTTGATATTTCTAGTTTAATTTTTAGAGAGAAAATTATCTTCCTCTTCCCATCAAGCAGTCCCTTTCCTGGGCACTTCTGGTCTCT
>NW_003852429.1:12069350-12071601 GCF_000181295.1 Otolemur garnettii
CAGGCACGGCGGCATTGCTCACTCAGAGCTCTTCATACGCTTGTTCTCTTCTTCCGGGAGACCTATCATCTGTGCCTACACCTGCCCTGAGCATTTGCTGCTAGTTTATCCTTTACACTTGCTCACTATATTCTCAGGATTAGTGTGAATTCCTGTCTCATCCTCCCAGCCTGTCTCATCTGAGACACTGGCCTTCCTCACCCAGGGACCTCCCCCAATTGTTTTCTGCTTATTCCCTCTAATTTAAGTCCCATCTCTGTGGGCCTTTCTGATGGTTTTCACCAGCATTCTTAACACATATACATTTGAATTTATATTCTCTCCTCAATGCAAAATCCTTTCTTAAGACTCTAGCTTAGGACCAGGCAAATGGAGAATGCACATGGGTACAGCATTCGGATCTCCTTCCCGGCATGCGCAGTACACTTGTGCCTAGCAGCCTTTTACTGCCCCTCAAAACGAAGAACTTTCACAGATAAACAGAGAAAAACGGTCATTTCCCAACATCTATCTTTCCTCTTTTTTTCTCAAAGAAAAGGAAGGAAACTAATTAGTACTTTAATATTAGTAACTTACCAAAGCTGCAAACCGTTGATTTCTTTTTTTGTAGCTTGCTTAAAAAATCCTAACAGTCTCACAAACAGGAAGTTTTTGGTATCAGACTTAGCAGAACGACCAGACCTTGGGAAAAAGAAGAGAGAGAGAGGTTTGGGGCACCTTCTCTTTGCATGTCTTGTGTGTGATTTATGCTGCGGGAGGCGTCACACGCCTCCTGGGACTGAGGGAGATGGTGCACTGTGAGCCTTCTACACTGAATATTTTGCCTTTGTAATAATAAATGTTTAAAGCATTGTAGGGCTTGGGGGAAATAGAAGAAATTACATTAACTAAGGTTATTATCATTTTCATTTGGCATAGTCCAACCTCTGAATTATCTATAAATGGTTGAGAGAAAGTTTGACTCTTGTTAAGATATATAATAAACAGCCAGGAAACTGATTCAAAGGCAACTTAAAAAAAAATCCTTAAATCAGAGGGGCCTTGATTTTCACTCCCAGTAGTTTAATATTAATTTTCTTGGTCCTAATACAACTGCATTAAAGTGAACTTTGGAGTAATAAAATTAGAGAAAAGAAAATAAATGATGGAAGTTTATAAGGAAATAGAGGTTTCTGTGTTCCTCGGTTGAGAGTCAAAGCCTGTCTCTTTTCATCTAATTTATAATGTGAATTTTGCAAGTGTTGATTTTCCTTAAAGGAACTTGAATTCCTGATGAAAATGAATGCTCAAGTTCTGAAACATTAAAGAGCCATTTACCAAAGACGATTTTTACAATAAATACTGATTTTGGAGGGAAAAAAATGACCTTACTAGAAAGAATAATTATTTCAGAGGATAAGGAAACTTCACATTTGGATTCCTTATGAAAAAAAGTTAACTTTCTGCTTCCAATCTCGTTGTTGAATGACCACGTTGGACAGTAGAAAAGGGAAAAGCCAGAATCCTGGTCTCGCTGTCAGTACCCCAGGCCCCCGGCCATGGCTGGCTCCGTTAATCCACCACCTTTCGTGAGCCGGAATGTTTTCCCCATTGGCAACTTATAAACACACAGGCAGTTAACTGGGAGCTGATTAAATGAATATTTCTGGAGCTGGTTATCACAATTTTGAATCTAGTTCCTCTGGACCTGAGGGTCTATGGGTCAAATCCCAGCAGGAGTGAATTTTTCAAGCAAAAGAAAGGCATTTATTGGCCTGGCTACTCCTGCGGTGTGAATAGCTAGTGTGCTGCGGGGATTCATAAACCCTTTGCTGAGAACTAGTGTCGTGAGGCCTGAGACTGGGCTTGGCGGCAATTTTTTACTGAAGCTCTCCTGCAGCTCCTGTGGGATAATCAGAACCAGGGCTTTTTCTGTACCCCCAAAATTTCTCTCATCAGACCAGGATACGGGCCATTTCCCGTGTAGTGCTACTCCAGCTTCTGATTTTCTTCACCTTGCATAGGTATCTTCAAAAGGGAAGCCAGATGTTCTTTTGCATCTGGTACTTGGGATGACAGCTCCTTCTCCCTCTCTTCCTTTCCCATTTCCTCTGCCCCCTCTTTCCCTTCTCTGTTCTTTCTCCCCTCCCTTCCTTCCTTTTCTCCCTTCCCTCTCTCTCCCCCTCTCTCCCCTCCCTCCCTTCTTCCTTCCCTCCCTTCTTCCCTCCCTCCCTCCCTTCCTTCCTTCCCTCCCTTCTTCCCTCCCTCCCTC
>NW_003852429.1:12072328-12077678 GCF_000181295.1 Otolemur garnettii
CCCTCTCTCCCCCCCTCTCTCCCCTCCCTCCCTTCCTTCCCTGTCTCCCTTCCCTCTCTCTCCCCCTCTCTTCCTTCCCTCTCTTCCCTCCTTCTCTCCCCTCCTTTTTCTTTTCCACTTTCTTTTTATTTTGCTTTCCTCTGAGTCTCCTGATTTTTTTTTCTTTCAATGTATGCCCTTACACTTTTATTGTTTTAAAGTATTCATAGAATCACAGTCTTTTCTGGGCCTTAGAGTGGACTTCAAGAGCTCAGATGTCACTTTGCTCAGTGGTCGCTAACCTTTCCAGGTTCATGGAAGACAATTTTTTCTGCAGGTGGCAGTCTACAGGGATTCAAGCATCTCCACCTCAGATAATCAGGTGTTAGATTCTCCTAAGAAGCACACACTCTAGACCCCCACACGGGGAGTTGTCAGGAGGGTTTGTGCTCCTATGAGAATCTAACACTGCCACTTACCTGACCGGAGGCAGAGCTCAGGAGGTGATATGAGCTCTGGTGATGTGAGCAGGGGGGAGCTGTTAGGAACACAGATGAAGCTTCCCTCCTTGCCTGCCTGCTGCCCACCTCCCGCTGTGTGGCCCAGTTCCTAACAGGCCATAGACTGGTACTAGTACTATCAGCGGCGTGGGGGTGTGGCTGGCAGACTTCACCCAATCCCACCACTGATGAGTGAATGACCTCTACCTTTGTTTACTCATCTGTTTTGGTGCTTAATTATGCAGTAAGCAGTCTGCTCTATTTGGGGTGGTAACAGACCTGCATTCTTTCCCTACTAGCTCCTCCCAGCTCTGGCTTCTGTCTTTTGCTCCCTTTCTGAGAACAGCTTCTGTGGCAACCATGGGCCATTTTGTACTTCTCTAAACTTTTTGCCCCCCAACTTCTCTATTGTTTCCAAAGATATTGGTGACTTTGTAGTTATCAAATTTTCACCTTTATTCCCTTTGATGTTAGTGTCTGCAACTCATTTGAACTTTCTTTTTAGAGCTGTTTTCCTCTTTACGTCTCCCAACTAAAGTTAATGTTTCCTTTTGGGAGTTTTAATTCCTGAGCATTTTCTAAGGAAAAATACACAAAGAAAACTTTCCTTTTCAAGTTATTTTTGGGTTCTCCTGGAAACTAATCAATTTAATACCTTCCTCTGATCAATCTTAGATAATTCCTTACTATTGGGAACACTGCTTTGGAAGGGAGGGAAGATCCTTGTGTTCACTTATCAGATCATCTAGACGTCTACTTAGTATAAATATATTCAAGCCACACACATCTACGGTGCACCCTCCGCACTCACTCATCCGTTCATGAGCGTCGTTGCTTTCTTTTTTAGGCAGAGGCACAAGTACTCTCAGTCCCAAAGGCTAATTTTGGGCGTTGATAAACCAGGGCTCATTTTTAGAATCCTGAATATGCTTTGAATATCTTGCACACTAAAATATAAGCTCCTTAAAATAGAGACCAGTTTTCTTTCATTCATGGTTGTAGCCTCCAGAATCTAATGCTGTTACTGACACCAACAAGCAATTGTTGAATATGAATGACTGAAATAATAGTCCTCAAAATGTGCTTGATTAAATGAACTGAATCACTCTTATGTAGCTACAGGCTAAGCTAAACGGAAGTGCTGCTGACAAACACCCGTTAGTCTGCGGAATTTGGTATTTGGTTATATTCTAAACAGGCAAAAAGACAGCAAATTGTATTTTCTAAATGTCCAATTTCTCTACCATCCTGTGTCACGTGACTTATCAATTTGTTCTTCTTCTTCTTCTTCTTTTCCTTCCCCTGTTCCTCCTTCCTCCTTCTCTTCCTCCTCCTTCTTTGGAGAGGGAGGAAGATTGAATGATAATTTTATTAATGCTTTGGGTTGGGGGTGTGGGTAAACCCCCTCGGCACCCTGCTGGAGTTACCAGAGACAGTCCCTCAACTGATCAGAGGTGGATGTGTCTGACCTGACTTTTCTGGTGCTGAAATTAAATCACATTCTCACAGATCTTGTCTTGCTTAGTTTTCTGAAATGCTAGAGTTTTCAATTGGTCAATTACAAATACCCTGGTTGTTGTGAATAATAACAGTACATTTGGTGTCTACTTTTGGAAGCGCTGTGCTTCCTTACTGACCTAACGAATGCAGGGCCTCACAGTCACTGCCCACCTCCTCCCTGACAGTATGCATTTGGGTATATGAAAATGCTTTGACGTTTACTGATTTTACAAAGTGTTCTTTTAATTTTAGCATTAGTAATGTTTATGCTAGACCGTGATCCCCTTAGCATTTTTGTTTTTGTGAATTAAACTGTTAAAATGAAAAGGAATCTAATCCCCAGCAATAGAGAAGAGACTCCACATGGCTTCTTGGAAGTTAAACAAATTATGTGAAACAGTAAAATATCAAGAGGGAGAAATTGTCCTATTAAGAATCAAAAGCATAATACATTGTGAGTTTACAGTAGGCCAGACAATGTGCTAACCGTGCTGTACCCATGACTGTTCTCTGCCGTGCCACATGACATGTGCTTCTTACCCCACGTCAGGGAGCGGGTAGGTCAGTAAGAAACCACCTGATGTCGTGGGTCACCCCGTCAGACATGAGACTCCAACTCACGAGTCTGCCTCATTCCAAATGAGTTTTGTCATTCCTATTGTTATCTTTATAGGGAATACTTTTTATTTATTGTATATTGTTATACATTTAAAAGCATTTTTATAAAATGAATTCATTAGATCACCAGAAGGGTTCATGGCCCAAGCCTGGGAAACTTGATCTAAAGCTTCACTTATGGTGCAATTCAGTCTTGTGTCTTCTTGTTCTTGAGCTCTGCCTGATGTAGAGCAGAGATTTAGTGATTTACACAAATTACAATGTAGCTGTAGGAATACTGGGTTTAGTGGCAGGAAGGAGGGAGCAAGTACAGCCTCTGGAATATTTAATGCAGCTGTTATTTCTAAACATGTGTGTGTCTGCAGAACATTTAAAGAAATTATGTTTTCATTTTCTACCAGGTGAGATCTCCAGGCACCCGTTTATTTTACATAGGCCCATAGCAATTGGCTGAAAGTTCTTTCTTTTCCTTTGGTTTTGAGTTGGTTCAAACTATCAGTGGTTCTTTAACCCAGTCAACCTCCTAATTCCACTACTGGAGTCTGGATCTGGCCTTGTTTTTTATTTTATTTTATTTCTTTTTTGAGTCTCATTCTGTTGCCCAGGCTAGAGTGCTGAGCATCAGCCTAGCTTGCAGCAACTGCAAACTCCTAGATTCGAGGAATCCCTTCTGTGTCAGCCTCCTGAGTAACAGCTGGGCCTATAAGCACCCACCAACACACTCAGCTAGTTTTTCCTATTTTGAGTAGAGACAGGGTCTCTCTCTTGCTCAGGCTGGTCTTAAACTCCTGGGTTTAAAGGACCCTCCCACCTTGACCTCCTAGAGTGCTAGGATTGCAGGTGTGAGACTCATAACCAGTTAATCTGCGACTCACAACCAGGTAATCTGAGCTTTCTTACCCAAACTGAGCTACAAGGCATACCCCAAACTGGATCCCAGGAACCTGCCAGCCTTTGGCTGAAGTCACAAAATGGTTTCAGTAAGTTAATGTGTACATCTATTTTCTTATATATATATGGGTTTATTAATTAATTAATTAATGAACATCAGTGAGTATTTATTTAATAAACTTGCTAAGTGCCAGTCATTCTTTTAGGTGCTAGAGATAAAATGTTATTATTAATCTATCATATTATTATTTATGATTGCTGGATAACCTAATAATCCTACTCAGATTCTGAAATATTTCCATAGACATCATAGGATTAGATGACCTGAGAAGCTCAATTCCTCAGTGATACTTGCCCAGGAAGACTTCTGTGTTTTAATTTTTTCCTCCAGGTGATTATACAACCACATGAGTAAACTGACTTCCAGTCTGCTTCAGGGAAGACAGAGCCCACCTGGTTTCAGGAGGCTTCAAGTTGTCTCAGAAAAAGTCTAGACCTGCAACAATGAAAGGGCCTATGTATGATTTATTTTCTTCTCCATGGAAGGGTAGAATTGGAGATAGGTGCGTCTGTCTTTAAGAATATTATTTCAGTTGAGTCCAATGCCAAATCCCTTGCAATGTAAAAGGCATGTAGATTGTCTGGGCTGTTCAATTCCCAGTCTGCCACTAACTACTTCTGTGACCTTGAGAAACAGAAAGTCAATTAACCTTTCCAGCTCTTAGATTCCTTATTTTTAAAATCATGGCATTGGACTATCAATCTCAAATATCTCTTCCAGCTCTAAAATTTTATGATTCCATGTTTTTTGAGGCATCACAAATGTAGTATGGCCTTAAATTTACTTTTTATTGATGTTTGGAAGATAAAGCTTCATCTCATAAACATCTGTTCCGGGGAGCATCATCTTTGAAGTTTATATCATAATTGAAAAGTGATTGATTTAAAATTTCCTGTTAGAGGGTTAGTTAATAACAAATCAAAAATTCTTTGTACTATATAGCTTAAACTAGAGATCAACATTTTAGTCAAGCCAAAAAGAATGGCCTGAAAAAATATTTGTTAAATTTTCCCCCTTATATTTATATAACATACATTTAAATATAGTAAATCTTTTAAAACAGTTATTGGGTTAAATATTAATTGTAGGATTAAAAGGCTTTATGTTGATTCTGTGGTTTCACATAATATGTGTGTTTAAATGTACATAATACTAAATAATAGATTTTCTGCATTATTGGGTAATTCTTTCCCACAGTTAGCTGTTAGAATACTGTGTTAATATCTATTATTAACATCAGCAAATGGTATTATGTGAAACCAAGTGAAAATGGATGGTTCTGATTTAAATCAAACTTTGAAGCTTCAGCCTGTTGACAAGGCTCTGTTTTACCACAGAACTTTCTGGAATGCCACTGAGAGAGTTGTCAGAAAAGTAGAGCAGGAACTTTCTGTCTGTGCATTTGCCCAGAGGCTTTGGTGATTTAAATCTAAAAAAATAAATATATATGTGAAAGTTGTACTGTAACTCTTGGATAAAGGGTATAAATGGGATCCATTGGCCGACTGTCGTTCTGAGGTGGCATTATTGGGTAAAAATAATTCTGTATAGCGTGACACCACACATGATTTGAATTTTTTAAACCAAATTTCATCTTTTTTCATGGTCAAAATATATGGGAGACCAAATCCAAAGCTTTTAAACACTGTTATTTTCCCCAAGGTAAAAATCTGAAAGACAGAACCAACAATATTAATTATACCCTATTCCTTCTTGGAAGTACTTTCCAAGACAAAACTATAGTGGAGGCTGTTTATCAACTTTATCTTGACTTCTTTTTTTTTTTTTTTTTTTTTTTTTT
>NW_003852429.1:12077698-12100323 GCF_000181295.1 Otolemur garnettii
GATAAAACCTTGGAATGGTCCAAAATGTAGTCTGGGGAGAAAAGTAAGGGAGGGGAATCGCTCCATCTCTGGCAACTACACGCACTCCATCAGTAAATGCACTCTCTGAGTGAGGACACAAGGTGATTTTACAGTTTCCAATGTCCATAGAACCTGGAAGCTATTAAAATTGAAAATGGTCATGATAAATTCTAAAGGCATAAACTTAATAGAGATCTTCATCTGGGCTTTGAAAAAAGATGCACATCAGCAAGTTTCTTTTTCCTTTGATGGATAGGTCATTCTTTGGTAAATATGATCAATTAGTTTTTAATTTTGATTACTGTGGGTACATAACAGTTGTATATTTTATGGGGAACATGTGATGTTTTGACATAGGCATACAATGTGTAATGATTAAATCAGAATAATTGGGAATCCATTACCTCAAGCATTTATCATTTCTTTGTGTTGGGAATGTGATTCCCCCTCAACTCCTTATGAGGTCTAAACCAGGATGTGTAGAGAAACCTCTGATTTAAAATAAGTAATATTGAAATCATATCAGAGGACCAAGACCCACCCCAGTTATATAAATGCATTTTTCTTTAGGAAGTCAAAATCTGCTGGGCTTTTTTTTTGGGGGGGGGGAGGACTTCTTATCCACATAGGTACATTGCTTTACAGTTTGGTGTAATTAATATAGAAACTCAGTCCGAGTTTACCTCTCTTCTCTTGGTTTTCCTAAAAGAATTGGTCAGAATTCTTTTTGTTTGTGATGAGAAAGAATCACGCTTTTCTGCTTTAAAATTTGCTCTTCAACTTTCTGCTCTTTGTGGATCTCATGACAATGTTCTTGAATCGCAGTAAACATACAGCGTCTGCCAACTCAGAAGAGGCACAAATCTGCTCTGACAATGGTTTTCAAAATGACTGTGAAGTGTGTGGAGGCCACCTGTGGCAAAGAAACAGGAAGGTGGTGGGCAGTAGCCGACTGGTCTGGATGGTTCCCCTGCCAGTGGAGTGGTAGCTTACATTCTTGGTAACTCGCCTGCTTGTTACTTAATAAGAACATCCATGCTGTGCCATCCAGACCCCCATCCATGCCCTGGAGACTTGCACCATTAGCTCACACACGTCAGTATCCCCACATGTGAGCAGTCAGTGCTCTGGACAGAAGAGACAGTTAGACTTACTCTCATAGGAGAGCAGACAAGTAGGAGTCTACCTTCCCAACATAGTACTGTTTGCAATAGATAACCACTCAAGAAGAAAGAGAAATCATCTTGATTGATTTTTATTAGGTTAAAGATATCATCCCTGTTATTTTTTATAGTATTTGTCCTATATTTTATCTGTCACACCATAACATGGTGAGGTCTACCTGCTAATTTTTGAAAACTGAACAACAAGCAACCACTTGTTAAGAGTTTAGGTGAGAAATGTGTTCTCCACATTCAGCATTTCAAGTAAAAATGTACCTCTTAGGTGAAGACTAGTGACTTTCTACCATTTACATTTACTTCATTACAGATCAAACAAATGTACCGAGCTGTAAATGGTGAGTTCTGTGTTCGGTGCTCTGAATGATATACTGAACTAGAACATCTGTTTCTTTTCTTAAAAGGTATTTTATTCTTGGGTAATAGATTAAGGTTTAAAATGCAGAAATATTTGGGACATTATTTTGACTGAATCTTTAAATAATAGTTGAAATGTGACGTATATATTTAATATGCTGTGTTTCATAGGAAGTCATTGGTTCCAAAATTTACAAAGGGCTACTTGTGTACAAAACTATCCTTTTCCCAAAATTTGCTATTTTTTAAAAAGTGCATTCACAAAATGATGTTTTCCCCTGTTAGTACAACAAATTCAAATGGTACTTTTACAGACTTTGAGGACTTTAAATGATACTACAAATAAGCCATAAAATGTTACCTGGCTAACCAACAAATATAAAATATGCTCTACTTGGATGAAATGGTGGCTTTGACTGTCACTCACAGGGGAAGGAGCATGCTGGACACCTCTGGTGGTTCCCCTTTCCTGTTGACCGTGTGGACATCTTGATAACTATGATACCATATGAAATGTCAATAAGCTCTGAACCTTTACATCAAATATGTCAACCACAAAATGTCACCAAATGTAGTCAACCTTGTAAAGCAAATGGCTAGCATGTCAAAGCATAGTCACTAAGGATAAGAGACCCCCCCAGACATGACACTAATCTAGGCATTCAAGAGATCTGTCTTAGAACAGTGTTGCTCAAACTTTAATGTACCTGGGTCACCTGGGCATCTTGTTAATATGTAGATTTTTTATCTAGGATGGAGCCTGAGACCCTGCATTGCCAACAAGTTCCCAAGTAGTGTTGGTTCACAGATCACACTTTGGAAGGCAAGATATTAGAGTGGATTGAACGTGACCACGAACCATTTCAGTATGCAGAAGACAAAATGATGAGACATAGAAGGTGTAGTTTTTGGAATTTTCTCATTCATTGCTAATTATACTTTTCATTTTAGACTATGTCTGTGGAAACAAGGAAGGTAGATGAGAAGTAGAGAAAGTTAAATCAAGATTCCCTCGGGCAGCGCCTGTGGTTCAGTGAGTAGAGCGCCAGCCCCATATACTGAGGGTGGCAGGTTTGAACTCGACTCTGGCCAAACTGCAACAACAACAATAACAACAACAAAATAGCCAGGCATGTGGTGGGTGCCTGTAGTCCCAGCTACTCAGGAGACTGAGATAAGAGAATCACCTAAGCCTAAGAGCTGGAAGTTGCTGTGAGCTATGATGTTACAGCACTCTATAGAGGGTGACAAAGTGAGATTCTCTCTCTAAAAAAAAAAAAAAGATTCACTCACTCATCTATGTGGCATTGTATAATTTTATTTTTCATTCAATTGTCCATTTTTATTATACAAAAGTATCCTTTTTCAACAAGGTGATTCTTCTACCATTAAAATATAGATTTGTAGGAAAACATTTAAGAAATGCCATGTAAACAATGATCAGTTAATGGACTCCTGGGGATACATCATTCCTAATGTACCTGAAAATACTGTAATCTTCCTTCTTCAGTCTTTGGTTTTGTTTCATTTGCAATTTCCCACTGGATCTCTCTAAGCCCAAGGACTTGTACTTACAAAGACACTGTGGCCACACAACAGAAGAGAGGTAAGTGGGCCACATAGGAATAGCCCTGTGGCCTTGGTCTTATTAACAAAATGCTCTGATCAACTGAGCTAACAACCACACATTTGTAACTGCCCAGGCTGAGGGAGATGAATTCCTCTTCCTTCTGTCTCTAGTTACTGAAGATGCTTCAAATGATCCCACTGGACTATTGAGATACATTTGCTCGGAGTATCTGCCAGGTTAGGCTAGACATTGAAATCTGTTGGTGCATTGTCCAAGTACAGGCTTACTGTGGTAAATCAAAGAGACTTTTTGGACTATATCCACAGTAAACTAGTTATTAGGGAATGAAGTCTTCGGGGGAGTTATGGTACAACCCACAAATATCTTTATAATATGTAGACAGTTGTAATTAATCCTCTGTATATTGATGACTCAGTAATACAATAATTAGAAAAAAATGTGAAAGTTTTAAGAACACACTTTTCTCACTACCAAGTCATACATGTACAGCAGAATCAGCAAACATCCTTGACAAAGGAAATCACATCCATTTCCTTTTCATAATTAACTTAGTAGGGCTGCCTGGACTCAACCCTTACTCTACAGGAGAGCTGCAATGGGAGGAAGGTCTATTTGGGTTGAAGTAGGAGGACATTTCATAATCCTGTGCAACAGTTTTGGATCTAGTGACTCCAAGGTTCACCTTCGGCAGGGAAATCTGCCAAAGAATAATTTGACATTCTGTGATAGGAGTTGCCCTGGAAATAAATGCTTTATTCTCTTAATTCTTCCCCACCACTTATCAGATCTCACTAATTTGGCTTATCAGATAGAACTAAGTATTTATGATTTTTGTGGAAAACATTTTGTCAAAAAGCATCCAATTGGACATTTAAACTATCATCATATACATGTGATATTATTTTATGCAGAGCAGACTTCTAAAAATGCAGTAAATAGTCTTGATTAAAATGGAAACCTTTTAAATAATCTCAGGTATACAATTAAATGGAATAAGTATGAAGTAATTCAAGTCAACCAAAACAGCTTTCATGCCATTTTTCTTATTTCGCTCTGCTTCGGGCCCTGAAGAATATAAAGTTCTTAGGATGTGTTAGTGGAGTGCGGAGTGGCCCCTGAGCCCTCCTCTCCCCAGCAACTGGTTCATTGCTATACACCGTCTATCCAGTAAGCGTCCTCTCCTCCCTGCTTTCTTTCTCTCTTTGAAGCATCCCTTTCCTTTTGCTAAAAATAATGGTTTCCAACCACTGGACTGCTGATATTCTGAAGCAGGTGGTTCTGGTGTGAGGGGGCTGCCCTGTGTCCTGCAGGGCATGCGGCAGTCTTGCTAGCCTCTCTATTCATTGCAGCCAGTAGCCCTTCTTTTTTATAATAACCCCAAATGCCTCCAGACAATGCCAAATGTCTCCTAAGGGACAATTTGCCTCCATTGAGAACCATTGTGCTAAGTCCTTTTTAATCCCTCCTGCTCAAGCCACACCCACACCCACACTATGAAGCTTTTCTTGATTGTACATACTAGTCCATGGCGACTGTTCCATTAAGTTTGTACAAAAATGCAATTGCCTAAACAATATATATTCATGGCAAAAACAAAAGAAAAGAAGAATAGAATATGGAACTGTAGAAAACAGAAATAGGAGAATTAGGGCCCACGTTAACCTTTTCCTTCTTCCCTTTCCTCTTGAGCTGTAACCAAAATGAGTGTTGTAGCAGGTGCCTTTGCAGGGTGTTTGAGGCAATTTGAAAGCTAACGTGGGCTTTTATCACTTTCATTTGCTTCTCTTTCACTGAAAGTGAAAGTTTTGTGTGCTCTCTGGCCATTTTTACTTTCTCTCTCTCTCTCTCTTTTTTTTAGAGACAGAGTCTCACTTTATCGCCCTGGGTAGAGTGCCGTGGCAGCGTCACACAGCTCACAGCGACCTCCAACTCCTGGGCAGAGGTGATTCTCTTGCTTCTCTTTTTATAGTGCTTGTTAGTTTCTTTAGTTCAATTTTCCGATTTATTTTTTTCATATTAATTTGGATTAAAATCCATATTTACATCATGGCTACAAATCATTTTTTTATTCATATTGAAGATTTTTTCCGAGTCTGTATAATCATATGTGTTGTCTATTAAATTTTTACATTGCCTAAAATGTCAGATATTTCTTTATGTCCTAAGATTTTTTATGTTTGTTATATACACACATGAAGTATGTATTATTCTTTCCTAATACTTTTTATAATTTCCCTTCAGTCAATTACTGTTTAAAAGCAGGGACGTAACTTTCTTCTTGCTGTGTCCCAAGTGAATAGCTCCATCAGGCCCCCCTGACCTGTCCTAAGGGACAAGCCCAAACCTCAGTGCCTCACAGCTTCTCAGGATGGTTAGACTGGGTTGTGTGTCTTATTCTAGTTCCTGAAGGATCAGCCTTTACCTGGGATGTGCCAGCAGAGGAAGAAGAGATGGTGGCTCTGCCCCTTGGCCAGTAATGCTTCTGCTCAGAGGCAGCACAGTCACTTGTGATTCACTGAGAAATCACCTGCCCAACTCCAATAACCATGAGTGGGAAAGTATCAGCCATCCTGAAACATAGACCTTGGACAAAGGAGTTCAGAGGGTGAGTGACCATCTCCACAACAAGGAGATCTACCAGCAGAGCTAACGCACCTTTAATAGAACATTTCCTTAACTTTCCATTGATTTTCTGTACCACTTATCTGGAACTGGCTTATGTCATTTTGTATTATTATTACTATTTATCCTTTTATGAATATATTCTCTCCTTAACTAAATAAGTCCCTTGGGACAAGAAACTGTCTTTTATTAGAAGTTACACCTAATCATTTCCTGAAGGTTTGGGAATTTGAAGCCACCTAAATAATCATTTCTTGGGCAATGGATGAATGAATACTAAAGACACATGTGAAGACATACAGTTAACTCCGGATGCAAGCTATCTATATTTATATTTATATCTAGACATACCTAGATATCTAACAGGGCAGTGCCTGTGGCTCAAAGGAGTAGGGAGCCGGCCCCATATGCTGGAGGTGGCAGGTTCAAACCCAGCCTTGGCCAAAAACTCAAAAAAAAAAAAATATATATATATATATAAAGATATATTATATATAATCTGTTTAGGTATATTTAGGTATATCTAAACAGATTATATTTAGATATAAATATATCTATACAGATTATATTAAATATATTTATATATTATATATAATATTTATAATGTATGATATTATATATAATATATAATATATAGACTATATCTAAACTGATTATATTAAATATATCTGTTTAGATATATATAAAATATATAATTATATATTTTACATTATATATTATATATGATAGATATATGTTATAGATACATTATATATAATCATAATAGGGCTTATAGGAAAAATAGGATTGGGGCAAGTCACTCCAAACCTACATACTGTCACCATTAAAAACACTGTGAAGAACGATGATTATTCTACTAGATACATTAAAAGTTAAAAAGAAATACCAAATTTCTAACATATATGCATATACTAAGGCATGTAAAAGGATTTGTCTTAATAACTGAATGGAGGATGATGGAAGAGACCATAGGCAAGTGTTGACCCTGCTGAATTATTTGGGGCCCAAGGATTGAAGAGGTGCACTTGTCACCACTCCTGCGCGAGGTCACCACACCCAGACGAGAGGAAGCACATGACAGAAATGGGCCTCCTGCTCTATGGAGTTGTCTCCGCTTGCTTCTTTCAGCTGGATTTGTGTGTTTTGAGACTGGTGGCCCTTACTTGGTGATCTTAAACATGAGAAAGCTGCGGAAATTGCTAATGAAGCAATGCAACTGCTTTGTTATCCCGAGCTGCTTTGCGTTATAGTGACAGGCTGTACATTCAGCAACATGGCTGGATTTTCAAAACATAATGCTCAGATGAAAGGTAAGAAACAACAGGGAATTTATTGTGCAATACTACTTATGTAAATTAAAAACAAACAGAGCACTACATATTTCACTAGGACACATGCATATTGGAGGATCTATTTCAAACACATCAGAGAAGGTAGGCGTCTCCTGGGAGGGAGAGGAACTGAGATGAGGCTCAGAGGAGAGAACACAAACCAAAGCAAATGAGAGAGGAGGAATCTAGCAGCCAGCGATGAACACAGAGCCCCAGCTGCCAGGGGCCCAGGCTTAACTCAGCTGGAGTAGTTGAGCACAGCCAGGTATGCCAGTGGTTTCCAGCAAGGTGCTGAAGATGGCAGTTTACCTCTGATCTGGCTCCCTCGTCTCCTGTCTGGGTACTGATTAGCACTAACTGAAGTTTCCTAATGCGTTCTAATCAGTTCAGAGTTTCATCATCTCCCATGCAGTAAACCCTGTGCTTGAAATCCCAATTAAGGCCTTTAAAATTAAACTGCAAAACTTTGGGGATGTGGTGCCCTTCCCTGTGAGACCAGTCTGGCACAGACATGTGAGTGTGCCCTGGATGTCAGGTGCTCTTTCTTGAGGCTCCTTTGGCAGCTTGTGACACAGATCCTTAGTATCTTACTAGCCTGTTCCCACACCCAGCAATGGTTATGGGAAAGTTACAGTGTCCTCCCTCTGTTTCCAGCCCCCCCCCCCAACTGGCTTTGGGAATTTCCATGACAAGGGGTAGAAGGTTTTCAGAGCCTTGGGAATCTTTTTTGTGGGCTAAGGACATAGCTGCCACTCCCTGGGTCCTTGGGCTCCTGTTTATTCTCCTCCCCTCTACCCTGCACCTGTGCTTCCTGCAGGCTGTAGTAGATGGGCTCACTTCCCTCACCCCCAGAACCCTCCTCTGCACCATTCTTCCCTAGTAACAACTCAGTCTTGTCCCTGCTTCTCATGAGGAAACTTAACACCAGGATATTGTCTCTCCACACCTCAGTTTAGGATCCCCCACTAGGCTGTAAGAAGCAGGGGGCTGCCCTTCCGCACTGGAACAGAAACGTCCCCTGGAAAGACAGAGTGCAGAGAGGAATTAACAGAAGTCTCTCCCTCAACTTCTGCCCTTGTTCACTCTCTAGCATGTTACAATCGAGCGTTTCTCCCTAAACATACTGAAGTTGCCACATTATTAATAATAACATTCTATTTGGCAAATTCCATGGGCCACAACAATAATTTTTGTCTATAGCATTTGACCCAGTGATTGATCTCCTATTTTTAAAATCCCAGTTTTCTTTCACTTCTTGAACACCAGCCAGTCCTGATTCTTCTAATAGGTTTCTGACAATTGTTTTCGCTCCCTTTCTTTGATCCTCCTCCCTCATTAATACCGAAAGTATTAATGATCCCCTTTTCTCCTCTTCTACTTTTAAGGCCATAGACTTTATGGATCCCTCAAAATATGCAACAGCAGCCTCTCTGAAATGACAGCCCTGTATTTCTGGAAAGTATGTGATGTTCAACTACTTGAATATTAGCATTTTAAAAAATTATACTAACTCTGGGTGGTGCCTGTGGCTCAAAGGAGTAGGGTGCTGGCCCCATATACTGGAGGTGGTGGGTTCAAACCCAGCCCCAGCCAAAAAAAAAAATTATACTAACTCCCCCCCCCCCAGTTAAATTACTTATCCTCTCCCCTGAATTCTCTCAGTCAAGGATCTCATTATGTACGTGGTTTTTCAAGCTGAATGTGTCCATCTTTGCTGGCTCCCTCCCCACCTCCATCTCTTTCCTTTAGTTATTCGTAGATTTTCATTAACATCTTACATTGGACTTAAGAAATGTCCTTCAGTCTGGGCCCTTACTCTCTGTTCTTACTATTAGCATTTCTGCGCAGTGTTTCAGCATTTTCATTCGGAGCTATTTCCCTTCCCTTCTCTTTTCTTCCCTTCCTTTTCATTTCCTTTTTTTTTTTTTTTTGTAGTAGAGTCTCACATTCTTGTCTAGGCTACTGTGCTGTGGCATCAGCCTAGCTCACAGAAGCCTCAAACTCCTGGGTGCAAGCAATCCTCTTCCTTCATCCTCCTAGTAGCTGGGATTACAGGCACCCACTACAATGCCTGACTAATTTTTCTTTTTTTTGGTAGAAATAGGGTCTTGCTCTTGTTTACACTGGTCTGAAATTCCTAAGCTCAAGCAATTTTAGTGCTATGCTTACAGGCATAAGCAGGGGTCCTCAAACTTTTTAAACAGGGAGCCAGTTCACTGTCCCTCAGACCGTTGGAGGACTGGACTGCAGGCCCCGGGACGAGTTGGCTGCTAAGCAGGATAGTCAGGGGTGGCAAAAATACCTGGCGGGCTGGATAAATGTCCTCAGCGGGCCACAGGTGACCCGCAGGCCATAGCTTGAGGAAGCCTGGTAGACCATAGACCATGCTCGTCTTGAATTATGTTTTTTTGTAAAATTGCTAAAATTGTGCTTTTTTGCGGGATTGCTAAAATTGTCTCCCTAAGTTGCAAGTGTGATCCCCCACCTCAAACCCCTATTTTCTCCAGATTTCTGCATTACAAATTTGGTACTAGCTATAATCAGGAAGGTGTTTAAAATTTTTTTAAATTAAAAAATCCTCTTCCTCAAAGTCATCTCTTGTCTTTCCTCAATGCATTTTAATTTTTAGCACTCTGCTATACCCTATACCATTTTGTCTAGAATTCCTCATTGGCCGAAATCCATGATCAAAAAGGGTCTTTCTTAACAAAAGTGTAAAGCTATAAGATTACAACTAGAAGGGAAAACTATAGGGGAAGCTTCATAGCCTAAAATGGTACATGAAAAAGACAGAAAGATCACAAATTAGCAACCTAATATCACATTTCAAGGAACCAGACAAAGAAGAGCAAAGCCAATCCAAAGCCAGCAGAATAAAAGAAATAACAAAGCAGAACTAAAGAAATTGGAAAAAAATACAAAGGATCAATAAAACAAAAAGTCAGTCCTCTGAGAAGATAAGCAAAATCTATGGACTATTAGTCAGATTAACCAGAAATAGAAGAGAAAGGCTTCAGATAAGCTCAGTCAGAAGTGAAAAAAGAAACAACACGAAGGGTATCACAGGATACAAAATATCATCCCTGGATCCCGAGGTCCACATCTTACACAAATCTCTGTGCACACAAACTGCAAAACCTGGGAGAAATAGATTATTCCTGGAAACACACAACCTCCTAACCCTGAATTAGGAAGGAATATAAATCCTAAACAGAAAAATAATGAGGAGAGAGACTGAAGCAGTAATAAAATTCTTTCAACAACAACAAAATCCTTGGGCCACAGGGATCCTCAGCCAAATTCTAGGATCCCTACAGAGAAGGACTGGTGCCCACCCTGCAGAAACAAGGAATCATGTCGAGGAGGGAGGCTCCCAACTCACCCACTGAACATTTCACAAAAGATTTACAAAACATTCTCCATGTGTTGGCCACCTTGTTGTAAAACTTTGTCGTGAATATTTCATAAATAAAGGTAAATTTAGCTACAATTCTGCATTTTTCCTAGGTATGGCAACTTTAGAGGTGACTTTCAGGACACCTTGTACACACACACACACACCATAGAGTACTACTCAGCCATAGGAAAGAAGGAAAGAATGTCTGTTTCTGCAAGTTGATTGGAAGAGGAGACCATTATCCTAAGTGGAGTGTCTCAGGAATGGAGAAACACCACATGTTCTCTCTAATAATTGGAGATAAATGATGGGTACTAACAGGCACAAAGAGATAGAAAAGGCACCAGAAACCAAGAAAGGGGAAGGATTAGAAGGTGTGATAGGGAAGAATTTACTCATCAAGTACGACGAACGCTATTCTGATAATGGGCATGCTAAAATCCCCGACTTAAGCATTATACAGGGTGGCCATAAAGTTCCTGTGCAAATTACAACTATTTTATTTGCACAGGAATTTTACAGCCACCCTGTGTAAGGTATTTATGCAACAAAAAACATTTGTGTCCCCTAGCGTTTTGAAATGAAAAAAATAAAGACTAAGATAGGAAACTGATTTTAAAATTCTAGCAGGGGAATTTGTTTTTATACTTTTTTCTTTTAAACATTGTTGTCTAGTTAATAAAGCTAAAAGCAATGATTTTAACAATGGAATATTAATTAGGTTTTTACACATTGTGTCTTTCGTAATACCAATTTTCCTGAGGTAGACCTAAGCTTAGAGTGTTCGTAGAGGCCAATAGTAAATTTTTTTTTTTTTAAAACACCCCCAATGTTTGCATAGGTAGCTTATGTAAAAGAATAAAGTAGGGTTTTACTGAGTGATGGGCATCTCAAAATACGGGTTTTTTTTTCTAGCTTTTTATACTGGCTAAATGGCTTGAAGGAACATTCTCTTGTTTTGGTAAAATAACAGACAAAATACACAATGTTTTAAAAAATAAATATGTGAAATATAGGGGTTTATTTTTTTGAGTAGAAATGTTGAAAAGAATTGAATGACTTTTAAATAAAAGCATGACCTTGATCTCAGAAAAGGATAAGGGCATTCAAGAGCTCTTTCTCTATAAGTTTACATTCCTCTCTGAGAATCGCCACGGGGCCGTAGCTTCAATTTATAATTCTCCTGTGAAGGAGTAAGGGAAATCATTCTGGGATATTTATGTCTTCCTCAGAGCTGTCTTTGGGGATTGTCTGAATCCATAGCTGTCATATTGTGTGGGAACAGAGATTCCTGGAGAAGGCTTTGATCAGTGCCACCCATTCACTTAAGCCCAGACACACATAGTCCACACCATGTGTACCCCAGAATGGTGCTGCTAATTACTGTTATTACCTTAATAACTGGAGAACCCTGGAATAATATATTTTTTTAGTTGTGAATTAAAAATGGCAATGTACTGGCTTTGATGCTGTCAGAATGAAATCTGTATTACCAAATTTCTATAAGCCAGAAGATTAATTATATTTGTACAACCTTTTCCCCTCTTTCTTATCCAGTCACTAACAAATTGTTAAAAGTACACGGAGTCTTATTTGGGACATAATTTGGGGTTACTATCACAAATGGAGTGCTGCTAATTTTGTTGGTCCAGTCAACGTGCTGATTGCAATGCTTCTTAATTCTACTTTATCTCTCAGAGATGGAATCATATTAGAATCTTTGGAAAAGAAAACCAAACATCATTTAACTGTTAGATTAACCTTCACTGAGTCCATGAGATTCCTAATGCATAAATCCATTGAATTATATTTGGTTTGACTTTATAAAAACAACATCAGGGTTAATTGACAATATAATAGAGGGTTTGCAAGAACCCCCTTAGAGGTATTTCTTTCTCCCTCCCCTTTTTCTTTGTTTCAGAATTAGAGTTAAGAGTTAAGCCCAGTTTCTGCATAATCTTTAGGCCCAGGACAGAACTGGATAGGCCGCGGTTATTAAGAAGTAGGTTCTGACTCGGGCAATTGGCCAAACTTGACTGCAGTGGTATCAATTGTAGGTACATTATTGTATTCATTTTACTAAAGGGCACGTCATTTTTTTTTCCTCTAGGAATTTTTAGCAAGTGGTTAAAAATAACCTTTAAGAAAGGTTATATTACTGCTGAGGCCTCGCCAAACCTTTTGGATGGAAATCTGCATCCATCATACTCAGATCTGTCAAAGTAAGTCTGGTGAGCAGTTCAGTAGACAGAAGGTTGAATTCAAATGTCACTGCGCCATGTTTTGTGAAAAACTGGCTGGCTGAGGTGACCTTTGCGTGCCCACATTCCATTTTGTAGTTTGAAAGGTAAGGAAAAGCGGGTCTGCAAAATTATGCAATATTAGGGTAAAACGTGGGAGCAAAGACAGATTCAAATTTTAATTCTGAAACTGTCAGCTTTGGCCAAAGATGAACACAAATCTAATTATTCAATCTTAGCTTGAAACATTCTTTTGAGACTGAAAAATGTACCCCGTTGACCATGAAGTTGTGAGTTTAGCAGTTACAGAAAAACATCTGTTTAAATAACCCTCCATGAAATGATTATTTCTTTAAAATATCCTTCATGGTCTATTTTATTGAACTGTATCTGTTAATGTACTAACAGCGGCTGACCTGAGAGAACGTGGGCAAGTGAGGTTAGAGAGCAGTCAGTCGTCACAATAAGTGAGAATGAAGATTGTTCATGTGGGTGAAAAAGAAAGCACTTCATGAAAAACCTGAATGGAAATTACTTGAAGACTACCAGTTCTGGTTTGATATAGTTGAAAAATAAGAATTCAGAGCTGCACCATTTCTTACAGTACCAGTGGGAAAAGTGTTTTCAGTTAATGAATGTTTATCGTACATGATATGTGTATAGAAATTTATAGATAGATTCTATAAAAGTGTGGGTCACAAAACCAAATAATTCCTTTAGCCAGTGACATTCTCTCTAGGTAATTTGAAACTTTTTTGAAATAGGTGTCCACAGAGAATAGCAGTGTCATGTCATTCAGCTTTCTAAAGCCCCAAAGGGATTTACATAAACAAAGTTAAATTGTTTTCCTCTTACCTTTATCTTTCTCTTACTGATCGTTAGCCTTTTAGAGCATAACCCAGGGACATAGGGGAACAGTCTCCCAATGGTGGAGTGCAAGCCCCTGCCGCCATGACTGTCTTTGTGCGTTCGAGGTGACACCTTGCACAATGGGACCAAGAACAGAGTGCTCACATTTCTGCCAAGATTGTCCTTATGCCTATTGGGTCTTTTCCTTCTCCTGTGACCGCTTTATGGGTATTTTTATACACTATCTTGGTTTAAAATACCATGTGTATGTTGATGATCTCCATGGTTTTACCTTCATTGACACCACTCTCTTGTCTAAAGACTGATATCTGCCTCTATGTCCCATGATGTCTCCACAACAGCACTCTCTCTCTCTGTTGGGAAACTTCTCCCCTTATTGTCAATTTCAGCACAATTTTAGGTGACTGAGGCACATTTAGGAAGGAAGACACAGAAGTCTTATGGTAAGTTAGAGATGTGTGTCTCCCATTCATTCCAGATACATCAGTCGTCTCACCACCAAGTCCCTATATTTAAAACCTCATGACGACTGGCCAATAGTGTCTCCATTTTACCTTTAAAAAATCTTTAAAGTAGAATAAATACAGAAAGTTGAACATTAATAAATGGCTGTTGAGACTCAAATAGTTTAACTGAATTCACATTACCTGATGTACAAATAAGAATGAACAATTTGTTTAATATTGACTTAATTAACTTAATAAAAAATATTTAAAATAAATATTGAATACAAACAACTGTTGTAGAATAAGGATTGGCAAACCATGCCGTGTGTCAAAGATCTTTCTGGACAATAATGGTCTTTATTTTTTATAGCCTGCAAGCTAAAATAATTTTTACATTCTTTTTAAAGCTTATTAAGCACAGGCAGGTGTGTTCATACACACACAAAGACTCTGCAATGTGGATAATATGCACTATTTTTTTTTTTTTTTCAGTTTTTTGGCTGGGGCCGGGTTTGAACCTACCACCTCTGATATATGGGGCCTGCACCCTAGTCCTTTGAGCCACAGGCATTGCCCTCACTATTTGTATGCCTACAAAGTCTAAAATATTTATTCTCTGGCCATTAGTGTGAAAGTTTGCTGACCCTTGTTGCAGTGGAGTAAACAGCTAAATTTCACAATCCAGACTAATACCTGATACTTTATTATCAACTCTTACTAAAAAACTTAGAAAGTTGAATTTAAATATTCTTATGCTAAAGGGGGCAGTGTATCTAAAATTAAGCTTGCTTAAATATTTTGCAGTTTGTTTCTAAATACCAACAATGATTATAATATTTTTTACATCCAGTCTTCTAATTTAGTGAGATGAGTTAGGTTAGAAAATATATGAATGTATTGAGACTATATTCTATTACAGATACAGCTATAAAAACTTGAAAAAGAGAAAAAAATGAAGACACTTAAAAGAATTTCAAAATGAAGGCCTATGATTATCGATTTCAAAGTGAACAGAATTTCACTTGGTATCAACTTCAAAACATTACGATGTTTGGGGGGGTTACAATCCCTGCTTAGTTACTTCATTTTTAAAATCAGCACACATTAAATGAGTGTGAACTTTGTGACAGGGGTAGTGTAAAGTGCTTTTCTGCAAGAGTATAAGATTCACATAAAAAGATTTGTGATAAAATGAGATGAATGCTCTAACAGACACAGAGGGAAACAGGAAAAGTCAGCTTTTCTGGGTGGTGGCATTTCCATTCAGGGTGCTGGTTGAACTGAATTTACCAGGCAGGGATGCAGGAGAGCACTGGTGTGGAAATGGCATGAATGGTTGAGGCAAAGGCACAAGCATGTACCTTGGCAGGGTGGGCTGAAACCACTTGTATGTTTGGAGAAATGAAATGAATGATGCAGGGTGGAGACCGTCAGGGCCAGAGCCTGAGCACCTGATCACGGAGGGCTCCTGTGCCGTGGAAAGGGTGTAGAGTGGGGTGGGAGGACCTTTCCATGTTAGAAGCTCCATCGATGTAGCTGTAATCAAAAAAGCCATATTTAGGAAACTTCAATGCTATACTTAAAAATGTACATTATTTTGTAAAAATCTACTGTGTAGTACGTATGTAATAATTCCAAAAAATGGAAATGATTTACTAATTTTAAAGTTAACCTTTCAGTGGCTTTTTGTGTCTACTTATTGTTGAAAGCATCTGAATATTTGGTTGCAGGATGGAGGTCCTCAGTCTCTGTTGATCCTCTGCAGGACTATCAGCCATTGCTGTAGCTTCTCAGCAATAAGTGGTTTGAAGAGCAGGAAAACATTTTGGGGATATGCTGCTGGAGGCATGGGTATTCTACTGCATGTTATTGTATTTCAGTTGGACCTTTCTTAGCATCAAACAATGACTTTAAAATGTCATCTACAGAGAGCTCAATCAATTCCATCTATAGTTCTTTAGGTGACTTGGTGATATCAGCTAGGTGAGGCTGAACTTTGAGTGTGATGTCATGATTCTCAAAGTCAGTGAACCTTTCACTGTATTCGACAATTAATAATAACAGATGTGTATTCTTCAAATGATTCCCATATTATCACCCTGCTCATTGATTACCTTTGACAACTGGTGAAAATGTTTATTCAAAATATCCTTTTGAAGAAATGTTTTGAGAAAAGATAGCTTTCCCCCCAAATTATTGAATTTTTGCCATGTTTAGACTTAGTTTAACCTTGCAAAAAAAAAAAACGTAAGTTGTTTTGATTGAACATGATACCACACAGATATGCTATATTCTTCTATGAATCTTCTTTCAATAATTCACATTTCTCATTCTCTCCTTCATAAAGTTAACTATATGTTTTTGCAGAGATAATATTTTAGCTAACACCTGTCCCTGTGACAGCTAATGCTCTTTGAATGATATTCAAGTCCACACTGAATACCTCATCTTTCAAATTTAGCATGTTAGAAATGGGTCATGCCCTGTTGCATTTGCAGGAATTTAGTTAACAATACTTATAACTTGTTCAAGGTCACTTAAAATAGTAGCCTCAGCACAGAGATTTTGCTGATGCAAGATGCAAGGAAAAGAAATGAGAGCATCTAGATTTAATACTTAATGTTAATTTTTTAAAAAATCTATGCAACAAACCCTATACGTTTTCCTGTCATGGAAGGTGCACCATATTTATATACACTCACTAATTTACAAAACTAAGTCCAACTTCACGACGTGTATCTTGACAATTGTGGGAGATTTTTATTCCTTGTTTTCTGCTTGCAAAAGTGCCCAAAGCAAGTAATTCTTCATAGCAAGGAAAATCTGCTGTTAATGACCAGAGTGAAATGTAAAACCTGCACCAGGTCAATAGTATCAGTTAATTCATCCAAAATGATTGAGTAATACTATTTTCCTTTTAAAGTATTGCATGAGATTGTTAGGTTAAGTTGAAGCCTAATTCATGCTTCTGATCAGTTATGATTCTCTTTGAAAGAGGCAGTTGTTTGTATTTTGAAACATTATCTGGGTTTAAGCATCCTACAATGTTGATGATGCATTCTTTACATCACTTAATGGCTTCCCCCTTTTCCCAATTATTCAAGCTACTTTGTAAGTTGCTTCAGTGGCATTATTTCCAGGTTTTATAGCTGCTTGAAAGAGTTGTCTTTACTTTTGTATTTCCTCTTTTAATTTCTTTAATATAACTTTTCATAACTCTCCCTTTAATTTAAAATATTTAGGGTTCTTATGAGTGTGACAGTGCTGGTGAGCAGTGAGTTTCTCAATGATCACACAATAAGAAAATCATCTTTATCAAGATAAGGTGTGCAAGAAACAAGGTGATAGTGCAATTCTCAATCCTCATTTAAAAATCTGTTTTCTTCCTTCTGCATTTTTCTGGTCTTCTTTGACATTCTGTGTGGTTAAAAAGACAGAAGTGAAAAATACTGTGGGTTGTGGAACTATTCACAAATTCCACTTCAAACAGAAACACAGTGCACCATTGTCAAAGCTGACAGACTGGAGTTCTCAACCCCCATAAACTTTCTTCAACCAGCCTTGTACAGTACTGGCGCCAGGCAGGCCAGGAAGTTAGAACAAAATCATGAGCACAGCAGCCATCAATTTAGCCCTTGTGGCTTACTAACGTTCTAATTAGTAAGAAGGATTATTTTGTTAGAACTTATTTTATGCTTTGGCATTTTCAATAAGTTAATTTTAAAAATAAAACTATAAAAGATGAACAAAAAAAGTATTAATAAAATTAAAAGGATTTGTTCTGTAAAATTTGGATTCAGTCAAAAGGTCATACTTAAGGACCTAGAAGGTCACATTTAACCTTAAGGGTGTGAGTTCTCCACTTCTGGTTTAGAGTTTTTCCTGGGGCAGGGGTGAGGCTACAAGAGAATTATTGGCCAATACGAATTGAGGCAGCAATATAAAATTGATATACAACTTTCAATGAGAGAGCAAAAGATGAGTTAAAAAGAGACACGTGATATAAGTTAGAAGGCTTTTATGACAGTTAAAGGAAAAAATAAGGAACCAGAGTCATTTGTTCTTAAACGACCTTGAGAAGAGTGGTAAGGCCTGGAGATATTTGGAGGTTAACATTAGCAGGATTTAGTAATCAATTTGACTTGGGGGTAAGTAAGAGAGAAGCACCAGGAATAACTCTCAGGTGTCAAGTTTACAGACTGGGAGATAGTGGAAGAGAGAGAGAGAGAGAGATCAATCCTATTGAGGTTGTGTCTCTCTGCAGAGCCCTGACCAACACTCCTGTTTACACAGCTTTCCACTGTCTTGCTCATTGCTCTTGAGCTTGACCCCTCTCGTTGCTCTTGAACTTCCCTGGCCTACTAGCCAGACTCTAGGTCCTCCTTTGGGTCCATTTCTCTGGTTCAGGCTTTGGCATTTTCCTTCAGTGCCCTAGATACTTGTAGCTAGCTTCTGTCTCTAACTAGACCCTGTCCCTCCTTTCCAACCCAGCAGACAACGGCAACCTTTTAGAGGCTACAGGAAAGAGTCAGAAAGGAGGCTTGGAAGCAGTGGAGGGGCCTGGAGGCTGAGCAATGGAGACAGGTGCCAAGCCCAAACCCACAGGATGAAAGTGCTCAGCTGTGCTGGGAAGTCTGTTGAGTAAGGACCAGGAGGCCAAGGTGGTGGTCTTGGAAGTTCCTGCTTGCAGAGAAGAGCTGTCCTAATTTTGAAATGCTCATCCTGGGTTGATGGTACAGGTCATCAGAGTTTGCAGCATCACAACTCCATGGTTCGGTGCCATTATGAGGTAAAATAAGGTTCCTTGAACACAAGCATTGCAATCCCACGACAGCTGATCTGTTAACCCAGGGCGCCACTACGTGGCAAGGAGTGTGGAGAGACTGGTCCAAGGGTGGGAGGATTCACATCCTGGGTGGGGCAGAGCCTGACAGCATAAGATTCCATCATGCTACTCAGTGTACTGACAATTTAAAACTTATAAATTGTTATTTCTGGAATTTTCCATTTACGTTTTTTGAATTTTGGTTGACTGTGGGAAAACAGAAAACTCAGAAAGCAAAGCTGTGGAGAAGGGGGGATTACTGTGTTCCAGAGCCCTGATATTTTTTATTTTGTTTATTTTCTCTTTAGAGTTTCAATTTTTATGCCATATAAAATGAGGCTACAGAGGGAGATTGGTAGATGGTGGTGGGAGGGAGGCTCTGACCCCTATGTCTGTGATGACCTCTTGGCTCTAAGCAGGCCTATGGGGAAGCTTCCTGGGCCCTTGATCTCAGGAACTATGGCAAAATTTGCTGCAGTGGTCCCTGAATACATGTGCTTTAACCATTACCTACGTCAGAGAACTCAAATATCTAGCCGTGTCTCTGCCTCTTTCTTCCTCTTCTAGATTTGTGACAGTGTGTGAGCTGACACCAAATCTGTATTAGCTGCAGATCATTCTGCAAACTAATTTCCACCTTCATTTGTGTGAACACTTCCTGGGAGAGGAAAGTGAGTCCAATGGCATAGGCGGTCTGAACTCATCCTCAGGGACTCCACTTAACAGAAGGACAGGTGAGTGACTGTCCCTACTAGCCTTTCTCTATCATCTAGGTCTAGAACCTGCTGAGTTGAGGAAGGATTAAATCTTCTTGCTGGGCTCCATGCATGAATACTGTGACATTCAGAATCAAGAAATCTCGTCACTGATTCTCTTGGTTCAGAAACAAGTGGAAACTCAGATTTAAAAGAAACACACTAGAAGCCTCTGCCTTGCACACAAACGCACTGCTGTCCTGATATTTTCTAAATGGCTCTTGAACAGAGCCTAAGTAATAAACAGGCACATCTTCCTTATAAACCACGACTCCATTTTTCTGTAGAACAGGAAAGGCAGGACACTCCACTGCTCTCAGAATGACACTCAATGAGGCTTCACAGAGCAGAGCCACATGGGGCAACATGACTTTGTCAGCTGCGACTTTGCAGGCAGAGACAAAGATTATTTTTATTGAAAGGCAATAAATTTCAAATACTATCATTACCGGCCTTCTTCCACTATTATCACACAGCAGCCTCAGCAATTGTATTTGTCAACACTGTAGGGAGAACTACACAACCTGTTGGTGAACTCAGCAAATTAGGGTTTGTCTTGTGAATACTGATGTTTTCAAAAGCTCCGTCCTGGAGGCTTGGAAAGAGCTTGCCATTCAGAATGACATTTCATTCTGTTTATTGTGATTAGTTTTTTGCAGTAGAGTTTTAAAAGTGTAATTGCTTTTGTAGTCTGTAGAAGAAAGGGGCACCAAGCTACATTTAGAGACATATATTATTATTTAGCAGGTTTGTGAGGTTACGAATAGTGAGATTTTTGAAAGGAATAACATATAGATTTAAATGTATGAATTTGTTTATTGCAAACTTTTGCCAAAAGGTTTGCAGCAATGTTGATATTAGAACTGGAGTTTAAAGTGATTTCAAAGATAATGGAGAGAGTACAGGAAAATCAGGATGTTTATTAATTGATAACAGAGGAAATTAGAGACCGTAGATTTAAGTATTTGGGCATAAAGTGAATAATTTATGGGTGTAAGTATAGTAATTCAGTTCAGAGTTGATTGTGAAATTATGTTAAATAGCAGTAGGCAATATAGCTGTTATCATGATGCCTAATAAACTAATACAATGTACTAATATGAATTAAAATAAGATTCTTATATGTAAGGTCCAAGGAAACTGTTTCATATGGGTCAGGACCTTATCTCAGATAACTAGGTTTATTTTATTGTAATGAAAGGACATGATAAGAATTATGGCATCTGTCCATTTACTTCCTTATTCTGAAATTTATTCAAAGATACTCATTTTGTGTCTAGTGCATACAAGACATTGTTTTGGACACTCTGGGAATAACTCTGAGCAACCGATTCCTTGTTTTGTGAGGTTAATAATCTAGTGAAGAAGGCAAACCATAAACAGGCTGAAAAATATCATTCACAAAATTAAATTTTAGGTGGTGATATAGTTGATGAAAATAGAAGAGCCAGAAAGTGGAGAGTGATTAAGGGATGATATTTAATATAATTAGTATTTAAAAATGGTGATTCATGAGAGAGGGTAAATATAGAAACAGGACCCCTGCATGAGTTAAAGGAAATGGGACCATGAGAATAGAAGTCCGGCTCTGAAGAGGGTGCAGAGAGGTCACCCCTTACACTGGGAGGTCAGCCACTGTCTGTCTTCCTGTGCTGTTGTGTGTAGACGGCAGCATGTGAGTTTGTGCATGGGTGATACGGGGCGGGGGAAGAACAGGAAGGCCTTTGCAGAGATGACTCTGGTGTCCAGGAGAAAGATGGGAGACACCCGATGAGGGTGACAGTGGTGGAGCTAGAGAGCAGTGGTTTGTCTAAAAGGAAGAAAGGAGCTTCCTAGATACAATAACAGAGTGGAAGGAGAGTGCAAGGAAAAGACGATTCATGGATCATTCTCAAAATTTTGGCCTGAGCAACTGAAAAAATTGACATATCAGTTAGAGAGGTGAGAAATATTATGAGAGAAGTAGGTAGTGAAAGGAATCACAGTTCTTTTCTTTCTTGGCTGTATTAAATTGGAGAAGTCCATTAGATGTTGTAATAAATACTGTGAAAAATGGTACTTAGAGGCAGATAAGATCGTGTTTAGGAGAATATAGATGCTGGAGCTGAAATGCCCAGTTGACACAATCTGGTTACTTGTGTGTGAGATGAAGATGGTAACCCACTTCATTACATGGCTTTACAGATCAAATGTGAATACTCACAAAGCCTTAGAATATTGTTCAGCACATACCAAGTACCTACTATGTGTTGCATATTGGTGGCCTTACTGATATTGCCAAGAAGTTGACCTCAAGAGATGATATCTATGCAGCCATGAAATTGACCATTCCTGATACAGAAGAATCAGGTGAGCCCATAAAAATTAAAATTGAAGTTGTATTTTCCACAACGGCTTTACTGTTGAGCCGTGTGTGAAAATAATTTGAAGGGCAGTAACTCATCATTTGCCAGTATTTCCTAGCACCTTTGCATGATGAGGGGGGTCTTGGATTGGTGATTGTGGAGTGATTTTTAGGCTTCATGGACGTGTTATGATTCAAAGTCACCTGAGACTACAAAAGTTTGTGAATTCTTTTCTATGGATTTTGAGTAGTTTTTTTTTTTTTTTTCTCCAATGAGTCTTTTCCCTTGAAGAGTCTATGTGCTTCGTCCTTGAGTCCATGATCAGGGAACACAGTCCTCAGCACTCGCATTTCTCAACCTGGGCTCCCCTGCCATGTGAGACTTGTATTGTGCATTTCTCCTGTAAACTACTTTATATTTATTCAATTCTCAGACACAGACAAAAGCCCGAAGGCTGGGATATCCTTCTCACTTTGGAGATTGCAGCTGGGATCCCAAGAGACCTGACAAAAGCCAGCAGAAGATAAAAATGCTTCCCAAGGTCAGTGCTCCTGGGTCTCTACTGGTAACGCCCGGTTGAGAGAGGAAGGTAATTTTTTTCTCTGTCCCTTATTATTTTTTTCCTAAGTTTGGATTGGCAGGAA